>NC_137803.1:6210572-6819374 GCF_963383645.1 Muscardinus avellanarius
GAGTAGACTACTGAAGAGCTCTGGACTATTGTCCTGAGTCAGCCAGACACTAGCAAAATTATTGGCTATAATAGCTGTGTGAGCCTAGGGAGCTAAAATGTTTTATGTTTAGTGTCTTTAAGTGTGAACATTCATGTTCCCTGCTACACCCATGAAAATTTAAATGGATTTTATGTAAATGTATATTAAATTGGAAGTTGTATGAACACAAATATCCATGTATGGAATATATAATTCATAGAGAAAATAGTGTATATAAACATATAAAATTTTATATATGGGGAATGTATCTGTTGTCTCATGTTCAAATATGCATGCATCATGAAATGCTGACTACATTAAAAGACAATATAAAATTTAAATAACTTTTAAAGCATATGTAAATAGTAACACAACATATGTAGACGTCCACACACAAATCTCAAGTTACTAAAGAGAAATTTTAGTTTTTTGGAATAACTAAGTAAGTGCAGAGATTAAGTAAAAGTGATTTTTTCATATTGGTGAATATTAATACAGATTATTTTAGTGAAATTAACTTTATATTAGAATAGGGTATTTTTTAGGTTACATCTACAAAAGAGAATGAAAACGATACAGTAGAAGGAATAATTGACTGCTCTGTATATTTGTGAAGGATGTCTAAGTTTACTAATACTTCCAGTTAGCTTACCTGACCTTGATCAAGGTCTTTGCTTATTAAATGTATGCATAGTTAGGGTTATATATGCAATTATGTGTTCAAAGTATTGCAATTTCCAATTCACTGAGATAGTCTTTTAAAATGCATATTGTGTACATGTTGAGATTCCCTTTGATAATTTCTTAATATTCATTAATGTGGAATAACATTTATTTTGATTTTTTACTTAGTACACTGTTAAATACATTTTATAGACTTACTTATGTTAATGAGGTCAAATGAACCTTGGTGGATCTCAACTTCTTATGACACATTTAAATTATTGAATGCTGAAGGCTTATTAAATCTGCTTTTAGATTTTTTCAGGAAGTATTCCACTATTTATTCAACATAGTGTAGGAAGTACTAAGCAAGCATTTTGGGAAGAGGAAGAAATAAATCAGGTACAAACTGGTCATTTTCCATCTATATTATGTAAACTACAAACAAAAACAATTTAACTTCAATCATCAATACCACTATACACACATTGATAGACACACCTTTTGATGTTCAAACATATTTATAATATGCATATATACATATACATATAATATTTACGTAAAATATTTATTTTATAATATGTATAAGCATATATATTTAAATTTTCTTAAGAAAATTTGTAGTAAAAAAAAGGTCTAAAGTAGCTACAAAAAGGGGAATATTATGTGTGGTTATTTTTCTTCTTCACTTTATCCTCAAGTTTTTCAGAATCATTTAAGCAAAGGCTACATTGTTTAAGGAAGAGAGCTAGGTGAGGTGAATGTCTGAGCCTTGAAGTATATAATAATGTAAGATGTCATTATTATTCAGGAATTAGAAAAGAATTCCAGTCATATAGATTCCTACTTTATAATTGTAACTTTCTAACTTTCCAGAACACATATTATTCATTTCATATTACTCATTTCCTATCTGTGAAATGGTTATTGTTATGTTTGCTTTTTTTAAACTTGGGACCACCAAGTAGTACAGATATATGTTTTTCCTGAAAGTTTTACTGCAGGTGGACTATCATGTTGAGAAGGGTGATTGATAGCTTGTTTTTGGTTTGAAAATTAAATTGATCCTTGATAAGATTTGAAATACCATCTCCATTTTGTGTTACCTGTTTCACCAGCGGGCCTGTTATTCTCCACACCTAACTGTGCAAATGCTTATAATGAAATAAATTGATTTTCTACATAAAAAATTATATCATCTGCAGGAAAATGCAAGAAATTAGAGAATAGTATGCTTGATGAGAAGAACTCTTAAATGGTCTTAGCAGGAATGTGAAATAGTACAGTCATTATTGAAAACAATATGAAAATTTTCAACAAATTAAAAATAGAATGACCATGCTACTCAGAAGATTCATTTAAGGTAATATATTCAAAGAAAATTAAGTCTGTATGTCAAAGAGATATCTGCAGCCCCTCATACTTACTTCAGTGCTATTGACAATGGCCACGATTTTAATCCACTAAAATGGTTTATATGCACAATGAAATATGATTTAATCATAAAAATCATGAAATACTGTCATTTGTAGCAATACAGATAGATCTAGCAGATGTTATGTTAGCAAAATAAGATATAAACAGCAACACCAACCTCATAAGAACATATTCACCTGTGGAGACTTAAAAAAATCATTGGACCTGATCAAAATAGAGAACACAAGAGTACTTACCATACATTGTAAGTGGTAGATGAGAAGTTAGTCAAAGTGTAATAATTTATAAATATATAGGAGAAATAATTTGCATTGTTTCATGGCACAGTAAACACAGTTAGCAGTAATGTATTATGTATTTCTAAATGTCTAAAAGAGGTCTCTGAATGCACTCACATCAAAGAAGTGATGAATGTAGGAGGTGACAGATAGGCCAATTGTCCTGATTTAATCATTAAACAATGTACACACACACACACACACACACACACACACACACACACCTTCCTAAGATGTAAAAATAGTGTGATTCAATTTAAAATTAATAACAAATGTGAAATAAAGCTTTAGTGAATACCTACCTATTGCCATGTAAAACTTATTTCAGTTAATTTATGCCAACAATAAAAATTCCCAGTAGTTATACTGCTAGATAAAACCCATAGATAACTATTTTATTCTTCATAATAATTACTTATTCCAGTAAGAACATCTCTCAGCCAATAAAGAGGAATAGAGTGCTTTGTAATACTACTACTTGAATTTTTATTAAGATTTCAGGTAATTGGGTTTTAACTTCACCGGGGACTCTGTAAAATTATATCATTTTAGGACTGAGGCTTAGAAGTTGGTGTACCGGTCCTTTCATTCTATCATTTCATTTGAAAAACCAGTCATTCCAAATGAAAAAGAAAAAATAAAGCCCCACTCAAGATGATATGTAATAACAGAGTAGTACATAGAACTTGTTCCTTGATTTCTAATCTCTCTCTTCCCTTTTTTAAATCATGCATTTTAATCAACACCATTGATTTAGGTCATCAATAAATTGAGTTAATTTCACATAATTTTATTGATAAAATCATGTATCTTTATTCATTAGTTAAATTTTAGATGATCAAGATAATTTCACTAAAACCTACACTATTATAAATAATTCAGGTCATTCTTATTAATGAATTAAGCAACTTGTATGTTTAACTATCTCTCTTCATTATTTGTCTAATAACAAAAAATAGAGAAGATGCCCAAATGAGAGAAACTTGACACAAATAAAGCATTGCGTTTGTCCACATATATACATATTCTAAGAGAAACTTGTAAGGGGTTCCTATAACAGATAATCTAAGGTAAATATTTATAAAATTTATTTTGAAAATTGAAAGTTATTTTGATACCATTTTATTTTTAAATTTTTAACATTTTATTTCTCAAATTTTTATAAGCAGCATGTAGTACCCACTTATTATTTTCTTAAAATATATACTGGTATTGTTAACAAATAATGTAGGCTCTAGACTAATAAAATTAATATTTAAAAAATAAGTTATATTTTCTTCTAAAAAACTGTTCTACCATAACTCTGGATACAGAGTGATTTTCAATTATCATCGTCCATTTCTGGATTTTTTCTAGGAAACTTCAAACAAAATTAAAAGATCACATTCATTATTGAATCGCTATTTTTCTTCTTTTCATGATAAACATTTCAACTTTGGTTTTGCTTAGTACAATAGCACCCAAAGATGGTGCCATTTTAAAGCTAGAATTTTCATCTTATCGCTAATCAATTGTAGTTTCTATAAGATTGAATGTACAGTTGAAAACTATATAACCACATGCAAATGAATGCTTTACATTTAATTTTATATAGTAAATAATTTGTCTAAATTCTTAAACTTGCTCACAGATCAATGCACACTGTGAAAGTGTACAGTGCCAACTTATTGGTACACAATTCTCAGGTGATGCTCACATACTCTCAACAGCCCTCTGTCCACCACATTTTATCCAAATACTGTCTACAGGTCCCATGACACGTGTGAGAGCTAGTCCACTATCTGGAGTGGATACATGTGTCTTTATCATCATATAAATTGTATTTTATGTGTATTATATTGTATATGCATAAATATAAAATTACATATATAGTTTGCCTAAAGCATTATTCTCTACTCAAGGATCTGCTTTTCATACTTCTCATAATGGATCTTCCATATTGCCCTTTTCTTTAGAAGGAGACTCCTCAGTATCATCTTTCAAGCTTCTAGTTACTACTTATTCATGGGAATGGGTAGGTTGAATGGTTTTAAGACCAGATCAGTCAAAGAATTTCTCATTTGGTAACTCAAAACTGTCCCAGTGATCAACATTGTGCTAGCATTAAAATAATGTGATTTACACTTTATGATTTTTTTTGAAGATTTAAGAAGTTTATTACAAAGATAGAAATACAGAAAATAGAAATACAGCTCCATACCAGACTGGCATGGAGGGGTGACTCGAAATGAATACACCCCTGATTTTTTTTAATGTGGTTCCCTGATAGTACCAGTGCTGTAGTATTGAAAAAAAAATATGATGTGTAAAAGTCTGTAATTTAATTAACCTGATTGTATACCTTAGCTCTACCACTTAATAGGTAGGTAAACTTGATCAAGATTCTAAGTTATCCAAGGATCATTTCTCTCATCTTTAAATTGTAGATTACACTCCTTGAGAGACATGTCTTGATAATTAATTAATTGGATGTGTACAACTTAAACAGCAGTGTCTTTAACATCAATCATTTAGTAAATATAAGCTGTTGATAGTCATAGTGCTATTAAATAATGCCTATGTAATTTATGGTGCTGTTTTTCACGTAGAATTAAACATGCATCCTGTCTTTAAAGTGTGCAATATTAGCCAAGTGTGGTGATATAAGCCTGTAGTCCAAGTACTTGGAAGATTGAGACAGGGGGACGGCAGATTTGAAGACAGCCTCAGGACTTAACAACTTAGCAAGACCCTGTTTTAATAAACAAAAACAAAACAAAATTGACTAGTGATGTAGCTTGAGGGAAAATGCCTCTGGGTTCAATCCCCAGTGCCATAAAATAAAACTAATAAAATGTGTAATATTAAAGTATTAAAAGATTAGAATATACTAAAAATACACAAATGTTTCACTGCCTAGTTTTTATGGTAAAATTGGATGACATCTTTAGGACATAGCTCCTGACAGACATTTAACCAACTATGAGAGTAGATGCATGGAAAAGGATGGATTAGGTGGATAATGACCAAAGTCTACTGTCCCCTTAGCTTGAATAAAAGATAAGTGAAATGTATTTAACTATCACATTAGCTCATTTAGGGCACAAATGCTCAAAAAGCTTTTTGTTTGTCTTCTGTTTGGGATGTATTGTTATCTTAGTGTGTGAATTAAGTACATCAGCTTCAATGATTTAACCAGAAAGCTAAATGTTTTTATTTAATCATTTGCAGTTGTCATTGTGTCATAAACTATAAGAGAAGCTTAATAAGCACAGAAGCACATCTGCCTAGACACAAATGAGATTCACTTTATGTATTTGTTAAGTATTAATGTTCTTCATAAAATAAAATCACATTCATATTAAAGATGGGATTATTATATAAGGTATTCTTAATATCATATTAAATGTAGCCCCAAATTTTACTTGCTTAATATATATTTAAAATTTATTTTCTATTTTAATATCCTCCACTATAAAATATGATCTTGTGTTCATTACTACATTGAAAATGTCATCAGTGATTGCATATGGCTACTATCCATGGATAAAAATGTTTTTGACTCACTTTCCCATAAGTAATGTCTGATGGGTACAAAGAACAACATTCAAAAGTCTCTGAATTCAACAACAAAAGGAATGGAGAAAATAATTTAAATTCCCCATTTGTGAAAGTGACATCAAAAGAAAAAAGTGAAATACTGCATTATGACAATCATAACACTATCACTTGAAAACATTGCCAGCCAAACAGGCACTCATCTAGTCTGAAACCAACACACGTAGAAGGAAGTATTGGCATTTTAAGATTATTTTAAAAAATTATATTATACATGATCACTACTTCTTTCACTTTGTAAGGGTTCATCTAACCTTGGCATTTTCTATATTCTTTAAAAGATCAGATAAATGTCATTTCATGTTTTAGAACTACAGATTATTAGTTGTATCAAATGATGGCCTCCCAGTTACCCTCCTCCACACTCCTTGTTTCTTTTGTTTAGTTTTTTTTTCATTTTTTATTGGTGCATGGTATACATATATCTTAATGGAATGCACGATGGTGGAGACACACGTGCACACATCACCCAGTTAGCTCTACCCAGTTTCCTCCTCATTCCCTCCCTTTTCCTCTTTCTCATGTTTGGCTTAGTGATTGACATTGATATGTTTGCTAAAGTACATCATGTGCATTAGAGAATTTCCCTCTCCTCCCTCCCATCCCCTCAGTTAGGTCACCTTATTTTCTCCTTTTTAGTATCTCCGTCTTCATCTAGTGTTCCTTCTATGCCCCATTTTCTCCCTAGCTTCTGCATATTAGGGAGGGCATCCGATTTCTAATTTTTTGTGACTGACTAATCTCACTACAACATATATGCACAGATGCCAAAGGCACAAGAAACTAAAAGGCAAATCAATAAGTGAGATTGCCTTAAACTGAAGAGCTTCTGTACAGCAAAGGAAAGAAATATCAAGACCTTCAACCAAGAACCAACAGAATGAGAGATTTTTGCTTACTATTCCTAGGATGAAAAACTAATAAAGAATATACAGAAATCTCAAGAAACTCAGTGCTAAGAAAACAAATAAACAATCAAAAAATGTGCGAGTGAACTAAATAGATACTTCACAAAGCAAGAAATTCAAATAGCCAATAAATGCATTAAGAAACGCTCAAATTCATTAGCAATCAGAAACATGCAAATAAAAACTACCCTGAGATTTCACCTAACTCCAGGTATAATGGCAATCATTCAAAACACAAAGGATGTGGAGAGGTGGAAACTCTAAAACATTTTGGTGGGATTGCAAATTAATGAAATCACTTTGGAAAACAGTAAGGAGGATCCTCAGAAAAATGGGAACAAACTTATCATATGATCCAGCAATACCACTTCTGGGTATCTACCCAAAAGAAAGGAAAATGAACTACCAAAGTAATGCAAGCACATCTATGTTCATAGCTGCACAATTCACAATTGCCAAACTACGGAACCAGCCAAGATGTCCATCAATAGATGAATGGATCACCAAACTGTGGGATGTGTACACATGGAATTTTACTCAGCCATAAAGAAAAGCACAATTGTGTCATTTACAGAGAAATGGATGGAACTGGAGGACATTATGCTAAGCAAGATTAGACCTTGCTTCTTTTGAACTTGCTTCACACATGCTACCAATGTGTGCTCTGTAGAGGTCTCCCTGTCTCATCTATCAAACCATTTTATACTCCATTGTTATTCCATGATAAAAAAATTGACATGATTTTGAATAAACATCCCTTATTGTTCTGTCTTTCCTGTTTGGCCAGGTTCTGACTGTAGTTGACCATTATTACCACTTCTGCTTTTCCTGCTCCTAAAATACTGAAATGTGAGAAAATGTGTCCCCTCTTTCTTTTTTTACTTTTACCCAAGTGATTATAAGGAGAAAAAAAAAGAAGAAAAATAAGAGTAGGGGTGGTGATAAGAAATGGTGGAGAAAAAAGAGGAACAGAGTGAGGGATGGGGAAAGGAAGTAGAATGGGAAGGATAAAATTACACACGTGTGTTCCTGAAAGACCATCACTGTACACAGATGTGCACACATTCACAAACATGTATAAAATTGGTGTTTTCCAGAGGAAATCCTGTCATTTCAACATTATATTTTCTTGCAAGTAATCTAAAGCAATGCTGATGTTTTATTTTTTCTTTTTTATATTTATTTATTCTACTGTTTTTTTTAAACTAGGTCCATCTTCCTCAAACATTAACTTTTCTCCTAATGTTAAGACAATTAAAACTAATAAAACCTTCCCAAACTAAATCTACTCTATCTCATTGCTATTTGGTAACAGACTTGCTGAATTGTGAATGTTCTGTACAACATGTTTTCAATTTAATTGTAATTCCTAGCAATGATCTTCTGTCCCACCAAGCTGTATAAAATGATCTCGATGTGATACTCAGGTATAAATTCATGTCTCTCCTTGGCATTTTCTCTGTTACTTTTTGTGACATTGGATAAAACTGATTATTCCTTTCATCCAACACTTTTCTGTTAACCTCTGTGACTTTAAATTATGGTTTCCTTTGTATTTATATTTTTTCCTCTAATTCCATCTTCTAATCCCCTTTCTACTCTTTATCTCTAAGTGAAATTGCTTCTAAAAGATTCTCCTGAGCCAAGAATGGGGGTGCATGCCTGTAATCCAAATACCTGGGAGGCTGAGAAAGGAGAATCATAGGTTCAATGCCAGCCTCAGCAACTTAGCAAGGCTCTCCGAAATTTAGTAAGCCCTGTTTAAAATTAAAAACAAACAAACAAAAATAGGACTGTGGATGCAGCTCAGATGTAGAATGCCCCTTGACCAGTCACCAGTAAAACACACACACACACACACACACACACACACACACACACACACACACACCTGTCTTTGTGATTTATACGTTTCTCATAATAAATGCTACCGATTAGATTATCTGGTCTATCCCCAAACCAGATCTAAGAAATCACAAAGGCTGCAGCTGCAACTCTGATTCAGTTTTTGTTGTTGTTATTTTCATTGTTTTTCAAAGTCATAGATCGAGGTTTATTTGGTGATAAGTGAGGAAATATACATTCAAGGGAGAATGCAGGCCCCCTCAAGATGAGGGAAGCCTGGACTAAGTTTCTAACTTATACTCAGTTATTATTTTATATGCCACCGATAGAGAATCACTGCTACATGCATTCATCTCCTTGGTAATACAATGGAATTCTGTAATGTATTGTTTCAGTTCTATAGGGTCTTCTCCAAATTTCCCCTACAAACTTTATCTTGGTTCTAAACTCCTATGCTCTACTTTCAGCTTCTTACTAGGTGAAAATAAATGTAAACACTGTCGATACCATCACAATATTACATGTGAACTTAAGTCAATTTACCCCTGAGAGATCATGAAGGAAGGCTTAGAGATTTTATTTCTTATCTTTAAATATATATATATTCAGTGTGTGTATACAAATATACATATATAAAGAGAGAATACAATATATAAAATTGTTTAATATATGAATTTGCACAAATTGATAAGAAATATATATGTACTTCCCAAAAGCAGTGTTGGCAATTTGGTTTCAAGACAAGGGAACAGTATAGATAATTTGCTGCAGTTTTATAAATGTGAATAAGATATTTGGCTTCACAATTATAATGTTTTCATCTACTCTAGAATAACTTTTTTACTATTTATTATTTTTTGTGTGTGTGGTACTGGGGATGGAACCCAGGGGCCTTCTACCCCCGAGCTATACTTCCAGACCTATTTTATATTTTATTTGGAAACAGGGTCTCTTAAGCCAGCTGAGGCTGGCTTTGAACCTGCTCATTCCTCTTGTCTCAGCCTCCCAAGCGCGGGGATTACAAGCGTGCGCCACCATGCCCGGCTTGCTATTTATTAAATTTTTATTGGTGCATTCCAGTCATACATCTTAATGAAGTATGAGATGGTAGAGACACACTTGCACACATCACTCATTTAGCCCTTCCCCTCCTTCACATGTTTGGCTTAGTGATGGACTTTGATATATTTGTGAATGTATATTAGGAAATTTCCATCTTCCCCTCTCTCATCTCCCTCACTCAGTTAGGTTGCTTCATTTGCTCATCATGGTTTCTCCTTCTTCCTTGTCTGGAGTTCCTCCTATGAGCCTCTTTCTCCCTAGCTTCTGCATATTAGAAAGAGGATCTTATTTATTTATTCATTCATTTATTTCGATTTTCAGAATTGAAGCTAAAGGCATTCTAGCTCTGGGATACACCCCAAGCCCTATTTTGGTTTTATTTTGGGAAACATAGTCTCACTAGGTTAATGAGAATCTCACCACTTGCTGAAGCTGTCCTGGAACATGTGATCTTCCTGTCTCAGCCTCCCGAGCACTGAGATTATAGGAATGTACTACTTTACCCATCTCAAACTTATTTACTTTTAAACTTTAAATTGTATGGAGACCAGAATTCAAGATTTACTGCACCTTCCAATAATTAATTAGGGCTCATAGAGTCCTGGCTTATCTAGGATGTGAATATGTGTTTATATCACTGCACATGGTATTTCCATTTGACTTATATTAGACAAATTTAAAATAACTCATAAAGCAGTTATATTTTTAAATAGCACCTTCTTCAAATAAATCCCCTGATCACTTCAGTAAAACACACAATATTTGCATAATATTGTGTTTTGAATTTTCTTAATATAGTACCAGGCAACACATATTATATATTAAAAAGTCATTTGCCTCAAGAAAGTGTTATATTAATATCCATACTTATTTTTTATTAAATTTAAAGTGAGTTTAACATTTTTATGAACTTTAACTGCATACAATTATTTAGTAGATAAAACTTAAATTACCATAACTGAGGATGGATATACTTTGAACATCACTATCAAAATTTGACAAACAGATGTGGCATTCACCTGCCCATTTTATTAAAGACAGAAGATTAAAGAGATGAATTTAAATTTAAGAAAATTTTGCATAGAAAAATAATATTCCAAAAATTTACAGTAAAATACAAGCTTTAAATATTCTTATGATGTTTAATAATAATTGAATATTCTAAGGCAAGGTCATTACATTGGAAATAACTTTAATTTCTAGGGCTTATATATCATTATTTTCCAAAATTGGATACTCTCACTAAAAAAATTAAAATTATTTCACCATATATAAAATCACTGATTTTTAAGTCATCAATAATTCTAAAACACAGAATTCTAAACATTCTAAAACACAGAATTTATGTTTTGTTTCCATGTGTATGCAAATTATACACAAACATTAGATCTCATGATAATCTTTCCAATTTATGATCTTTCATCATATCCCCAGAGTCTCTTATTTCTATAGTGGAAACATGTTCCAGGGAGTAAGATATGTACATCTTGGTAAGTGCATGTAATTCATCATACCACATTATATTTGGATTGATATTGTTGCTTTATAAAGAGAATTTGTTTGTATATATGTATAGGAACACAGACACACACACACACACACACACACACACACACACACACACATTTAGTTTTTGATGTGAATATGCAAATTCACATTTTATCTTGTTACAATTTTTTTACCCAAATTTCCATTTTATCAATGTATATGTACAAGAAATGAATGTATTCATACATACAGTACTTGATTTTAAAAATACAAAATTGACAGACACTTAGCTAGACTAGGAATAATGGAGAAAGAGTCCACTGAGCAAAGTGTGAGAAAGAAGAGGGTTTACAAAGAGGAGATGCTTCTTCAGAAAGTAGAAGAATCATAAAAGGGTTTTTACAAATCCAACAAATTGAATTAAGTCGAATAAGCCAACCCAACAAATTGAAAACTGAGAAAAATGGGCAAATTCCTAAAAAATACACCCTGTCAAAATTAATTAATAAAAATGAAGAGTCGTAATAAATTGATAAAAATGTGAAGACTGAATTAGTAATAAAAGATCCTCATAGAAAAACACCAGTAATAATCTGATATATTTATGTGAAGAAGATATGTGAATATTCTATCTTCACATATTTTTCTTTACTTTTATTTTGCGGTACTGGACATGGGACCCAGGGGCATTCTACCTCCTAGCTACACCCTCAGCCATATTTTTTTATTTCTTATTTTGAACAGAGCCTGCCGAGCCTGGTCGCCAGCCTGGATCCTCCTGTCTCAGCCTCCCAAATGCTGGGATTACAAGCATTTGCCATCATGCCTGGCTTTTTTTTTTTTTTTTTTTTTTTTACTTTTGATATACATAGTAAAGTAGATCTTGCTCCATAGATGTTGATTGAATTAGGTTTTATTAATGAGAGAGAGAGAGAGAGAGAGAGAGAGAGAGAGAGAGAGAGAGAGAGAGAGAGAGATCGAGAGAGAGAGAGAACGCACGTGCAAGCGTGTGAGTGTGAGCTTGAAAGATTTCATTCTGGAAATTTCTGTGAGGAACAAATTAAACAAACAACTCTATTTAAAACCAAATGCTTTTCAAATAGAGTAGGTTCATAAGATTCAAATGAAACATATTTTAAAATTTTTGGTGAAAGGGGCATCTTAATGATAACATGAATTACCTATGAACTTAAACAATAGGCAATACATCTGTTTTGGGGTTTTTTTACTGGACATATATAGGACAATACATGATTCAAACAGGGAAAAATAGGCCTAATTTTGACATTACCTTATGATAGTATCCAATTTTTTTCATATATTACTTTCTCAAGTGCATTATTAATAACTTTGAACCTCAGGTTCTACATTTAAAAAGTACTTATTTAAATAGGACAGTATAAAAATAAATAAATCTGACAGTATAATAATAAAATGTGATGCTTTAAGTAATATCTGTCATTTATATCTTCCCATAATCTCTCTTGCTTCTCTTTAATAAACATTAAACCTCACTCCACTATCCCAATGAGGCATCTGAACCAAGCTTCTAACATAACCCTCCTGCCATACTTAAGGTTAGGTGCAGTCCACTCACAACAGCAGACTAATCAGGAAGCACCTTGGCCTTTTAGGGCAGAAACACTCAGCCTGTTTCCCTCAGCATTTGGCGAGAGGAACTGATTTGCAGCCTTGACTGCATTCTCATTAAAGTGCTGGTTTAAGCAAAGATGAGTCCAGAAGAGAAGTAACATTCTGACATGGGTTTTTGCCTAAAACAATACATATGAGAGTCATTTGAAGTTTTCACATACTTTTATCAGTGCATCGTAACTATTTATCATGCTGAGGCATGGAGTGATAGGGATATGCAGGCACATAACATTTGACGTATTTTCTTTAAGTCTTAACCATTTCCATTCCTTCTGTATACATGTCCTGAGATTGGCATTGGCAATTTCATATATGTATATCATATTATTTAAACTTACATATACTAAGTGAGATTAGTCAGCCACAAAAAATAAGAAATGGAATGCTCTCCCTAATATGTGGAAGTTAGGGAGAAAATGGGTCATAGAAGGAGCTCTAGATGAAGAAGGAGATACTATAGATGAGCAAATAAGGCGACCTCACTGAGGGGATGGGAGGGGGGAGATGGAAATTCTCTAATACACATGATGTACTTTAACAAAAAAAATCAAAGTTAAGCACTAGGCCAAGCATGAGAAGGAGGGTGAGGGAGAGAACAGAGTAAGGATTGGGTAAGGTGTACATGTATGTTTACACCATCTTTTATTTATTTATTTTATTTTTTGTTTGTTTGTCTTGGTGGTACTGGGGATCCTGGAAGCCCTTCTACCTCCGGGCTACACTCTCAGACCTATATTTACATTTTTATTTGGAAACAGGGTCTCCTAAGCCAGCGTGCAGCTGGCTTCGAACCTATGCGATCCTCCTGTCTCTGCCTCCCAAGCGCGGGGATTACAAGCGTGCGCCACCACGCCCCGCAAGGGCTAATGGGTGATGTGTACATGCATGTTTACACCATATTTTAAATAATTTTTATATGTGCCAAGCACAGTCTAAATGTTTCCACCATCTTGTATACCAGTAAGATGTATGAATACAATGTATTAATAAAAAATAAAATTAAACTGTTACATTGTCTCTGTCTGTGCATGTCTCTCTCTCTCTCTCTCTCCCACTCTCTCTCAAACTCTCTCCACCATTCTATTGGAGTCTCTGTCCCTCTGAGGTCTCTTTTATTCAACAATTTCTCGCTTCCATGTATGAGAGAAAACATACAATTATTTTTCCTGAGGCTGGATAATATCGCTTAGCATACTACTCAGCAGTTCCATTCATTTTCCTGCAGATGACATAAATGACATAATTTTGTTCCTCCTTATGGCTGAATAAAATTCCATTATGTGTTTAAATTGTGAGAGTCATTTGAAAACTAATACATTAAGCAACTAATAAGTATTTAATTATTTCAAGCCCTCATTACTCTAGAGAATTGATCTCTCTCTTTCTCTCTCTGACTCTTTCTCTCTCTTTCTCTGTTTCTCGTTATCTCTCTTTTCTACTCCTAAAGTATAAAACCTAAGTTACATGTGAAATGATAGACTTGTTTACTGGGCTTAACCATAATGTGTTTACTATCAGGGAATGCATCCTTATATTGAGGATTATAAAATACTTATCTTAAGAAATAAAGAGCTCAGACAATGGGATGATTTTTGTTTGTTTGTTTGTTTGTTTGTTTCTTTCTTTCTTTCTTTCTTTCTTTCATTGTGGATTCGTTGTTGGCATAAAGAAAAGCCACTGATTTCCTTAGGTTGATTTTGTAACCTGCGACTTTGCTGAATTTGTCAATCAGCTCCAGAAGTCTTTACCAGCCACCATTCTGATAGGGGGCTAATATTCAGAATATACAAAGAGCTCAAAAGACTACACTAGCAAAACAAACAACCCAATCAAGAAATGGGCAAATGAGCTAAATAGACACTTCACAAAAGAAGAGATACAAAGGACCTATAGATACATGAAAAGGTGTTCTTCATCACTGGTCATCAGGGAGATGCAAATCAAAACTACAATGAGATTCCATCTAACCCCAGTCAGAGTGGCAAGCATAAAGAAATCAAACAACAACAAATGATGTGGGGAAAGAGGAACTCTTTTACACTGTTGGTGGGAATGCAAACTAGTTCAACCACTATGGAGATCTGTGTGGAGATTCCTAAGAAAGTTGGGAATAGATCCACCATATGATCCAGCTATACCACTCCTGGGTATCTTTCCAAAGGGGTTGAATTCAGAACTACAGCAACATATGCATACCTGTGTTCATAGCAGCACAATTCATAATAGCCAAAATATGGAACCAACCCAGATCACCATCAACAGATGAATGGATAGCAAAACTATGGGAAATACACACAATGGAATTCTATTCAGCCATAAAGAAGAACAAAATTATGTCATTTGCAAGGAGATGGAAAACCCTGGAGAACATTATGTTAAGTGAGATCAGCCAAGCACAAAAGAAGAAGATACATATGTTTCCTCTAATATGCCCAAACTAGGAAACACAAAGAATACCAGTGGGACTCCAGTTATTGAAGGGTAAATTTTTTTTTTTTTTGAAACTAGGTCTCACTGAGTTGTGAAGGATTTTCTAAGTAGCTGAGTTGAGGGTGTATGTGAACCATTATCCTCAGGCCCCTGCCCCCTGAATGCTTACAGTGGGGGGAGAGGGAGAGGGAGAGGAGAGAGAGAGAGTGCACAAGAGAAAGCTAAGTCAGCTAGCACACTTCAGCTACTTAGTGAGACTTTCTGTATCTTGGTGAGACCCTGTTTCAAAATAAAGAATAAAAATAGGGCTGGGGATATAGCTTGGAGGTAGAATACCCCTGGGTTCGATCCCCAGTACTGTAATAATAATAATAATAATAATTACTTTTAAAAATCTGTATCTGAATTGATACCTATTTATCTATGTATATGTGTATGTATTAATTTATCTGTATTGGGGATTTGAACCCAGGTGCATTCTATCTCTGAGATATTTCCCCAGAACTTTTTCTTTTGTAATTTTGGAAAAGGGTATTACTAATTTTTTTAAGCTGCCCTCCAAGGTATAATCCTCCTGCCTCAGTCTCCCAAGGGTTGAGGTGACAGTCATGTGCCACTGCCACACTCAAATTATTTATCTATATTTATATCTATAAATAATCAGTGTTAATTCTGAAGTCTCTATAAAGACTTTAAAATGGTTTCATGTTATACAAGCTCAACAAAAAATATTGTTAATTTTTCTTATGTGAATTTCTGTTTGTCAAGGCATACCCAGTCATTCATACAAATCTGGATAATAAAAGTTGTAAAACAAAAAATGTAATAGTTCCCATATATTGAAAACCATAGTAATCACCTGGTGAAGCTATCATAGTCTGTACATAACCATATGTGGGCATTAATTTTAAATTATAAGGGAATCTTCTTTTCCTCCAGTAAGGTAGTTTTAATGCAGATATTTTCCCATGAATTTGGAATATTTCCTATAAAAATGTAAATTTCAATTTACTTGATACTAGGGATATAATCCAGGGTAATTCCACCTCTGAGCTACATGCCCAGCCCTATTTTTCCATTCTTTATTTGGAAACAGAGTCTAAGTTTCTCAGGGCCACATTAAGTAGCTGAAGCTGGCCACGAAGCTGTGGTCCTCCTGTCTCAGCCTGCCAAATACTAGGATTATAAGCATGCACCACCATAGCCAGCTTAAATTTTAATTTTAAACAAATTAAAATAGTATGAAATGCTATGACTTTTTGATCAGGTATGCATTTAATTGTGATATTGTAACAAAGTTGTCAAATTAATGTATTTAATCATTTAATCTTTATTTTCACAATATTCAAATATAAGCTTCTTATTACTCAAATTAAGCAGAAAAAAAATCTTCACTGAGAGCAGATAGTTGATTGAAACCAGATACTTTCTTGCTCTTCTTTGAGATCATTTCATGTTTATATAGACATATATGAGATATTAAACTGTGACTTTATTTGTTGTTTATAGACATCAGTTCTCACTTAAAATGCCTAGAGCTTGGCATAATAGATAACTTAAAATCTAAGAAGCCTTGTAATTTAATATTTTCCTGATCATGGATGAATATTTAGTAAACATAATGTTTTAACTCATTGCATTTTATATCAGTCATCTTTGATTACTACTTATTTTTCAACACTCCACATTTTCCAAAACTGTGGTAATTGACATTCTTTTTTCATTTGTTTATTTTTGTGCTTTTTAATTTTTTTTGGTGCATTGTAGTCATACATCTTAATGGAATACAAGATGGTGGAGGCATACATGCACACATCACTCAATTAGCCCTTGGTGCTTCTAGTCTCACATAATAATGTAAATCATGTTGGCAATGGCATACATGCACATGTTCTTGGTTCCCCATCCCCATTACTCTCTATCCTGCATATATTAAAAAAAAAACATATGACCCTTCACTCTCTTCCATAAGGAAGTCAAATAACAATAAATGTTGGTAAGGATCTGGGGAAACAGGCACTCTTCTACATTGTTGGGATTGCAAACTAGTCCAGCGACTATAGAGATTAGTGTGGAGAGTCCTTAGAAAACTGGGGATGGATTCACCAGATGATCCAACCTTGACACATACCGAGTATCTTTCCAAAGGGTTGAAACCAGAGAACTACAGTAATTGACATTCTTATACTAAGGCATATCAAAAAGCATTTTGAATTTTTTTCTTGAAAATAAAAGTGTATCATAATCAAATGACACTGGTTTTTAAGAATTCCTGAAAAATATGTAAAATAGATCTATTGAACCCCGTATCTTTTTCTTCAGCCAAATCATGAAAAATATATTATATGTATGAGAACAACAAACTCCACTTTCTGGACACAAAATTGTTTGGGGTACTGGAAAAATGCAGGACTGACCTTGGGGACCATATTCCTGTGTACAGAATGATAACCTCTTACTCTAGTACCATTTACTTCTTCCAAATTAATGTGAATAACATATGGTTGGAAGAGTGTCTTAGCCAGAATTTTAAGCCTTTGTAGTCTGTATACACACCTTTCAACTTTTGCAAATTTCTTGAATTTATCCATACTGGGAAAAACATGTACCCTCCCAACAAAACAGGAAATGAACATTTGAAGAAAAGAATGATTCACTTCCTCTGCCTCTATGGGAAATGACAACCTGATGTTCCCTGGGGATTTAAAATGTGAAATGCCAGCCCCTAAATCCTTAGTCTTATAATAACCATCACTGTCTTTGTAACATCAGTAGGAAATGGAACTGGTCTAGGGTAGGTTATTTTTTTTTAATGTTCAACAGAATTGTTGGATATAAATGGCATGCTTTACAAATTTTTTCCTCATATGACCCATTTTTCCCATTCAAATATATGACTACAATGCACCAATAAAAAAACAAAAATGTCTTTCTCAAAAAATTTAAGAAAATTTATTTTATGGAACTCTAGGCAATAGGTGTTAATGTGAGATTTTTAGATAACAGAATTGTAAGGAAGGGGAGCCCAGGGAGAAAGAGCGAGAACTGAGGATATTGGTTCTGCTCCCGCTCTCACACAGGTCAGTCTTGGCCATGAGCACATGGTCTCTGTCTTCTCTGCCTATTCCTGTGTTCCCTTGCTCCTGGCCACTTCCCTCTCCATCCAAGGTACATTCAGGGATGGATTCACCATATGATACAACCATAACACATACTGAGTATCTTTGCTGTTTTACTACTTCCTGGGTTTTACATATGTATATGTAAACTTACATTCATATATAAAAACTTATAGAAATATAAATATATAACATTTACTATAACTAATAGTGATCAATGATGTTAAACATTAAAATTCAGAATGTAGTCGAGTGTGGTGGTGCACGCTTGTACTCCCCACGCTTGGGAGGCTGAGACAGGAGAATTGTACAGGTTAAAAGCCAACCTCAGCTATTTAGTGAGGCTCTCAGCAACTTAGTGAGACCCTGTTTCCAAATAAAATATAAAATAGGTCTGGGAGTATAGCCCAGAAGTATAAAGCCTCTGGGTTCCGCCCTCAGTACCACAAAAGATAAATAAATAAAAATATAAAAATTTCAAAATGTATAGCATAACAAGAAATAATTTAGTTGGTTAAAATTAATTAAATATTTTCTGATAGACTAGAATAAAAAATTAGATAAGAAAATGAGACAGATGGATGTTGGGGTGAATATCTGTAATCCCAGGACTTGGGGGGGCTGAGACAGTAGGATTGTAGGTTCAAGTACAGCTTCAGCAACTTAAATAAACCCTCAGCAACCTAACGAGACTCTATTTCAAAACAAAATATAAAAGGGCTTGGGATGCATCTAAGAGGTAGAATGACCCTGGGTTTAATCCCCAGTATTTTGACATTTGATAGGGTAAGGTCGGTAACTATAACAGAAGAATTATAAATCTGATAGATATTAACAAGATGCCCAAGTCTAAATTAAAGTGTTTAAATATTATAAATATACATTTCATCTAGCCGTGCTCACCTTGGGTTGCAACACTGCTCTTCTGTCCTGAAAACTGAAATGTAGGATTTAAATTGAAATAAAAACTAGATAATGAATATTCTACACACAAATTCTACTGTAAACTTAAATAATAACTTATATTGTCTTTAATTGGATAAGAAACACTAATTAGAATTTCAAGAGGGTGATAAATAAAACTCTTATTTTTCAGGTACTAATTAAATACACTTAATTTGAGAATGAAAGAGACAATATATAATTACATTGAAAACACAGACTCATATATTTTATCCAAATTTATAACTAAAATATAACTAGTAATTTCAAATCCATTTTGTAGTAACCCTATCATGCTTGTGCCATAAAAGATTGTGCAAATGTTATAGGTAATTTGGCCATCTTAATTTAGAAACGTATTCAGTCTTTTTATCTTATGCTTTGGAAAATGTTATAAAACTCCAAATAGTTTTATTATAAACTTAAAATTTTTATTGATCACATGATATAAGAGCTGAATATAATAAATATTGGCATTTGGGTTAAAGCTATTAAAACATTTTTTCTAATATTATCTAACTGGATTCTCAATGTACAGCAGCAATTTAACCACCACCACCACTAGTTATTGTTGTTAAGTTTGTACTGTACCTAATTTATGAACTTAATTTTATCAAAGATGCATACATGGGATTTAGTGTTACCTTTGATTTCAGTAATTCACTGGTGTGAGGGATATATTACAATATATCCTGTATGAATAAGGGGGTATTAATGTATACCTCCCTTAAGAGTTAGATTTTTAAATTATTTCCTCCTATAATCAAATTTCTATTTCAATTTAACATATCCTATAAAATATGTATTATAAATGTTGATGAATAGCTACGATGAAAAAGCAAATTTAACTTGGAATGTATCCCTTCATAAGACAGATGGGATTTCCTACTTCTTTATCTTATTACTATGAGAATGAGACAGGTCTCAGCAACAATTTTATCCCTAATTTTTTATATTAGAGTGAAGAAAATTTATTTTCATAAGTAATTATAGGAAAATTGAAAGATTACTGAAAACCATACAACTCTATTTTTTAAATTACTTTTGTTTATATGCCAGTAGCTATATAGTGATATCTGAGTGCCGATAAATAAATTAGTTCCTTCTTCAATATTATTGAAAATAAAGTATTTTAAAGCATCTCATTTCCACCAGATTTGTTACCTGGTCTTTTTTCTTTCTACATATGGGATATACTCCTAAAAATTTCACAAATAATGATCAAATTATCATTAATCTTAACTATATTATTTTACTTAGAAGCACTCATGTAACCTAATATATTCTGTGAACTGTTAGAGAAAATAGATATATTCCTAATTTAATTATTTGTGAAACGATTATATCTTCTGACGAGTTTTAAATGTATTACTGTTTGAAGAGATAAGAATTTCCAGTTATCATTTTGTCTTGATGCAGAATGGATGAGAGACTTTGGACTAATTCAAGGTGGGTTGAAAGGACAGGAGTAGACAGAAGCCTGCAGTTGTGAGTCAACAGCAAAGTCAACAGACGTGTAGGAGTGTGCAAGTCAAAGGGGTCTCTTCCCATTGGTACAGGCAGAAGCATTGTCTGCAGTACGCATCAGTAACCCTTAATTTAGGAATTCCCTGCTTACCATTCTGCCACTAAAACTCATCATAGTTTTCAATCTGCTAGATCTGGCAAAACATTCAGTGTGAAGCATATTTTTTAACTCATTTCCGGGGTACACTCTTTCCTATGTATAATAAATTTCAAATTTATATTCCTAGCCACAAATTCCCTTAAAACTCTATATGCTAACAGATTCTGTAGTTGGATGTTTGAAATATACTTTAACACGGTGAAAATAAAAATCTTCACAAATCATCACACACCCTCTCCTTTGATTGTACCCATTATTACCCTTCCTATACCATTTTTTAGGATACTTGGAATTGAAACCAAGGATATTCTAATTCTGAGCAACACCTTCAACTCTTTTTATTTTGTTTTGGAACAGGGTCTCACTAGGTTACTAAGAATCTTGCTACTTGATGAAGCTCTCTTCAAACCTGCCTCCCAAGTACATGCCACCATATTCAGCTTTCCTATACTTTTAACCTTGCCTATTGCATGCATATCAAAGCTGCTTTTTTCATTTTCTCTGGGAAAATATTTTTGGGATTATCCTCAACAGTGGTTTTCACCCAACAACAAATCCTGGTGTCTCTATCACATTATATTTTTAATTCCATGACTACTCAAAATGCCCACCAGGCCATCCTGATTCATACCACTAATATACCTCAGTTGGTGTGTTTCAAAAGCTCCTTAAGGAGAATTTTAAGTTTCTGGTTTTGCCTTTCTTCTATCTGTGTTCCAGAGAAAAGTTAGACATTTTCCTAAACTGTAAGATCTTGCCACCTTTCAGCTCAAAGTATTCCAGTGACATCATTACTTTAGGAGGAAGAACCAGGTACGTGTGATGGCTTCTATGCCCCTTTTGCACTCCTCCCTCCCACTCCTGATCCATTTGATCTGCCCTGCTCTGCGGCTACACCGGCCCGCTCACTGTGCCTAAAACCCACCCAATTTTCTCCTGCCCAAAGCATAAGGCTCTCGCTTGTCCTATCCTATGGCCTCTGATGTTTTTCCACCCAGATATACACAATTCTTACTATCTTATTTATTTTCCTATTCAAATTTCTGTTCATTAAATAGACCTCCTGAGGCTACTGTCTCTAAGATACATAACTTCCACACATCTCAGCACCCTTATTTCATAGTATCTTTTTTTATTGGTGTATTGCAGTCATATATTTTAATGGGTTATAATATGGTAGAAGCATACATGCACACATCACTCATTTAGCCCCTACCCAGTTCCCACCCCGTTTCCTCCCTCTTCCTTCTTTCTCATTTTTTGGCTTACAGATTGACTGATATGTTTGTGAATCTACATCATATATATATTAGTAATTTTCCCTCTTTCCCCTTCCCATCCCCTTTAGTGAGATTGCATTATTTGCTTATCTACAGTCTCTCCTTCTTAGTCTAGAGTTTCTCCTATGATCCATTTTCTCCTTAGTTTCTGCATATTAGGGAGAGCATATGAATTTTTTTACTTTTTGTGACTGGTTAATCTCATTTAGAATAAAGTTCTGCAGTTCCATCCATTTCCCTGTAAATGACATAATTTTGTTCTTCTGTATCTCTCGGTAAATTTCCACTGTGTACATATCTCATAGTTTTGTAATTCATATCTGTCGACGGACATCTTGGCTGGCTCCATAGTTTGACAATTGCGAATTGTGCAGCTATAAACAAAGATATACATGCATGAGTTTTGTAGTTTGTTCTTCATTATTTTGGGTAGATACCCAGAAGTGGTATTGCTGGATCATAGGGTAGGTTTGTTCCCATTTTTCTGAGGGTCCTTCTTATTGTCTTATTGTTCTCTAAATTGTTTACTACTTGTACAGTACATTACTTTATAGTTTGTTCTCTTCCTGTTCTAGAATGTAACATGCCAAAAATAAGGTTTTATTCTCAGCCAAATCATTACACCTAGGATTATATTTAGTATATGTTCATGTTTTTTTTTTTTTTTTGTGTGTGTGTGTGTGTGTGTGTGTGGTACTGGGGTTCCTGGAAACCCTTCTACCTTCGGGCTACACTCCCAGACCTATTTTTTATATTTTTATTTGGAAACAGGGTCTCTTAAGCCAGCAAAGGCTAGCTTCAAACCTGCGAGATCCTCCTGTCTCCACCTACCAAACACGAGGATTACAAGCATGCGCCACAGTGCCCAGCGAATTGTTTGCTTTTTGTGAATAAAATCCAAATGGGTTAAGTGATTTTAGTTCTTTTTACCACTCTATCCATTTATTTATCTGTTATAATTTACTTTTCTGTTTATGTGTCAATTGTTGATTTTCTGCAATATGTTCTAATATTTTAAAGTCATTCTTCAAATTTTCCTGGTTAGGTCACCTGATTTTCTATGTCTTCTTCTTAGTCACATATTTCTCAGCCTTCCAAATTTCTTTCCGTGAAGTTCAAGTTTATTTACCCTCCACTTATTACCTTTTACCATTTGAACATCTCCCCAGATGTTCATTACTGCCAAATTTAATTTATGAACTGGAAACTCCTGCAAAAACAAATAACCAAAGAACCAGGGCTCCAATATTTTCTCCTTTCTCTATCTTCTACATTAATTAAAATCATATTTACTAAACAGCCATTTTGAACTAGGGACAAAAGCACAGAGTTGTCTGTCTCTATCCTCAGGAAGTTATACTGCAGAGGATACGACTCCATGTAGCTATTAATTAATCTCATTAACTTGTAGCAGCACTGCCCTTTTTGTTCATTGTATTTTATGTTTAAGTACTTTTGTGTCATGTTGTATTGTATCCTGTCATTGAGCTAAACCCCTAACTCTATTTTATTTATTTTTTTTAATTTTTAAACAGCATCTCACTAAGTTGCAGAGAGCCTCCCTAAGTTTCTGAGGCCAACCTGGAATATAAGATCCTTTAATGTTAGGTTCCCAAGTGTTAGGATTATTGACATGTGCTACCATGCCCAGTTTAATTTTTTTACTTATATTTTATTCAGTGCATTGTCATCTCACATCATAATGAATTTCAGAAGTGATGGGGACGTACATGCACATAGCACTTGTGAACTTCCTTTGGCTCTGACCAAGTTCCTTCCCTTTCGTTGGATGTGATATTTAGACTGGCATTGGTAATTTCAAAAAGGCTCATAGCATTAATGAAAGTGTTTTTTTAAATCCATTCATCTATTCCCATCCTTGCATTCTCTGTACACTGTGGTATTTCATTATGGCCCTGGTTTTATCCCAGTAATATCCTCTATGACTCAGCTCTTTGACCTCTCATGTGACATCGTGGTATCAATCTGAAATAAAACCCTCCTAAAACTACCAATAGGAAACATTTCACTAGATTTCCTTTAAGTTTCCTGGTATGGCATACATGAGATTTATGACCGCCTTCACAAGATCTTGTCCCAAATTCCTGTTCCTCTTCTATTTTTAGATTATACCTCTGAGAACTTAATATTCAACACCTTGAGTATGGAATCTCATTACTTCTACCTGAAGGTCCTTCTTGCTTCTCTTTTATAAGCAGTTTATGGTTACAAACCCTCTCTGTGTTTGAGTAGCATACTCTATATAATCATACAGCCAAATAATCTTATTCCCATATTTGATGAAGTGACTGATCTGAGCCCAGAGATGTACTCATTATATTGATATTTTATCACCAGTTTAGCATGCAATGTCTACTCTGGAGAGTCCCATTATTTCACTTTACAGGTAAAAACATGACTGTGATAATCAACAATGTCACCTGCATTAATATTTAACTAGGGGAATCTATCATATATTTTTAATTTTCAAATTCACATGCCAATTTCGCTCCTCAAATTTATTTGTCATTTTGTATTATTTTCACTGAAATAATAATAAAGTTTTACAACAGAGAGGAAAACTGCCCATAATTGTTCACTTTAAGCATACCCTAATGTATGTGGAGCTCTGAACAACTTTAGCTGTTTTCGGTCTCGCTTAATCAGAATATAGTTTACTCTGCCAGCACTAAATATTTTATCCTTGGAAAAATGGAACACATGTGCTTCCCTTGACTATAACACATACTTTCCTTGACTATAAACTAAAAATTATTTTCAGGAATTCTTTTGACACCTTTTATCAATATTATTCTTAGCTATTTTTCAGAGTTCAGTAGTTTACAGCCTCTTTGTACTTGGGAGCCTGGGCAATCTAACAGTAGGTCAATGATTTTGTGGCTTTAAAGGAAAGATTTATATAATGTATAAATTACTCGGTTAAAAAAAAAAAAAAACAAAAACAAAACTTCAGTTGAGATTCAAAATGGTGACTGCGGGAAGCAGCACATCTCAGTAGCTGAAACAAATAAAGTTTAACTACTGAGAAGGGAGCATCTTAATAAACAAAATATATATAGCTCACAATTCAAAGCACATCCAGGAAGCATGGCAGAAGGAATCCAATAACTCTGAACTGCAAGATCCACTGCAAAAAAAGGCCGAGCATGTGACGGACCTGTTGTGTATGTGGCTGGACGCTGGTGCCATCACATGCCACCAGCCCAAACCACGAGTCCTGTTGTGGCAGCCCAAAGACATTCAGAAAAAAAAAAAAAAAACTAACAAACTAGAGTTGAAAGTGGCCATAGAGTTCCAACATCTTAAGTAGCTATCTGCACCTGAGCAGCTGAGCGGCTCTACTTGCTCACCAGAGGTAGCATCTGCAGTGGCACAGCGAGCCCTGAACCGTGTGTGCCCAGAGGAGCTGCACAACCCAGCAGTGCAGAGAACTCTCCAGAGCCCCAAACCAGGGCAACCAGGTAACAGTGTGTGCGCAGACGAGCCACGGGACCCAGTGTGTACCAAGTGTGTGACACAGGACACTGCGGTAACCATGTGTGCCCAGTGTGCACCACAGGACCCAGCAGGCTAGTCCAGTAGAATCTCCAGAGACACAGGAAAGGTACTTATGCCACAATACCAACACAGGGCCTCAGGAGGTCACTCCAAGAATACATTGGCCGTCCTCTGCCGCTGAGGGTAGGGAAGCCCAGGCCTGAGTCACAGGTGGAGAGCATAAAGGTGAGGACTACTGGCTGGAAATACACAGAATATGGGATTTGCACAGAACTCATTAACAGTGACTCCCAATGCCCTTACACCTAAACCCAAAGCTATCAGAGAAGAGACAGGGGCCCAAAGACTCAGAGTGGGCTCAGAATAGGGTACAGAGCAAATAAGAGACACTGGAAAATACTCCAGAAGTGACCACAGCAATCAGACATTCAGATAGTATACAGACCCGCTTCTTATTTAGAAATTAATAGGACTGCTTTTTGTGTGTTCTTCTTTTTTGGTTTTGTTTTGTTTTGTTGTTTTGTTTTGTTTTGTTTTTCTTTTATTTGAGGTTTTGGTTTGTTTGTTTTACTTTGTTGTCTCACACAGCTGATACTTTTTTATTTTATTTTATTTTGTCCTTTTTTTCCCTTCATATTCTTTTTTTTCTCATTTGGTTGTTTTTTGTTTGTTCATTTGTTTGTCTTTGATATATAATAGTTAGCTTTTGTATTTTTTTTACTTGTATTTTGTTTGCTCCTCCCCCACTTCTTTTACAAACATTTTCACTCTAGCCTCTCTCCTCTCCTCTTAAAACTTTTTTTTCCTTTACTGTATCTCCTTGTTTAATACTCAAGGTATTTCATATCTCCATATGTAAATATTCTACTAACTACAAGAGCCCTGCTATCTAACCCTCTCCATTATCAACCAGATATTAACTTATTATACTTAAATTCTTCCTCAACCTAATCATATCCTCTAACTTACCCAACTTCTGTACCCATCACACCAGCTCTTCCACCATCACTCAACCCTCACCATTGGAAAAAATACTACCTACCTACTGAAACTTCTAAATTCCTACTACTAAGACTGGATTAGACATAATGACCACAAAAGTTGCCAACATGTCAAGAAAAGAGCATGAGAAACTTGAAAATATGAGAATTAGGAATAGTGAAGAAACAATGAAAATCACAAATACTGACCTACAAGAAATGCAAAAAGGAGAATTCTGATCTACAATATGATGAAAGGCCTCAAAGCATTGTATAGGAAATGAAAGATGAAATGAAGATACTAAGAAATAATTAAAAAGAGGTCTGGAGTGAAATGAGAGTCAGTAAATGAAATGATGACAGCAATAGAAAGAAATTCTGTAAGATTAGATGAAATTGAAAATATAATATTGTTAGAAGACAGCTCATTCAAAACTGAAAACACAGTCAACAGCATACAGAAGTTATTACAGCAACAAAATCTAAACATCCAAAAACTATGGGACAATATGAAATGTAACTTACAAATAAAAGGCATTGATTATGGGATAGAAGACCAAGGGCATTTGTAATAATCTATTCAGATAAATAATTTCAGATAATTTTCCAAACATGGAAAGAGACTTGGTCTTACACATTCAGGAGACATACAGAACATCATTAAGACAAGATCAAAGAAGGACCTCCCCAGGCCATGTAACAATTAAAATGACCAGCATAGAGGCAAAAGAAATAATCTTACAAGGAGTGAGAACAAAAGAAAATGTGACATTTAGGGGTAAAACAATAAAAATTACCCCAGACTATAAACCTAAGTCATGAATGTCAGAAGAGGCTGGTATGATGTTAAACAAACTCTGGAAGAAAACAACTTCTAACCAAAACTGCTATATCCAACAAAATTATTATTCTAAACTGATGGAAAAACAAGTGTTTCAAGATAACAGAATCTCAAAAAATGTATGAATTCAAAGCCAACACCAGAGAATGTACTTAAAGAATTAAGCCATAAGGAAGAAAAAAAAATCAAGTTACAGAACCAGAGAAGAGATGAAGTTGATCAGCAGGGCATCTAAGTAAAGAAGAAATAATATTATACCAAACAGAAGTTAGAACGCAAAATGACAGGAAACAAAAATCATATTTCAATAATAACTCTGAATATCAAATGAATTAACTCACCAATCAAAAGACATAGATTGGCAATGTGGATTAAAAAATAATCCAAATATATGCTGTTTGCAAGAAACTCACCTTACAGCCAAACATTCACAAATTGAGAGTGAAAGGATGGACAAGATATATCATGCCAATGGAGACCAAAAATGGCCAGGAGTAGCAATGCCGATATCCAACAAAAGAGACTTTAAGTTAAAACACATCAGAAGAGAAAAAGAAGAGCACTTGCTTTATTAAAAGGAACAATCCACCAAAAAGATATAATGATAGTAAATTTTTATGCTCCAAATGTGGGGGCAGCCACATTTGTAAAACTAACCCTCCTGGACATCAGATCACAATAGACCCAAATACAATAATATTGGGAGATGACAACTCACCTCTCACACCACTTGTTTGATCTTCAATGCAAAAGATGAGGAAAGACTTTTCAGAACTAAAGAAAACTACAAACTAAATGGACCTAATAGACATATACAGAGTATTTCAACCAGGAACAATAGAATAGACATTATTCTCAGCAGCCCATGGACCCTTCACAAAAATAGATCATATGTTGGGCCACAAAGCAAGCACCAGCAATTCAATTTCAAAAGATGTAATATAATGACCTGCGTCCTCTCAGACCATAATGGAATGAAACTATCCTTTTTTGCAGATGACATGAGTCTTTATCTAGAAGACCCAAAGAACTCAAAAGACCTCTGGAGTTGATTAATCAATTCAGCAAAGTTGCAGAGTACAAAATTAGCCTAAAGAAATTTGCTTTTCCTTATGCCAACATTGAATGCACAATGAAAAATACTAAAGAAAACCGTTCCATTCACTATAAACTCAAAACCAATAACATACCTAGGAATAAACCTAACCAAAGATGTAAAAGATCTCTACAAATTAAACTATAAAAGATTAAAGAAAGAGCTGGGCGTGGGGGTGCACACTTGTGATCCCTGCACTTGGGAGGCAGAGACAGAAGGATCACACAGGTTTGAAGTCAGCCGCGCTGGCTTAAGAGACCCTGTTCCCAAATAAAAAATATAAAAAAAATTAAAGAAAGAAATTGATGGAAGACCTTGAAAGATGAAAATATTTCCCATGCTCATGGATAAGGAGAATAAATATCATCAAAATTACCATTCTGCCAAAATTGATCTATAGATTCAATGCAATTTCCATTAATATACCAACAACATTTTTTCTAGACCTAGAAAATTAGTCATGAATTTTATATGAAGTAAGAAAAGACCCAGAATAGCCTAAGTAAATTTCAGCAATAAGACCCATGCAGGCGGCATCACAATCCCAGACTTCAAACTATACTGTAGAAGAATAGTAGTAAGAAAAGAAAAAAAAAAAGCATGGTATTGGCATAACAACAGGCATACTGACTAGGGGAACAGAATAGAAAATACAGAAACAAACCCACACACCTATAGTCAATTAATCTTTGACAAAAGGGTCAAACTCATACCCTGGAGAAAAGACAGCCTTTTCAACAAATGGTGCTAGGAGAACTGGTTATCCATTTGTAAAATGATGGAACTAAATCCTCACCTCTCACCATGCACAGGAATCAACTTGAGATGGATCAAAGACTTAGAAATTAGAGCAGAGACTGTGAAGTTAGTAGAGGAGGGCATAGGCTCAACACTTCACAATATAGACATATGTAGTAACTTTCCCAAAAAGACTTCCAAAGTACAGAAAATTAAAGCAATAATTAAAAAGTAGCATGTTATCAAACTAAAAAGTTTCTTCTCATCAAAGGAAACTATCAATAACCTAAAGAGGAAGCCTACAGAATGGGAGAAGATCTTTACCAGCCACCATTCTGATAGAGGGCTAATATCCAGAATATATAAAGAGCTCAAAAGACTCCACACTAGCAAAACAAAGAACCCAATCAAGAAATGGCCAACTGAACTAAATAGACACTTCACAAAAGAATAGATAAAAATGGCCAATAGATACATGAAAAGATGTTCTACATTATTCACCATCAGGGAGATGCGAATCAAAACTACACTGTGATTCCATCTAACCTCATTCAGAGTGGCAGGCATAAAGAAATAAAAATACAACAAATGCTGGAGAGAATGTAGAGAAACCCAAACTCTTTTACCCTCTTCTTGGTGGGAGTACAAAGTAGTTCAGCCACTATGGAGATCAGTGTGGAAATTAGAAAACTGGGAATAGAATCACCATATGATCCAGCTCTACCACTCATCGGTATTTTTCCAAAGGGGTTGAAATCAGAGTACAGTAACATATGCATACCCATGTTCATAGCAGCACAATTCATAGTAGTCAAAATATGAAACTAAGCTAGGTCTCCATCAAAAAATGAATGAATTGCAAAATTATGGGAAATACACATAATGGAATTCTATTCAGCTATATAAAAAAAAGAACAAATCCATGCTATTCGCAAGAAGATGGAAAGATCTGGAGAACATTGTTAAGTGAGATCACCAAGGCGTAGAAAGAGAAGGGACATATGTTTTCTCTAATATGCCCAAACTATGGAGCATTGAGGATACCAGAGGGACTACAGATAATGGAGGAAAAATCTCAGCAAAGCTATAATGGAAGGATAGGAGAGGAAGAAGGCTGAGGTTGATTAATGGAGGAGCTACATTCAAATATGCATAAAAGTATGAATATAGCATGGTTAACCTGGACACTCATTGTTGGGAGGGGGAGAAGGGAAATGGGGGGTGAGAGGGCACCAAGCATGGTCTAAATGTATACAATTTTCAATATTTTACAAATAAATGAAATAAAATAATATCACCATAAAAACTCCATCCCCCTGCAAATTATCACTAGACATTAAAATATTAAAATTCACAAGCCATTCAAATTTTTTACTCTAATTCCTAATAACAGGTTTTGTTCCTAAAAATTGTACCTTATAACTTATAAATAGTTAATTGCTATTATTCACAGTATAATATACTTCCATTTAGCAATTTTTCAAAGACTTACTTTTAAATGCTAAAAATTAGTGGGGCAAATTGTTTATTTTTATTGTTGCAAATTGTGAAGGTTAGCTTATAAGACAGAGACCAAAAGTAAATTCCTTTCTATCAACTACTTAAAGGGTACACATGCCCAGGGAGTAAGGTAATTATTATACCCACAAGTTCATTCACCATGTGCCTAAAACCAGCTTTGTAATCATTCCATATTATGAATACTAAGCTCCTTGAAATTTTTTTCTTTATATTTAATGAAGTTAGCAAACATATTTTTTTTAATTACTGTGGATTTTGAATTCATGGAAACATTAACTGGTGCTAGTTGTGAGCATGCAACATAATATACTTCTCAAACCTAAGGCTGTAGTAAATTTGATGGTATAACATTTAAGTAAAGGACATTTGGACAAAGAGTGTCAGCAATATTTGGGTTAGTAAATGACTCTACCGAGCCTTTCAGTATCAGTATAACATAGAACTAGAACCCATAGATTTATGAACCAGCTAGGGGCTATTTTGGATTCCAGCCACATGCATATAAAAGTCAGTAGTATCACTTAATTCTTTTCTATTATTGGAATTATTACTTATATTCTTATTCTTTTGTGTGCTGGGGATTGAATCCTGGGTCATTCTAATTCTGGGTTATACCCCTAGACCAGTTTTTATTTTTTTATTTTGAAACAGGGTCTAAGTTGCTGAGATAATTACTAAATGGCTAAGGTTGACTTTTAATTTGCATTCCTCATGTCTCAGCCTTCCAAGTACAAGAATTACAGGTGCAACCGTGTTTGACCACTAGATTCTTAATATGTGTATACAAATTAATTTAGGCTTATAATATGCTGTAATTGTTTAAAATAAAAAATCAACATTAACAAAACATGATAATGTTGATAGTATATTTCAAGTCCAGTCTCAAGATGCTGTCTTAAATGTACCAAGAACTATGATTGAAATGTTTACTGTTGCTTGATTTTCTTTTCATAACTGTTCATATCAAAAAATCTTGTACACACACATTTATACATACTTACAAATGTATAATTCCCTTTAAGATTCTGTGTACAACTTTATTTATATTTCCTCTTATTTACTTCTTCCACAGTTCCATAGAGTAATTTGCTACAATCTCATCCAATTCACCACTAAAACTTTATTCTTTTGATTGTAATCCACTAAAAAGGAATACAAATGTTAACATTTTAATTCATATCCTTGTGATTTCTGGTATACAATAACATACTTTGAAATTTTATAGAGTTCTAATCTTGTGTAATCCAACTTAAATTCCATCTTGTATAATTCAACTTAAATTCCATACTATTACCATATGTATATTTCTAAAGTGGAAATGTAATAGTGTCATCTCAGATATAGCCTTTTGAAAATCCTTTATTAATTTTCCACTGTGCTTTTGAAAATTCATAGTGGTTTTTCAGTCTAACTCTACCCTGGAATAAATTGTTATTAGTGCAATCACTGTGCACATCAGAACTTACTTTTTTCTAAATAAAGCTAATGGAGGGTGTCCACATCAGAGATGTTGGAAAGTTCATCAGGGAGTCAATGAGCAGAGACCAAGTCCAACATAAAGAGCTTCTTTTAATCAGGTCCACATGCTGTGGACCTCATGAGTCACTGGCCCCTTCTGTTATGCAAACACTACCTTTTCCTGACCTCAAGGAGCTCTCTCATGCCCCCCACATGTCTCTTTCTTCCTGGATACTTCTCTCTTCTGTTTTCTACGGTGTGATGGTGTATTTTTTTTCTCCTAGGACTCGTTTCCTATTCTCTTTCTGTAATCGTTTGAATTTAGAATGTCTCCTGAGCCCTCACAAAAACAAGGCAGTCATGTTGGAGGCAGGCCTTAGGTTGTTGAGGAGGAGTTCCTGGAAGTGTGCCCTTAGAGATTATGTATATGATGTATACTCCCCTTGGCCTCTGTCCTGCTTCCAGCCTCATAATATGAATTCAGAGGACTTGCTCTCTCCGTTTCTCTGCTTCCTTCACTATGTCCTGAGTTTCATGATAGATGGGTGGGATCCCTGAAATCTCCAGAACTGTAAGCAAATATATCTTTCTTTCTCTAAGTTGTTGCGGTCAGCTGTTTTGGATTACAGCAGTGAGAATTCTGATTGAAACACTGTCCTTTACCTAGATTTCTTCCCTACTTCTCATCCAGCCCCTTATATCACCAGAGAGCCAGAGGGAGCCCCACTGCTGTGCTCAAAGAATATTTTGGGCTTCATCTTTCTCTGTATTTCCCATGTTACAAACATAATTTATTTAAAAGAAAGAAACTTCTTATGTTACTATCACACAGCTCTGCTTCTCCACATGTAAGCCCTTTGAGGCTAGCAAACATTTGTCTTACTCAGTTTAGTAAATTAAATATCATACTCATAGAAAAAATAATGTTCTCCAACAGATATGCACATTCAAATCTCTAGGACCCAAAAGGTGGCCTCATGTGACAAATGGTACTTTTCAGATGTGATTAAGGATTTTGAGATAGAGGTGCCTCACAAAGTATCCAGGTGACATCAATATCATCAGAAGATGCTTACAGAGGGAAGGGAGAAGGGCTGAAATCAGTCTTAAAGATTATGAGAATAAGCTGGGCACTCTGGCAAATATTTTTATGCCTAGTACTTGGGAGAATAAGACAGAAGAACCACAGGTTTGAGGTTAGCCTCAGCAATTTAACAAGAACCTTTTTGAAAAAAAAAATGCTGAGAGTATAGTTCATATGTATAAGGCCTCTGGGTTCAATCCTCAATACCTTACCCCCAAAATAAGAATTTTGTTGCAATGATAGGAGCAGAGGTCAGAGTTACGTGATAAAGGTGCCAAGTTCCAAGGAATAGAAGTATTTTTAAAGACGCAAGAGTATGGAAAGTGATCTCACACTTACTATCTAGGAGACACCACAATCACCAAAATCTTTATCTTAAAATTTGAGTTGATCCTATAAGACAAATTTTGGACTATTGATCTCTAAAACTATAAGATAAATTTCTCTGGATCTTAAATATTAATATTAGCCTAAGCTAGTGGTTCCTAGGAAGCTGAGACAGAAGGATTACTGGTTCAAGGCAACCTTTAGGAATGTAGTAAGAATCTGAGAAACATAGCAAGATCCTGTGTCCTCCCACCAAAAAACAAAAACAACAATAACAACAAAAATAAATAAATAAATAAATAAATGAATGAATAAAAAGTTCTGGGGGTGTACCTTGGAGATAGATAAAGTGCCCCTTGTTTCAATTCTCAGAAACACACACACACACACACACATACACACACTATCTTTACTCATTTAATACATAAGCAATAGGAAATTAATACTGTGATCTGTGGAATGAGTGAATCACTTAATTTTCTTTCTTTAATAACATATATTTCATAAGATTTATTATATATCATTCACTGTCACAGAAATATAATTTGTCATTACATCTTCAAGACCAAATCAAGTTTTCAAACATGACTTTCATTCATACATAAAGCTGAATGATCATTACTCAGTTTTGAAGACATTGCACCACTGTAGGGAGGTAGGTGTCATGACCTGAGTGTTGCTTTGTGTATACAGGACAACATGGAATCATAGCCTTGGTTCCTGTCTTTATCTTTTGTTTTCTATCATTTTAAAAAATAACATCTGATCTCAGCTTCTACTCCCCTCTTTCCTTTGATCTTGCTTGTTTAACTTTCCCTGGAACCCCTTTCTTCTGACAGTGCATGTGTACAATACATGATCCTGTCTCAGATGAATCTCGTTAAACTTTGTGACCCGGAATTAAAATAAAAAACTAATACTACAAAATTGTTAAAGACAAAAGATACACAGTGTTCTAAGAGGAGCAAGGTTCAGGGATGTTTTTAGCTGAGGTGTGGATGTTTTACTAATAGTTTGTAAAACATCTTTGAATTGAGAAATAGCTATCTAAAATCCTAAAAAATAGTTATGAATCCTGTGATACTTAATTTTCATTACTCTTCACTTTCCTGAAAAAGTCTAGTTCAATAAGGCAAAAACATTGAAGAAAATAAATGCATCTCAAAAGTATCTTCCATATCTATAGAAGGATGTGCCTATAAAATTTATTATTTATCACTTTCCTGTGACTTGTAAGCCCCACAGATATCTTCAATCTGCTCTCACTTGCATACAATTTCCATGGAAGTGGAATGACAATAAATACTATGTGAAATCTGTCTTTTCACCATCTCAGTGAGCTCATTTATGACTTATGTTCAACCTGGAGACCACCAAAGAATGGAAATAACAAAACCTAGGCCAGCATAATAAAGTTGCCCTGGCAGCGTCCAAGCACACCTGGACACTCCTTTTTAATCTCCTCTGCATGAAGAATCTCACACTTGCAGGTACAAATACAAAGTGAGACATTTTCTCTAAGGTTTCAGTTGTAGCCCTCAAATATTTCAAATTACAAATCTACTTTCAGTATTTTTTCTAGATTTTTTTGGGGGGAGTCCTTGAGTTACTTAATTATTTGATGTGCAGTTTAAATCATATATCTCTAACTACCAATTTATATCTATCTACCTATCTACCTATGAAATATCAGAAGTTAATTTTCTGCATCTTATCATATTAATCTTATCAATTAATATGACAAAAATATCTAATGTAGCAACATATCTAAGACTCCTTAGCCTACAGATGTTCACATATGTTATAAATACCTATCTATTCGACTTTTATGGAAATGAGGAGAGAACATGTTCTTTAAATACATTCACAAAGACGTGTTCCTTTTCATGTGAAAATTCATTATTAGTGTGTCTGTTTCTAAACTGTTGTAAGCTTGCTATTATATTCTTATTCCTCTTCACTGGGAGTATGTCCAGTCCACTGAACTAATGCAGACTCTAACATCGCCACCTTTTCATAGCCCTGTAATTAACAACATGAGGCTGGGAATGGTTCTCCTGTGTAAAATTCTCATCATCACTGGTAGTTCCACATATTGACTTAGCACCCACCCATTTGTAAAATACAAACAGCCTCTACTCAGGGGATAGAAAAAGGAAAAAGAGCATGGTTGTCCTTTCCCAGTAGCTGTGTTTTAGTGTGTCTGCACACAGATCAAACTGTAGCTGAGGCTGTCCTTGAACCTTGATCCTCCCATCTCTGCATGGTGGGCCACCATGCCCAGCTTAGCCATAGTTTTAGATGAAAGAAAATGCATTCAAATTATGTAGCTAAACTGTAAACGGCCAAATCAGTTACCAAGTGAAATTCTATGGTTCTTTAATATTAAAATTATAAAAATAATAAAAATATGCAAAAATAAAGGAATTTTCATTAAGATTAGAAATCAAATTTAATCTCCATTTCTAAGTATATAAAATATACATATGTAATGGTAAAAAATACAAACTCATAATAGTCACCAATAAAAAAACAAAACATCAATTATTATATGTCAATTAGTATTGGTATAATGCTAGATACTGTTCTAAGAAATTTAATATATTGTTTCATTTAAACTTAGAGCCTCCATAAGAGGTGGGGAAGTGCTATTACTTTACAGAAAAGTTCACTGGGAACACACACAAAACAACCCTTAAGCAATTGATTATAAAATGTATAATTCTGTTATTGTTAGATATAAAATGTCTCCTAAAGAGCTCATTTACCAATATTCAGAGTGGATTTGACTGAGTTATGAGGGTTGGATTTTTCAGGGTGGTCTTCTCTAGGCCCACAGGTGGTCTTTAGGGTGTGCCCTGGAGTTTACAGGTATGGCTCCTCCTCCCCCAGTCATAAAAGATGTGAGCACAGCTCTGGGGAGCCATTGAGGTCTTCTCCTTATCTTTACTAAAAGCATACTTCTGACTGTCCTTCAGCCCAGAGCCAACAAGGTTTGGGGTCATGGAGGCTTCAAAGTAATTAATGCTAATGATGCTATTGTTCTGTCTGAGCTAAGGCTAGGTTTGTGCTGTTTGTGTTGCAACAGGGTATTGTTTGACCTGCCCGGACTTTGGACTTTTTCTCATCCAGGGTAACCTAAAGCTAAAAACCATAAATATCAAAAGAGAAGAAGCCCCAGTAGAGATATCTACCCGGGAGTTGACTGGCGATCCTTCCATGTTTAGGAACAAATAATATTTGGAATTTAATTCTTAAGAGTTATATTATTTCATCCTCACTCCTCTCTTTGGAACCAGTACTTTTGCAGGCTGGTTCCAGCACACAGCCCCTGAGTTCTCCCTCCCGCTGCTTCCTGCAGCCATGCCCTGAGACCTGTGGTCGCTGGCCTCACCTGGACTGAACCCCAAATCCTAAGAAGTTAATCTTCTTTCCTCAGAGTCACATGCATGATCTTCTTATCTACATTATAGCTGCAGGAATTCAGAAGGACATACCTACCCAGAAGTTTATAAATGTAGTAAGGGAAGTTTTATCCTAGTGGAGATAAGCATCCTCAATAAATTAAATATACTGAAAAGTAAAATAGGGCATGCAAACTTACCCAATTATAATATGAAAATCTAATAGATACCATTAGATATGAGCGAATAGATGATAATCTAATATTATAAAAATATTACTTCTAGGAAGAAATGTAACTTCAGATACATTAAAATAAATTTGAGGTATAATAGGATAAAAATAAAATGTTTCTAATTGTAGAGGGTATCTTTCGGCAAGATAGAAAATTAATAATTTACAAGAGAAATGTTGATAGATTTGTGGATATAAACATGAAATGCTCCAGTTTATGAAAGAGGCATATTTAAAATTAAATGAAAAATTTAGACCAGTTAAATTGGAGAAAAACTTTCAAGAAAAACGGATAGATAAAAGGTTGACTAATAGTGATATATGTATACATTTTAACAAGTTAATAAGAATAAGATAGGAAGCGAGAAGAAAAGGAGGAAGGATGAAAAGGTTTAATAAAATAAGAAAAATGGTGAAGAATTTTTAGTAACTTTCACAGGATAGACAATTAAAATGGTATATAAACAACAACAAAAAGACCAACCTTAACCCGAGTCTGTAGTATGCAGATTGAAACCAGCATAAATTATTATTTTCTCTATTATACATGGGTGAAAAGTTAGCATAAGAGGAAAGAGGACACTACAACAAACTAAAAAAATTGTAATTTGTATATTGATAATAAAATAACAAATAACCGCTCTGTTTTCTAAAGGGCCCTGGTATAGTTTTAGCAAAATTATAAATTCCTATTGCCTTTATTTCATGAATTCTACTTTAAGGTTGATTACACAGAAATAATCATTGCATGAAAATATATATGAAGGGAGGTTTGCAAATAATACCTGAGATAAGAAACCTGGCTCTAGTTATAGGACATGTGAGAAAGGCTAATTCCCAAAATGCGTAAAAAATTTTGGCCAAAATATCTTCATAATGCCTAATTGATTAGCTCTAATAATTTAATGCAGTAAGATGAATAATAATAAGTTGCCAAGGTCCTCACCAAGTAGCTGAAGTTGTCCATGAATCTGTGATCCTTCTGTCTCAACCTCCCAAGTACTGGGATTACAAGCATGTGCCACCACGCCTGGCTTCAAGAGCCTTTTGAGATGTGTCTCATAGCATCTTTCCTAGGTGAAGAGACCCTGGGCCAAGTCTACCAGTTACTAAATGATGGTATAGCATCTGTGCCTACAAGATGTGTTCTCCACATCCATACACTATATTTTCATCATGGTCAGATACTATCATCAACCTGCTTGCCTCCTAAATATATAATGATGTGCAAATTACTGTGGAACTTAAGTAAATGTTTCATGGGTCTTGCTCAGCATCAAATGTTCCAGCCATATCAGGATTCTGTTTTGGGGTGTTGTAGGAAGGGTTTGAACCATGTATTCAAACCCTCTTTTTATCATATAATACATGATACCTGGGAGATGTTAAACAAGATAAAAAAAGTTTTATAAGCCCATTTTTCTTTCCAAAAATAAACCAAGCCTGGAATGGTGGTGCACAACTCTAATCCCAGTATTTTGGATGCTGAGATAGGAGGATCACAGATTCAAGGACAGCCTCAGCAATGCAGCGAGACTGTCAGCAAGTTATTGAGAATCTGTCTCAAAAAAAAAAAAAAAAGAAAATAGGGTGTAAATATGAAGCAATATTCTCAAGTTCAATCCACAGAACCACAAAAAAGATGAATGAATAATTTCTGTCAGAGAAATGTGAGAATTCAATGACCCAGTGCACAAGACACATTTTCTTGAGAAAATCACCAAGTGAAAATGCAGAGAATAACTGCACATATAATACAGAGTTTCTTTACACCTCCCAGTTACCCTTATGGTTAACGCCTTACATTATTATACTGCATTTATTATGCTCAGTGAGACACTGTGATACATTACTGTTAACCAATATCCATCCTTGATTCAAGGATCCGTATCTTATACCTAATGCCACTTCTATATTTCAGGATGCCACATTCCATTCTGTTACTGTGTTTTCTTTTGTGTTTGTTTCTGTTTTGATTGAGACAGTTGCTCTGAAGATGTTGGAGAAGTGATGTACCGGTTGTTTTATAGGATATCCCTCAATTAGGATCAATGTGCTGGTTGTCTCATGATTAATCCTAGGGTAAAGGGACTTTTAAAAGATCAGAAATACCATTCTGTTCATATTAGATAAGCTATTCTACTCTCCATGTGACTCCTTGTCATTGAAGTTAATTTGATCAGCTATGCCATAGTGGCACACACCTGTCATCCTAGTATTCAGTAACCTGAGAGTGGAAGAGCACAGCTTCTTGCCAGCCTCAGTAACTTAGTGAGGCTCTCAGCAAGTTAGCAAGGTGCTATTTCAAAAATAAAATTAAAATAGAATTGGGATGTAGCTTAAAGGTAGAATACCAGTGGATTCGATTCTCAGTACCACCAAGATTAAATGAACTTGATCACCTAATGAGGTTGAATTTGCATCTGGTATTTCCATTTTAAAGTTCTTCCAATTCATCTTTCCCATACACAACCCGCACTTTTTAAGAATACCCTGGTAAAGGTTCAATATTTGTACACGTTTGGGAATTTCTCAGAGGAGATATTTTCATGTTCAACTGTTCAATTATCTCTTCAACAGTTTACATTGGTAGAGATTCAATTCTAGTGATTTCACACTTTGATTTGTCATCCAATATTACCTTTTTTATATACACATACTTATACTAGTGCTTTGCAATTATTTATCCAGTGAGATTCAAAGTGTTAAAATATATATGCATGCTGGGCATGTTGGCACACCTTTGTAATCCTAGTACTTGGGAGGCTGAGACAGGAGGATTGTGAAGGTTCAAATCCAGCCTCAGCTACTTAAGAGAGGCTCTCAGCAACTGAGTGAGACCCTGTTTCCAAATAAAATACAAAATAGGTCTGGGAGTATAGCCCAAAGATAGAAAACCTCTGGGTTCCATCCACAGCACCACAATAACTAACTAACTAACTAAATAAATAAATATAAACAAAACAAAACATACATGCACACAGCTCTTGGTATCCTTGTCTTCTGTTTGAATATCTCCAGCTTTGTGTCTATGTAGCCAGGCGTGGTGGCGCACGCTTGTAATCCCTGCACTTGGGAGGCGGAGACAGGAGGATCGTGTTGGTTCAGAGCCAGCCTCGCTGGCTTAAGAAACCCTGTTCCAAATAAAAAGATATAAAATAGGTCTGGGAGTGTAGCCCGGAGGTAGAAGGGCTTCCAGGAACCCCAGTACCACCAAAAAAAAAAAGAATTTTCTATGTAACACTTTTGAATTATTATATGAAAACTAGTAAAGAAAATATCCCAACTAAAACAAATGTGTGTATTCATACAAGAAATTATAGATGAAAAACTATGACATGATTTGTAATCATGAACATTAAATTTTTATAATATAATTTTATTAACGTTTAATGTTTTCCTCTGGTAAGATTTTGTAGATTCAAAGTAAAATGAACATTTCAAGGTGAGTGAAAATTAAGCGAAAAGGTAGAAAGAAAAGTATACACTCCTGCTATTAAAAAATCCCCAAATGCCACAACTTTAGGTGAGCACTGATTTATCAAACAAAAATCTACCTGAATTCCACATGCATATATGGGTGTAGAATAGTATGAATACATTTTGAATGAGAAGACAAGAAAATAATATATGAGAATGATTAAAGCAACACAAAGTCTTCTAACCCTTTTGTGAATTAGAGCGTATATGTGAAAGGAGACAAGTAAAGGGAGTTCATGCATAAAAATCTTCTTAGCCATGGTATAAAATATAATATAATCATATAAACCAGAAGTAAACTATAAATTATAAGAGCAGACACCTAATTTTTGCCATTTTCTTAATATTTTTTTGTAAATTTAGAGTTTTAATGTGGTCCTACTTTATAAAATTACATTGGAATTTTGATTGCACAGAGATATAATGACCTACCGCTAGAACAAAAGCTATAAGCTTCTTGGGAAAACTGCAGTTGATTCATTTTACTCTTACAGCTGAAGAAACCTCCTGCTGTGTGGAGAGGCATCTGATTTGCTAGCCATCCCTGCTGGAAGCTCCTTTCTTCTGTTATCCTTGACCTTTATAAACCCAAAAGAAAGAAAATGCTAATATTTTACAATTAATTTTATAACAGAAAGGAAAGGCTGGAAATGAGATATGTGACCGTGGAGTTTGTTTTAAAGCATAATTTTCTCAATTCATTCAACTCGTTAGAATTGATCAATTTGCTTGATCAAAGACTAACAAGATATACCAGCCATAAAAGTCTGAATTTTGGGAAAAGAATTGTTATTAAAATACATATTAGCATTAATGTATGGAAGATAGGAAAATTTCAGTATTAACTATGCTTTTTTGCTTCATATTATTTGTAACATTGGAGATACATATATTTGTATTTCAGTGAAACTTAGGATTTGTAGTCACGTTAATTATCAGCAAGAAAAATATTAAAAAATTAGTTTCTAATAACTAGGGAATATGCCTACTAGGGAAGTAGGTAAAATACTCCCCTCACTTACTCTCTGAAATATGTTTTCAATTTCTACCTTTAATTGGTTTAAGTATACTATTTTTCTACCTCTTTTTTCAGTTTGAGAGAAGAATGTAAAATGAAGTAATATCAAATTCCTAACAAGTAGAAAAATATTAAAGTAATTTTCAAGAAATAAACCTTGTTGATTATAACATAATCATCTCTTCATTCCTGTGTATCTTATTCACAGATGTGATTTAATTTCAGCATGTGAAAGTGATTCCTTCCAGAGAGACTAAATTAATACCATATAATTATATTAAGAGTTGAAAGAGCCATTGGAAGTTATGAAAGAAAGAGGATATAGAGTAAGAGAAATAAAGTAAGTTAACTTCGTATTTTTATTTGCCATTAGTACCATCAAAAATCGACCTAGTGTAAATCAAATTTATCCATTTATATCTGAAAGTATCTATACAAAATCAAAGCATATTTCAATTAATTGGTGCTATGTAAAATAAATAACATTTTGATTTTTTCTCATAGTTCTCTAATTTGACATGGGGATTTTGACTTTCTTGTTTTACTATGTTTAATTTCATCTACAGTCTTAGCTGGAATCATGGCTGTGTTAATCTGGCAGGTTGGCTGTGTGCTGGTCACAGCTGCACTCACCAGCATTTCTTATTTCATTCCTTGTGTCTGGACATAACTTCAAGCAAAGCTTTGAAAGGGCAAAGAGGAGGAAATAGTGGCTTGAAATTGACATTCTGGAATTCACAAAGTGTAGCCTTTCTATTCCATGGTCAAAACAAATCTACCAATTAATGCGAAAAGCTACAAAATATTTTGGTCATTGTTTTTTAAATACACAGAGGAAATATAGATATCTCAAACAAATAAATCCTGCGAGAACCAAAACAGATGTAGCCAAAAAATAAATGTAATGAAATGTTTTATTAGACAAAGGGAATTTATCCTACACTGATAAAAAACAATTCACAACAAACGAATGAAAAAAGCCCATGTTTGTAGTATTAGTTATATTCTTAGATGTGAGGATAGACAATATAATATTTGTAATGATATAAATGCAGAAGTCGCTGGTTTAATATGTAATTTGAAAGCCTTGGCTTTGTCAAAAATGTATTTCCCCCATCCAATCAAAATTTAATGTGCTTTAGTTTATTTTTATGCATAATGTTATTTTAAGTATGTTGTAGCATAGATGCATTTTTGTGTGAATATTAAGTGAACACGGATGGTGAATTTGTCCACAATAAACTAGCCAAGTGTTCAACTCTCAGATCACGAAACTTCAAAGCACAACAAATCCCTCTGCTCCCTTCCACTAGCCAGCCCCATCCCCATCAGCAGACTTTCATTGTCTCAAATGTGGTAAATGTGGCTAATTACATGGAATTTATTTTCAATGTAACACCCTTGAATGTCTATAGTAGACTCCTCAAAACTGTCAAGGACAGAGAAGTCAAGTTAAATTTGAGAACCTCATGGTCAAGAGGCACCTAATCTGAATCTAGCAGAAGCTATAGTTAGTAATATTAATAAATGACAGGGACTTTTTATTCTCAAAAAATACATATATACATACACAGATTCTAAAATTGAAGACAAAATAAGAAAACAAGAATAACTAGAATAAGCAAACATAAACATTAAACAGAACACTGTTAAATAAGCAAAAGGATTTAAAACAAAATCTTCTTTTGTTTTCCAATCTGCATTTATTCATTTCCCTTTTCTCGCTGTAATTATATTTCAGATACGGTTTCTTTTTGCTCCATTTATGGAGAATGATTTTGATAATTCTATGTTTTTTTTTCAGGTACAAAATTCATCCCTTTATCAATTTTGTATTTTTTCAACATAACTTGTAGTTATTTAAAGATATTTTTCACAAACTGAAATCTTTATCTGGGGCATCTCTGAGTCTTTTTCCGTTTAATTAAAAAATGCTATTGATTGTACACTGTCTGGGTGACATCATTTTTATGAATATTCAGCTCTCACTTTATTTTTTGTTTTTGATTTTAATACTTTTATTGTTATATTATAGTCTTACAGTCTCACATCATAATGTAGTTTATAATGATACTGAGACACATGCACACAGCAGTTGGTAAATTTCCACCAGCTCACCCCTCCCCCTCTCCCTTCAGTTTGGTTTTGTTGCTTGTGTTTTCTTTTGTTGTATTGGTGCATTAGGACTTCACTATTTACCAACTTCAATCTAAGTACTCTGTATTTGGAGGGAGAGAAACGGGGAGGGGGCACCAAGAGCATGAGAGCATGTCCGCCATCGTCAACAGAAACTTTATCTTATGATAGTATTGGGTACAGGCAGCAGGTGTCCTCACGTGCTAATGCATTTGACTGTTCCTTCTTTCCTCCCTCAGGTCTCCATTAGGAAGCATGAGCCCCTCAGCGCTGTGTCCATGAAGCCACTGAATGTACTAAGACTCTGTCTGTCTCTGTTTTCCTCCAGTCCCTGAAACACTATTTCAGAAGACAGTTGATCGAAAGCTTGGATATTTTCTTTTCCCTCAGTCAAAAAGTCTTGCAAGTAATTCTTTTCTGTCATTCATAATTTTCCACAGCTTCCACCCTTGGCTACAAGACTTCAAAACCTGGTAGAAATGTGTTGAGATGTAAAGTGTGCTTGGCTGCTTGGACCCTTTTGTAGTTCCCCTCTCTTCTTGGTTAAGCACTGAAATACTTCAAAAAGTCATAGTCTGACTTTAGAAAAATAATAAATAAAAATAGTTTACAATTTCTTACCAAGCCCTAACACTTAGCAGTTCAGAATAAAAACCAATTGTGGGTAGAGGACCTTCTATTTTCAAACCTGTCTTATGTCCCTGTGAAATGACAAAGAACTTTTCTGGCCTGTGGCAGAGTTTTGTTTGAGATGGATCTGATATTAAGGCGGATCCCAAGTTCCAGCCTTCTGGAAGGGCATTAGAAAACAGCTGATTACATAATTGTGCATTAATGTAAGTGAGGTTTTCTAATTCTGAAAATGCATATGATTTTGGAGCTTCAAAGTTTTTTTCATGGTGTTCATAAGTATTTATGTAGCCAGGCATGGTGGCACAAGCTTGTAATTTCAGTACTTGGGAGGCTGAGACAGGAGGATCATTAGTGGCCAGCCTCAGCTACTTAATGAAGTTCTCCACAACTTAATGAGACCCTGCTTTAAAAATAAAGAATAAAAAAAAAATGGGCACAGGGTTTAGCTTGGTGGTAGAATGCAGTAGGATTCAAATTTTTTTTTATTAATGTGGTGCTGACTTGAAAGAAAATGAACAAAAAACACTTTTTATCTCATTAATTTATGTATTAAAGTGATGAAATAAGAGGAGGATCCATATATGAAATTACATTAAACTGAAGACCTTCTGTACAGCAAAGCACACTACCAAGAACCTCCACAGAGAGCTGACAGAATGGGAGGAAATTTTTGCCAACTACTCCTATGATAGAGGAATAATACCTAGAATATACAGAGAACATTCAGCACTACAAAAAACAACACAATTGAAAAAATGGGCACATGAACTAAAACAGACACTTTACAAAAAATGAAATTCAAATGGCCCTTAAATGTATGAAAAAATGTTCAACATCATTAGCAATCAGAGAGATACAACTCAAAACTAAACTGAGATTTTACCTAACTCCAATTAGAATGACATTTATTAAAAACACAACCAACAAATGCTGGCGAGAGTGTGGAGAAGTGGGAATTTTAATACATTGTTGGTAGGATTGAAAATTAGTAGCCGGGCGTGGTGGCACACACTTGTAATCCCCGCACTTGGGAGGCTGAGACAGGAGGATTGCACAGGTTCGAAGCCAGCCTCAGCTACTTAGTGAGGCTCTCAGCAACTTAGTGAGACCCTGTTTCCAAATAAAATATAAAATAGGTCTGGGAGTATAGCCCAGAGATAGAAAGCTCCTGGATTCCATATCTAGTACCACACACACAAAAAAAAAAAAAAGAAAAGGAAAGAAAAGAAAAGAAAAAGAAAAAGAAAATTAGTGTAACCACTTTGGAAAAAAAATTTGAAGGATTCTTAGAAGAAGTGGAATGAACCTACCATTCCCATTCTATACAAAAGAATGGAAACCAAACTACCAAATTAATGAATATGTATATATGTTTATAGCCACACAATTCACAATTGCCAAACTATAAAACCCACCAAGACACCAAGATGTCCTTCAGTTGAATTTGAGTCGTGGGTTGACTGAAATTTTAAGTTTTTATCTCTGACTTAACTTGATGGCTAAATTATCCACAGGTGGTGGCCTTTCTGGACTACAGCAGCACCTGTGTCTTGGTGTAGGAGTCATTGAGTGAATGTGGAGCAGTGTGATTTCCCCTCATTTTAGCTGTGCTGAGACATCTGATAAATGAATCTCAAGTAACTGTCGGAGAAAATCACTCAGGGAAAAATGAAATGGCAATTCCCACCTACACGATTTTATTAGAAGAAAAAGATTTTATTAGAAGAAAAAGAGATGAAAATATAAGAACATAAAAGTACAGTCTTACAGATACAAAACATGAAATTCTATTTGGTACTGCAGAAGGTAGGTCATTTAGACTTCTCTTAGTTCTTTTCAACCTCATCTAATTGTTCTAACTGACTCAAAGTTATTAGTTTCCTCTTTTTGGTTTAAAACATGTTCTTTTTATTACTCAATGAATTTTAATATAACTACTAAATACTAATGTTTTTTCTCTACTTGAAAATATTCCCAAGTTATTTAAAAAATCACTACTGAGGCTTTATTGAATTTCTGCTAAATTATTTTCCTTTGTATAATTGTATTCCTTTTGTCTGCCATATAATGAATATCTCCTGAGTATATTAATTCATCTTTATCCAAAGTTTTGAAATTTTCTAATTTGAGGAAAATAGTTTTTAATTACAGATTATTCATGTTAGCATATAGAGTTAATAAAGATAGATCTTGACTGGGGCCTAGCAAAAACACCAATTCATTAACCAGTTACATTCTTATTTAGTTTTTTCTAGTAATAATTATATAATTTTTTTTTTTTGGTGGTACTGGGGTTCCTGGAAACCCTTCTACTTCCAGGCTACACTCCCAGACCTATTTTTATATTTTTTATTTGGAAACAGGGTCTCTTTAGCCAGCACAGCTGGGTTTGAACCTGCGTGATTCTCCTGTCTTCGCCTCCCAAGCACAGGGATTCCAAGCTGTGCCACCATGCCTGGCTATATGAATTTTGATATGATTAATATGCTATGTTTTCAGCATATTTTGTTAAATGTATATTTAGTTTGATTATCATAAATATGAACACATACTAGCAGAAATGTCAATGTCACAATTCCTTAGTAAGCACTGTATTATGCATTTCTCCAAGTGTAATTTTTATTATTGTTAGAAATAATATATTTTGTTCTCCATTAGTACCTAGCTTCTAGCACCTAAACTGGAACATGCCAAAACAAAAAATACAATTTAAAAATGAAGGAATTTTTCAGAGCAACAACTATTCTGATACTGTTATTTAGTAAGGCATATATCATACTAAACTGTTTTGGAAACATAATAGAAAAACTTCTTGATTTATCCTTTTGAGATGTTATACACATAAGAAAAATATTGATAAAACTGGCAAATACCAACAATAATGCCAATCATAACTGTAATATCACTTTTTGTGTGCATTTTGTGAACTGAATTCTGGGTCATTCTACCTCTGTGCTAATACACCTCCAGCCCTATTTTATTCTTTATTTTGGGACAGGATATCACTAAGTTGCAGAGGGCCTCACAAGCTGCTGAGGCTGACCTCGCACATGTAATTATCTGATCTTCCTGTCTCAGCCTTCCAAGTACTGAGATTAAAAGTGTGTGCCACCATGCATGCCCAGCTTCAGTATCAGTTTTCCTATCTATCTATCTATCATCTATCTATCTATCATCTATCTATCTCCCTATCTTTATTGGTGCATTGTAGCCATACATCTTAATAGGGTACACGATGGTAGAGGCATACTCGCACATACCACTCATTTAGCCTTTCCAGCTTTGTGCAAAGCAAATTTTTCACTGAGCCTGGATGGCAGAGAAGGATTGAAAAGAGATCAAGATCATTCTGAAGCTTGGGTGACAGGTCTTCCCTTTCTAAGCGTGTAAGGCTAATGAAATGAATGGGACAAACCAAGGGATAGGTGGAATATTTTAAAACATACCTGGGGGCAATAATGAACACACTAGTATGAAGAGAAGAGAGGGTTGAACAAAATAGAGAAGAAAAATTTCACATTGGCCCTACTTATGAACTCATTTGTGATTAATAACACTATCCTGTATAATATTGTATATAGTAGGAGATACACTTTCTGTGATATTAGGATGAAAGTCTGTCAATTTAGTATATAAGGATACATGATGTTGTATATATATGTACATACTATATATTTTCAACATAGCATATGAAGATACCAAAGGAAGGATTAGCAATACAGAGGGTGCCATATGATCTGTCTCAGGGAACAAGTCTGCATCAAGTGTTTTCTCTTTTAGGCAAGAAATGGGAGATGAAAGGAGGAATAAATGAAATTTCTATATTTTCCTCTTTATTTTCTAAATCTAACAGCTCGATATGAAAACATACTTCTTCCTATTGATTGTGGAAATCAATTTTTTACTCTCCGCATTCTCTTTTAGTGGGACAGCTCAATGGATGTTACTGCATTCCAACTCATAGGAGAAATATAAGTCCTTCTTTGTTATAAAACTCAGACAAACCCAGGAGTGGTGGCACATGCCTGTAGTCCCAGCTTTTGGGAGGCTGAGAAAGAAGGATCACAGGTTTGAAGCCAGTTTCTACAACTAAGCAAAGTCCTCAGCAACTTAGCAAAACCATGTTTCAAAATGAAAAATAAAATAGAGTTTAAGTGCAGCTCAGAGGTAGGGTGCTAGGTTCATTCCCTAATGCCACAAAAAAGGAAATAAGTTAAAATAAAAAATAAAACTTAAACAAAAGGCTGAATAATAAAAGCAAATAAATAGATTTAAGTTTGTTTTTATTTCTTTAGCATACATTTCAAATTATATGCCTACCATTTTTTTCTATTTTGTAGAAATATCAAGCCAGTGGGAAAAAAGTAAAATTATTATTGGAATTTTATTATATATCTTCTAATGGTTAATGGGGAGAAAAAAATCCTTTATTACTTTTGTTGAATCAATTCTTTATATTTCTTTTTTCAAAAAATACATGCACACCTATACATGACCATATCTTCTCATCAGTCCAAATGAAAACTTATAACCTCGATTTCATTTAAATACCTCGATTTTGTTATAATTTTGCATTTTGTACCCAAATGATTAATTTTGCTAATGCAGTCAAAAGTCACAGATGACTTATTTTAACAATAGGGATTTTAACACATTTGTCTGGCTTCAAAGAAATCATCTCAGCTGTATAATTTTGAAATATTAGCCACAAACACTCAGTTTTTAAAAATATTCAGTGCAGCATTAAACTGCCTCAATTTAGTAGTCTTATAATTATTTCTTCATCTGAAAATAAAGACAAGCAGATGCTATGCTGTCAGGAACATAGTTTATTTTCCATATCTATGCCTGCTGTTTGGTGAATAAGGACATACTAAATGGCTGGCTGTAGTTTAAATTCTGCCCTGAAGCTTAATTATCTAGTTAGGGTACAAAGTCTGTGCATAGGAAAGACTGCTGTTGCTCCCCAAGAAATTTATTCCATCTAAGAGGATCAGCGCTTTATGAAATTTATGGAAATAAAACACACCACTGTTTTTCATTCTTGAATTGCATATCTAACATATGGAGAAAGCATTCACCAAAATTGTGCATGGAATGCATATCTGTAACCATGAGGGCCATTTACTCTTGATTTTATTACTTTCTTCTGTGAGTCACAGTTTGCTTTTTTATAAAGTGTGATTATCTTAATACCTGTAAAGCCTCGGATGCCTCAAGACACTTTTAGGATAGTGTTATGTAATAATATCTCATCATTCACTTAATTAATGGGACAATTTATTTTTGGTAGACATATTATATCCCTTTTTTCTCTTGCCCCAAAGAGACCTATGCCCCTGTCCCAGGAGAATGTGAATGAATCTCACTGTATTCATGATTAAGGGCTACGACATGTATAGAGTAGCCAAAATTAACCAGGTGGACTCAATTTAATCACATAAGTCTTTAAAAAATAACTTCAATTTGCCATGTAGACTCAATTTAAGCATGTGGGACATTGAAAGGACCTGTCTGGTGAGAGGAGGACATTCCATGAAATAGTAATCAAGAAGATGAAACATTACTTGGATTTGAATGAAAAGAAACAGCCACCAGCCAAGAAAGATGCCTGGGGTCTTTAGGAGGGAAAAGGCAAGAACAGAACAGAAGGTGCCCTAGAGTTTACTGACGTGTGGAATATATACGTGTGTGTGTGTGTGTGTGTGTGTGTGTGTGTGTTATCATGTGTGGTAATTTATTGTGATAGGGAACACACATATACAAATTTCAGGAACCAGAGAAAGAGACTAAAATACTCCCCTTTCTCCTTAGATTTGTTTGCCCTTTTACTTCCTTGGAATGGATGGCACTACAGGAAATCTAGTACCCTGAGTATCCTCAGTCTGTGGCCTGCTGTTCTACTGGGGTGTTCCCTGGAATAACTCATTCCTTCATTTTTTTTTTACAACAAACAAACAAACACAAATCTCCAAACTAATAAAACCACAGATGTGATTGCTACAATATCCACACTGGTTATCTTATATCCCAAAACATACACACACACACTACTCTTCATTTGCAGTAAACGTCACCTCCATTATTTTATTTAACCAGGTGGATCTTTGAGAAACAGTAAATCTCCAATATTCCTTCCTTCCCAGTCACACATCTGCCAGCACTTTCCTTTCAACTGGTTGCTGGGCAGAGCCTTGCCTTTGAGGCATTCCCAGCAGCAAGCTGAAAGGCAATATCCTGTGTTTTTCCAACTCTTAATCTTTACTAGCAATCTTAGAGAAAGTCATCTACAGACTCCCTTTCATAACTAATTCCTTTGTCTGCGTTTTAACTCATTCCAATAGTTTGAATTTTCAGAGACAGCGAATTCCCCTTCCCTCCTATAATTAAGCCTGACATAAATTCTCAGTCTCCCATAACATATGTAGAGTACACAAGGCTGTCTAATAAGAAACCTCAAGGCTCAGAGCCTTTCCTGCGCGGTCGTGTTACTGTTTAAGATAACTTCATTGACGCTGAGGCCCATGTGGACCCTTACAGAAGCCAGGTCATATTTCAGAAAACACATTTTCAAAAGACTGAACATTTCTTTTAAATTGCAACTACTCTTAATTCTGATCCCTAAAAGGACAATAAGAAACTTCCAGGCCGGGTGTGGTGGCGAGGCTTGTAATCCCTGTGCTTGGGAGGCTGAGACAGGAGGATCACACAGGTTCGAAGCCAGCCTCAGCTACTTAGTGAGGCTCCTAGCAACTTAGTGAGACCCTGTTTCCAAATAAAATATAAAAGATGGGTCTGGGAGTATAGCCCGGAAGGAGAAAGCCTCTGAGTTCCACCCCCAGTACCACCCCCAAAAAAAGAAACTTCCACATCGTCCATCTCATTAGCAATCGTATCTGTCTCCCCACTGCTATTCTTTGTTCCACAGTGTTCTTCAGCTTCTCATTTGCCACAACACTGTACAAAACTTCATTTACTTATCCCAGCGCTTTCAGCCTATCTTCCTGCTTTCCACCTTAAGGTGTGTAGACAGATTTAGCCTTTATCACTAAACCCTGCCCTCCACGCTCCTCTATGCGGTGATCTTCCATTTCCTTGGTATCGACTTCCCCAAATGATACAGAAGCTGGCTAAGAAGAGCCAAAGTTTCTTGGGCATGTTGAGAAATATGATGGATAAGGCAAAGGCCGTTTGGACCGCGAGGATTAACCACAATGATCACAAGAGACACCACTTTCTCAGGCACCAAGGACAGGAGCCCAGAGAAGAGACAGCAAGATACTGGTCAGCTTTTCTCCTCCTGTATTTCCCCCACCTGGTCACATTCACACACATAGTGACTGCTGAGTTCCTCAGCAGGCCAGCCCTGCAGGCATCTCATTCTGCTTTACTCAAAGCTTTAACTTCCAGCACTCCCCTAAGTAAATAACAAAGCCACCACTGTTCTTACTAGAACCAGTAATGGGTCAAGCCCACACAATCAAAGGCAGCTTGACCCCAAGTATGTTCTATGTGCAGCTCTTCTTCCCTGTGTCATTATTTTTTATTATTATTATTATTATTATTATTAATTATTATTAATAGAACCCAGGAGCACTCCACTTCTGAGCAACATCCCAACCCTATTTTTTATATTTTATATCGAGACATGATCTCACTAAGTTGCAGAGGGTCTCAATAAGTAGCTAAGGCTGACCACAAACCACGGTCTTCCTGTCTCAGCCTCCCAAATGCTGGGATTACAATCCTGCTTCACCACACCCTGCAGTCCCGTGTCCCTATTTAAAAAGTTGCGAAAACTACGATATCCAGCTTCAGTGGTCAATTTTAAAATATTTGTTAAAGGTGCTAAATTATTCGGAAGTATTCTGACCAAATATTTCCTCCCCTAAAAAGAGAGACACAATAATGTCTAGGGCTTTTTAGGAAAGAATATTTCTGAAGCCAGGCGTGGTAGCTCACGGCCATGATCATAGTACTTGGAAGGCAGAGACAGGAGGATCGCACAGGTTAGACACTAGCCTCAGCTACTTAGTGAGGCCCTGTTTCCAAATAACATATAAATTAGGTCTGGAAGTATAGTATGGAGGGAGAAAGCCCCTGGGTCCCATATCCAGTACCACACACACAAAAAAAAATTATGTCCCAGCACTGTAATAACTCCCTATTCATGATGAGAATATAAAATGATATGTGGTTATTGTAATCATAGCATGGGTTTTTACAACTGTATTTAGATAATGTCACCAATATAAAGATGTGTATCACAAAAGGTTCTATGATTAGCACTACTACTTTGAATGCCTTATTAAGAACTACTATTTCCACTCTTCTGCTTTCAAAATTTCCTGGCATAACTATCTTTTTAAATCAGTGCATACTATCAAAATGCTCATTTAAATTGCATGATAGGATTAATTTTTTTCTGTCCCAAAATATACTATAAAACTCTGTCTTAGTGGCCCCCAGCTTTAGTTTGCATATGGATACTTCTAAAATACTTTTTTGTATAGCCAAGAGAATATCTTGAGGTGACATGTACTGGACAAGAACTTGAAGGGACAAACTTTCAGAAGCAAAATTTGGGGGTTGAATGTCATCATTTTTTTCTGGATAATCTATGAAGCTCTATCATATTCTAACCACAACTTGAATTCTTCTGAAATCTCATGCTCTGAGTCTGATATGCTAATTTGGTTTGCTTTTTCTTTATTAATGAGCTATTATAACAATTACTAGAGCAATTGGGTTTGTGATAGCCACTAATTATTGTGATAAATAGTTTAGAAAAATATAAAAAATATAATTTATAAACTATATAAATATAGATAACCCTAAATTGTATGTGTAAGTACATATACATATATGGAGAGAGATTCATATTTTCCATCACAAATAACTGAATTTCCCAAGAGTACAATTAAATAAAAGGTGACAGAGCTCAGTACAACACAGCAACTATGTACATATCTACATAAAACAAGAACATATTAAAACATGCAGCAAAAAATTATTCCCCTTATCATATGAGTAGAAATTATTAAAAATAAATATTGTTTGCTATACTGCAAATTCTGTTGATTTTAATAATACACCATGAAATATAAGACATGTATGTACCATTAAAAGAGAAATAGATTATTACATGGGATATGTTAGTCCTTATTATTGGCTTTTTGATCATATAGATAATATAAAGTTCATTGACCAGAATACCAAATAGACATACCCAATATTTTTGTAAATACTTTGAATAAAATATATTTTATTTAATGTGCATCTGACTGGATACTTTTGAAATTTCTTCAAAAGAAGGGGAAACAATCACAAAAGCCAAGAATAATGGCCAACATTCCTGAGGTTAGACCACCCTTATGGGGATTCCCAGGGCTTCAGATTCATCCATCAACTGAGCTGAGAGGAAGACAGCTACCATGTCAGCTGGACCATCTTTTTTCTGTGTCACTGGAGTGCTATTCATCAAAAAAGAACCTTTTGGAAAAAACAATGGCTGAATTTTCATTGACTTATAAGGTTTTAAGAAAAGCAGGCATAGTGTAAAAAAATGCTTAGCTTTTTAAACAACCATTTATGTTTGTTTTTACCCCATACATTATAAGTGAAAATAAATTTGTGCCATAGAGTACAGATAAAGCTACTAAAATAATGTGCTATATCTCTCTACCCTCATATGAAGAATTCGCCATGCTCTATGAAACCCTGCAGGCCCCTATGAGAATGGTGGTCATCATTCTTGGCTTTGGGACTGCTTCTCCTTCCTATGAAGAAATTTCAGAAGCATCCAGTCATACAACATTACAAAGAGTATATTTGACTAGAACAATTGAAGCAACAAAATTTTAGAAGCAAAATCAAGGGCCTGGATTTCACCATTTTTACCTGTGAAGCTTTTCCGAAGCTCTGTCAAATCCTCCCTCAAAGCTAGACTTCTCCTGAGTGCTCGTGCTCAGAATCAATATAGGGTTTTTAAACTATCCAAAAGCTATTTATCTTTACCAATTACTGCCCTGATGCAATAAGAGGAATAGTCATTTTTTATGGTTAGATGTTTTAATATTTTCTTGTTTTATACTAAACAGCATTACCTTTGACACATTTATATTGTTCAATTTTAGAAAAGCAATTTGCATAAATATATGTTGACTATGAGCCCACTTTTGTAAATTGTGTTTACACATGTGTGTTACAAAGTTCTGAAAAGACCATGTGATATGGTTGTACATTAGTCTTAACCCTGGAGGGTGGGAGCTTGAAATTATAGTTAATGCTATATGTTTCTAATTTTTACAACAAATATGAGCATTTAAAAATAAAGCTTAATAACATAAGAAAACACATTCCTATTTTTATTTATATCATAATACATTATTTTGTCCCTTAACTCTTCTCATAATTTAGTCAAGATAAGTAATACATGTAAAGTGTACGTCTGTTCATGTATACAAGTTAATCTCACATCTTACTTGGTTTGAGTCAGATTTCAACTGCCTTGGAAAACGGTAATCTCTGTGGCAGTGGAAGGAAATTCTCCGGGCCATAATAATTTAGTCTAGGGGAGAGGCAGGCAGTAGTTGGAGATGGGAGAATCAAAACTCGATATTGAAAGGACATTTTAGTCCATTAAATATGTCAACATCTATTGAAAATGTGTCAGAGCATAGAGAGAAATAATTTTGCATAAAACATCGCTAACGTGCTTAGTAATCTTGGTTTAGTGCTCAGCTAGCTCCCACCTTCTGCTGACGATCATATTCAGAGTAGAGACTGTTCTGAAGCCAGGGATATGGCTGGAGTCCACTGCAGAGGAGAAAAGTACAGGGTTGGGATAAAACTTTCACCGACGACGGCATTTTGGTTCTGGAAAGGGCTGCAGGAAAGGTCTATGCAAATGACCCTCTTTCATTCCCAGGGATACATCAGGATTTGGCACCATGATTGCTTTTTATCTCTCATCTGTTTTTTAAATGCTAAATCCCTAAGAGTATGGCCTTTCTCTTTCGCATCATAGCTCCTTCTGGGGGTGAGACAAAAGCCTGATCTATGGCAGAGCAACGTAGTTTTCATTTCTTATTTTTATTTTTAAAAATTCTGTCAGCATCTCTGCATGTTTACTTAATCTGAAATAAATAAGCATTAGTATGTCATGAAGAATGGACGGTGCAGAAGGAAAAGGAGAGAAATCATAAAGCGGGTTAGAAGATAATGTGAATTTTATCTACAGGTTGTTCCAGTCCTAGCAGCCCCCCTCACAAACATTCAGTCCCCAACTAAGCACTCCTCTCTCCTGCAGAGCTTCTTGTCTAGTTTATATCAAGGCTACTTACCTTCCTAAAATTCTTAGAATCACAAATTTGAAATTATTTTAGAGAGATCTTTCTTCATAGATAAGGAAATATCCAGGGTCCTCCCAACAGTAATTAAAGTTTTGCCTAGTTAAGGATATGTCCTCAAACATCTCAGCTAATGTATATCAAAGAGCCTTCACTTATCTGATCTATTATTTATTATAATGTTTACTGTGTTATTGTTTTATATTTACATCATTTCTTATTCCCTCCTCTATCTCCATCTATCTTCTATTTATCATATATCTCTCATATATCTATCACCTATATATCTATCCCTCCATTAAAATTATACTGGGAATTGAACACAGCCCTTGTTACCCTTTGTTTTCAAAGAGTCTTGCTAAATCGGCTGATAAAGCTGGCCTCCATCTTGGGCTTCTCCTATCTGAGCCAACTTTGTAGAAGTACAACACAACTCCTTTATTCCTACTTTACTGAAAGCATTGTTTTTCTCACGAACGTGAGTTTGAAGTTTTCAAAAGCATCTTCTGCTTAGCATGGCGTGATCATGTGATTTCCTCCTTTACCCTTTATATGAAATGGAGTATATTGGTTTATTGTTAAATCTTCAAGAAATCTTGAATTCATAATTTATAATAAATACAATTTTGTCCTTTGTCCTCATGTATTATTATGTGCTTCTGGATTATGTTTGCTAATATTCTGTTAATCACATTTACAATGCTATGTATAAGGGGCTTTGGCTTTTAGCTTTTTTTTTTTTTTGTAGGTCTGGGGATGGATCCCAGGGGCATTCGACCTCCGAGCTACACCCCCTGCCCTGATTTTTTTATTATTTATTTTGAAACCGGGTCTCACTGAGTTGCAGAGGGCCTCACTTAGTAGCTGAGGCTGTCCGCGAACCGCGATCCTCCGGTCTCAGCCTCCCAAATGCTGGGATTACAAGCGTGCGCCACCACACCCAGCTGACTTTTAACTTTTTTATGTTTCTTCTCCAGACACTAGTTCATCGGCTATGTCTTCTTGCCTGTGTTTTCTCCCTTCCCTCCCTCACGCTGTAGGTCTTGTTTTTATATGAAGCGCTCTCCTTTCCGGTCCTCTTCTCAATCCTCCTACAGATGATTGACACTTGCTGTTTTCTTCCTTTACATTATAAAGTTCCATCTTAGTCCTGGTCAAAAATTCTCTAACTATATAATTTATATTCGAAGAGGAATGTATATTTCTGTCTTCCAAACTACATTTTTGTATTCATTTTATTTTAGCTGGTTTATTTTGATTGTATTAGTAATACAAATAAAAATAGTCCAACTATACAAAACTGTATATGCAGAACTTTTTGATCCCCCCTGTAACTGGTTTTCTTCCCAAAACCAAACACTCTGTAATCCTTTACAATGATTTTATAAAACATCGTTTTATAAAGCATAAAGCAATTTCTATACATAAGAAACCAAAACCAATTCAGTGCTATATTTTAATATGAGTTGACTTCTGTGTGTGTGTGTGTGTGTGTGTGTGTGTGTGTGTGTGTGTGTGTACAATCACTGGGGCTTGAACCCAGGGGTGTTCTAACACCAATCTACACTCCCAGCACATTGTATTTTTTATTTTGAAACAGGATCTCCCTAGGTTGCTGAGAAGCTAGCTAAGTTGCTGAGATTCACCTAGAACTTTTTTATTCCTGTTTCAGCCTCTAAATACTGGCATTATAGGTATACCCCATCATGGCCTGCTCCTTTTTTAACATTATAAGTGTACCACATCTAAAGGTTAAATATATTTAATTTTTTTTAATCTCAGTTTTATTTCACAGTCAATGATCACAACGACCCTTAAGAGTTGCTCTATATGTATTTGTTAATTATTTTATTATATGCTTTAGCCGTTTATTAAAGAATTGTTACTTAAACAGCTAAATACCTGAAATATTTTATAACTACCCGTGGTGAAACGAATTCTGTAAATATGTTTGTGTAGTCATTCAACAAGTTGAAGAATGGCAGGAGCAAAATGAAGTTTAATAAAGCTAACACATTTTAAAGCAAACTGCCATATTTTTCTTCATACCTCACTTTGGGTATGGAACGATGGAGCCATTAGGGCACATTCAATATCAAATGATGCTACGAAAACACTGTGACTGGTTGGTACTGTAGCCCTAGCCCTAATATCCCATTAGAGATTTATAAGCAGTCACAGAGAGAGAAAAAAGAAGCCATCCTATTTATTCTCTCCTCGTGGCTCTGCCTGATTATCCCCAAACTGTCAACTCTCTTGTTTAATCTAAAGCACAGACGCTATACAGACACACAGGTAAAGGATGAGCCGTGAATTTCCATGACAGAAAATAGTCAACGAATTTCAGCAACTGTAGGGATTAAAAGATGTGAATAAATATTTATAAATGTGAACTCAGAAAACTGTAGTCAACAGAATTCTCAAGGAGTTTTGGCTCAGTGTTTTCCTCTTTGTAAACTCAGGCTGCTCCTTGAAGCTGACATCTAAGAATGGAAATTTCTCTCAGTCCTGCACACTTCCTGTTTTTCCTGTGCTTTCTGAAAACAGACATTAAAATATTGCCAAATTGAAATTTTAGTAACTTTTCTTTAATTAGTGATATCCCTTTTCTTTCAATCCAAATCTGGTCTGTTTATATTTCTATTTGTGAAAAGTTCCAATATTTGAAATATAAGTTTGCTTTCATTAAAGTGTTAAAGTATCTTTAATAGAAGTGATAATACCATTAATGTGTCCTAATTTGTTATATTGTATGACTTTGCTTCTTTCTTGGTGGCACTGGAGATTGAAACCGGGGCCATTTTACCTCTGAGCTGAACACCAGCCTTATTTAATATTTTATTTTAAGACAGAATCTCAGTAAGTTGCAGAAGGTTTCATTAAGTTGCTGAAGCTGGCCTTGAACCTGAGAGTCCTTTTTCAGCCTTCTAAGCATTGAGAATACAAGCGTGCACCACCATGCACACTTATTTTATTTTACCTTTATGACTTCTACATAACTTATAAAAGTGTTACATCATCCACATATTTTTGTCATTTCAATGTTACTTAATATTAATGAACCAATTAAAGTGATGAGTTGACGTTACTCATATTTAGCACAACCCTAGCCACATTTCAGATCCCTGAAATAGATATTAAGAAAGACATCACTAAAGCAATAAAATCTTATTACCAGAAAACATGAATAATTAACTTTACATTGCATTGTCCTATATATAACATAAAACAGATATTCTTGGCGCACAGTTTTAGATTACAAATAACCTACGTGATTACAAAACAGATTTTTTAAGTTACTGATGCACTGTAATTATACATCATTATTAAATTTAAATGCGGTGGGTGGCATAGCTCAGGAGTGTAAGTTATTTGGAAATTTGCTTGAAAAAAAATTTCAAAACTATCTAGCTAGTAATGACCAGGAATCTGGTGGTGTACAAGGAAGTATAAGACGATGACAACATAAAACTAAGCAGGAAGCTCACGATAATGTGTAGGAAACAATATGTCTTCCAAAGAGTGATCTTAGATCCCTACTTAAAAGGAGTGCCACTTGAATGATGTGTGTATGTGCACCTCTATCATCTTGTACACCATTAAGATATATGACTACAATGCACCGATAAAAAAGGGATTACAACAATGAGAAGGGAAATCTGTGAAAATCTAACTAGAATGATCACTCCAGTTTGCTTAACACAACTCAGCTAAAATCTATTATTATTATAATGTAACAGGAAAATAACCTCCATATAATTTTTGAAGAAGATATCTAAATGACTTCCTGATTTAAAAATAAGAAATTAAGAAGCCATAAATAGGGAATTCTTACAGTCATCCCGCTTCTCTGGGAGAAAAAAAAATACTATAAATAGAAACACATGATGAGGGGAATATTTAAAATTATTGGGTTTTTTTCTTAAAATTTAAAAAATAATATTAGTAAATAAAAAAATGAGTTGTTTAAATTTAAGACTGTTACCATGGGAAGGGAAGGTTAGAATTGCGATTTCTTCTGTTGGTTGAATTTTTCATTCAGTACACCTCTTTGTTATCTCATCCTTCAGACTCCCAAAGATGTATTCACCAGATGACATCAAGTGGCATAGATAGTACATTTCTGGCAGCCACAATATAAAGAGTGGAATGAATTACAGTATCGTAAGAAAACTAGCAACTGTCATCAAAGTTGAGAAATATTAATTAGTATTAATTAAATAAACTTTAAGTTTTTGACATATTTTCTAGAAGGATACTAGATAAATCCACTGTTTTGTACCCCCAGGAGATATATATTTCAAACTAAAACTTTTGCTTCTTGAGGTATACTTTATTTTCCAAATAGCCTTAGGAATGTTAAATGTAGTATAGTTATAATGGCCTTGACAATACAATAAAAATGCAATCAATGAAACCAAATTAGATTTTGGTTTTAAACAACTTTCTTCAAAGACTAACTGTACATCTGTTAATTGATTCACGAAATCCTGCTTCCCTCTGCATTTCTTTTGGTTGAGTGCCTCTAAGTAAGGTTTATATTTAATAACAGACCTGCTGATGACCTTTACATGCACAAAATAAGGTCTTGATTAAGTACTCCATTGTCAAGTCTTTTTCACCTGCTAATAATAACTTTTATTGTGGACAACAGAAAAATCTTTAATTCACTCCCATATATGTGATGATTTCTTAAGTTCTGCATCTCATATATGGGATAGGTCATTAGGCCTTTTGAGTATTTTATGCTCTCAGATTCCTCTTGATGACATTTCTTCTAAAAGCCTTCAACTTCATGTTGTACTTTGATAATATTTCCACTCTTAACAACTAGTTAATATCTATCCCTTTTACAGGATCATTGCCTAATTTCTGTGTCACTGAAAACAAAATAAAAACAAAAACAAAAACCTTCATTCATATATGTGTGTGTGTGTGTGTGTGTGTGTGTGTGTGTGTGTACAGAGAACCTTTTCTTATATTGTTCAATAAAAGTTCATTCTGTCTAAGGTTTATTGGTGTTTTTTAAAAATACTGTGCTTACAGTTATCTGTTATGAGCTTTTTTATGAGGTCAAATTTTACTAGAATCTTATGAGTGATGGAATGTTAGTTTCAGTAAGCAATATTTTGGTGACCTAGATTTGTAAACAAACCCTCTTTTCTCCCACAGACACTATGTAGCTCAGCTGAATGAAACTAGTTTCTTCTTTATCAATACCCATTATTTACAACACATATTGGGCTGCTTTTCCCAATCAGCTTCATTATTTTCACAAGGCTCCACTCTGAATTAGAACAACTATTCTGGACTCATATTTATGATATTACATCAAGCTTACGCTCTCCAACCTTCTCTTGCAATAGTTTTCTGATGTCCTTCCTCTAACTCAGGTGGCTCCAAGGGCAGGTAAATACCACCATCATATTCAGGCTCAGAAGGGTCCAAGGCTTTATTATTACTCTGCTGTTACCACCTTGAAATTATGAGTACTTTTAAAACTTTAATAGACTTTTTATTGGTGCATTGTAATTATACATCATAGCAAGGTTTAATGTTATACAAGCAGACATAAACACCGCACTTGGTGTGATAACCTCCATGTCCTCCCTCCCTCCTCCTCTTTCCCTGTACATACATATAAGCAATGATACCTTCCTATATGGAACCAGTTTAATTCTAAATTCATATCATAAATTATTTATAATATTTTTTGAATAGGAGTACCAAAAGTTATTTTTCTGGTATTGATTAATCCTGTATAATCCCTTATTCCTTAAAGAAGCAACTAGATCATTTCTTCCAAGTTTTAATTTTTATTTCTGTGTGTGTGTGTGTGTGTGTGTGTGTGTGTGTGTGTGTCTGTCTGTCTGTGTGGTACTAAGAAATGAATCCAAAGGTTTTCTAACCTGGAAATACATCCTCCTATTCTTTTAATTTCTTGTTGTTTTTTGTTTTGAAATAGGGTTTCACAAGACTGCTGAGAGACTCACTATGCTGCTTAGGCTGCCCTCAATCCTGTGATCCTCCTGTCTAAACCTCCAAAGTACTTAGAGTACAGGTATGTACTACCTCGTGCAATTTCCAATTTATTTTGAGCTAATATTCTCTATGATCTATTTTTTCTTCTTATATATGGCGTGTCCAGTTTTGTTTCCTATCAAGAGATGTAAATTATAAATTGATGTGATTCTGATATAAACCAGGAATTAAGGTTATGCTCACATGCTGTCATAGTGACTAGTGCTGGGAGAATTTGAAAACTTTTATTGTGAGAAAATGGCACCTGCCTGCAGAAGCCACCTACCCTTGAAAACAAAGGAATTCTTCCAAGACTATTCTGAGAAAAAAGAAAACATTGGCATGTCCTTTCTTTCCGTATCTTTTGATGATTCCTGGACCAAATCTTATACTCTTAATATCTGTACTTCTTTTTTAAGATTCTGGAAGCTAGACTAGATATTTCCTCAGTACTATGCCAGATCTATGTCCTTACTTTTCTAGGTGCTGGTTGAAGGTAGGGCAGTGATGTGCACACTGGTAAGTCTTTAAGGCCTTGTGGTCCACAGGGTGGTGGCAATATGGATGAATGTATCTTTTATCTACATTGCCATGGAAGAATGGTGACACCATTGCCAAAGGTAAAGGTGCTATTTATCCACACTGAGTCCACATTTCAAAACTCAAACCAAATACTATCTCATCATTATAGACTTTCATTATTTAAATCAAATAATATTATCCTTCATGATATATACAATATTTTGCTTCTGGCTTTATTATTAAAATTCATAATGCATACACTGTCATGTTTATAGGCTTCAAGAATAGAGACTTCATGGATAATTCAATAAATGGTATCATTTAGTTAATAAATAAATAAAAACCTTTTGATAGTGTAGCAGTATTATTAAAATAGGTTTTCTTATTTGATCTGTATCTTTTACAGAATATGCTAAAAAAGGAAGAATAAATGTCCAATAAATGTATGATAAAATGCTCAACATAATTAGCAATCAGAGAGATGCAAATCAAAACTACCCCTGGATTTCACCTAACTCTAATTAAAATGACAACCATTAAAAACACAAACAACAACAAATGGTGGTGAGGAAGGGAAAAGTGGGAATTCAAACATTGTTGGTAGGATTGCAAATTAAAGTAACCACCTTGGAAAATGGCCTGGAGGATCTTCAGAACAATGGAAATGAACCTACCGTATAATCTAGCAATACCACTCCTGGGTATCTTCCCAAAGAAGTGGAAACCAAAATACCAAACCCATGCGTGTGCATGAGTATCTGTGTTCACATCAGCAATTTACAATCGCCAAGCTATGGAACCAAACAATATGTCCATCAACAGAAGAGCAAATTACAAAACTATGGGAAATGTACACAATGGAATATTACTCAGCCATATAGGACAAAATCATGTCATTCGTGGGGAAATGGATTGTACTGGAGAACATTATTCTAAGTGAGATTAGTCGCAAAATGTAAAAAGTAAAGAATCAGATGCTCTCTCTAATATGTAGAAGCTGAGGCAAAACAGGATCATGGGAGGAACTCTAGATGAAGAAGAAACCATAAATGAGCAAATAAGGCGACCTAACTGATGGGCATGGGAAAAAGGAAGAGAGAAATTCCCTAATGTACATAATATACACTCACACACATATCAAAGTCAATCACTAAGCCAAACGTGAGAAGGAGGGAAGGGGAGAGAATATGATGAGAAATGAGTGATGTGTGCATGTATGCCTCTACCATCTGGTACTCCATTAAGATGTATGACTACAATGCACCAAAAGAAAAAAAGAAGAAAAGAAGAAATACCCAATTTGAAAGCTGTTACTAAGTGTATTTCCTCTTCAGAGGTTCTTAAATACTTTGATACTAATTATCTGATTTGAAAAAAGGGCTACAACCCTCTTCCTGCATCTCACATAATATTCTATTAAATATTTTATTAAATTTTATGAGATTTTGAAACCTGTATTTTCTATCTTAAGGTATAAATAGGTGATTTTAAACAACACATGAAAATAAAATGACATCTTGACTCTTAATTGAAAGATAAGATCAACAGGTTGCTTGCCAGTAGACACAGCTCTTGCTAGACACTGCAATTAGTTTTCAATTGCATTTTGCTATATAGTCCGTAAAACTGTATCTTCATTAAGGATGGAAAAAAGGAAACTCCAGAATTTCTCTTTGGGAGAAACGGTTTCTCTCTTCTTTGTTTACTTAAAAGCCTAAATTATCTATAAATTCCACTTACCTGCATTAACTTTGTATCAACGTTTTTGAATGACAATGGTGTGTGTGTGTGTGTGTGGTGCTGAGGATTGAATCAAGGGTATTCTACCTACAAGCAGCATCCCCAGCCTGATTTTTTTATTCTTTATTTTTTAACAGGGTCTCACTAAGTTGCAGAGTGCCTCACAGTAGCTGAGGCTGGCCGTAAACCCAGATCCTCCTGTCTAAGCTTCCCAAGTACAGCACCTTCCACAACACAGTGTTTAACCAAAATGTCGGCAGAATCAAGATCCAGAGGTCATTCTGGGTGGTGTCACATGCCTGTAATCATAGTACTTGGGAGACTGAGATAGGAGGATCCCAGGTTTGAGGATAGCCTCAACAAGCAGTGAGATTCTCATCCACCTAGCAAAACCCTCTTTCAAAATAAAGTAGGGCTAGGGATATAGCTCAGAGGTAGAATGTCTTTGGGTTCAATCCCCAATCAAAATATATATGGCAATTTCAGTAATGAAAAAATCATGACTTACTAAAATAATGAAGGAATATCAATAATGTGTCAAAGTGTGTTTGATTCTTCAAATTAAACACAGAATTTTCAATCTGCATAAACTAGAATCACATGCTACAATAGTAATATATGGTCATTTCTTCAAACTGTGGATATAATAAATGGCATTGGTGTAAAACTGAGGCCCCTGTAATCTCAACAGCTTGATTATCAGAGTTACAATAGAGAATGCAAAATGGCCCTTATAAAGTAGTTGCAAACACAACTCATACATCGGTTATTTTTAAATTGTTTTGCTTGTCCAATATACACACACACTGAGAATGTTTATTCATTGAAGAGGGCAAAATATCACCTTTAATAATAAAAAATGCTCACTGGTTGTATAAATATTGAATAATTTTAAATGCAAACAAGTGGAAACTCTATTTGTTTCAATGCCACTGGATGCTATCTTCTCAAAATTTACTTTTAATACTGTGTGATATATTTTATAAACTATAATCATATCATGAAATGTTTAAAAATGCATTACTCTAAAAAGTCCTCTGTCACCAGCCGAATGTAGAAATGCAATTTTATTTTATGCTCACTCTATGTCCTACTTAACATTGTCAGACATTTCAGCAATTCGCCAGCACAATTTTTAATATCATTCGAGGAGAAGAGACACTTACATCCTAGCAATGACATTTCTTTGCAATATGGTCAGCAGGGAAGACAGGTAACTTATATGTAAATATATGTCTAGTTATTATTTCATAACCTAGAATAAACTTAAAATCCAAATATATTTGAGATTTCAAGAATCCAGCTGCTTTGCATTAAGGAGGCAGTAATCTTAAGGTAGTTGTGACGACTAGTATTGGAGGCATCCTATTTGAAATAAAACATTTGAAAATTTAAGTCATTGCAGTTTTCAAATATCTATTACATTAACTACTCATTGTTCATAAAAAAAGAAATCTATAAAAAAATGGTCCAGGTCCCATTTTAGTTGGTGTATGACCCACTCACAAACAACATCCTAGTTAGCAAAATTGTGCTTAAACTGCCTCCATTGCTGTCTTCTTTGTAGCATCAAATCTGCAGCTCAATCCAGTCTGTTTATTATCTTTGAAAGCCACATACAGTTAGAATAGTGCTCTGGGCCAAGCCTTCAGCTTTGAAGAACCTGCGCCCACCATTAGGGCCTGCTCAAGAGCCGGTCATTCCAAGAACATGACCTGCTTCAGATCATACCAGAGGTGACTGTCAACAGATTCTCACTTTAATGAACACAAATTGGAAACGTGGAGAGGGAAGCTACAATAGTTAGAAAAGATTGTATGTAAACATTGATGGTACCTCCAAGATTCATGCTTACCTATTCTGCCTACCGTGATATACCTCTGTTTGCTTTGATTTGATGTTTCTGAAGTCACAATTAGTTACACAAAATTATATTTCATTAATGTTTTATAGTTTTTGTTGTAGAGGTCTTTTACATCTTGGGTTAGGTTTATTCCTAGGTATTTTATTGGTTTTGAGGTTATAGTGAATGGAATTGTTTTTTTGTTGTTGTTGTTGTTTGTTTGTTTGTTTCTTTCTTTCTTTCATTGTGGATTCGTTGTTGGCATAAAGAAAAGCCACTGATTTCTTTAGGTTGATTTTGTAACCTGCGACTTTGCTGAATTTGTCAATCAGCTCCAGAAGTCTTTACCAGCCACCATTCTGATAGGGGGCTAATATTCAGAATATACAAAGAGCTCAAAAGACTACACTAGCAAAACAAACAACCCAATCAAGAAATGGGCAAATGAGCTAAATAGACACTTCACAAAAGAAGAGATACAAAGGGCCAATAGATACATGAAAATATGTTCTTCATCACTGGTCATCAGGGAGATGCAAATCAAAACTACAATGAGATTCCATCTAACCCCAGTCAGAGTGGCAAGCATAAAGAAATCAAACAACAACAAATGCTGGCAAGGATGTGGGGAAAGAGGAGCTCTTTTACACTGTTGGTTGGAATGCAAACTAGATCAGCCACTATGGAGATCTGTGTGGAGATTCCTAAGAAAGGTGGGAATAGATCCACCATATGATCCAGCTATTCCACTCCTGGGTATCTTTCCAAAGGGGTTGAATTCAGAGAAATACAGCAACATATGCATACCTATGTTCATAGCAGCACAATTTGTAATAGCCAAAATATGGAACCAACCCAGATCACCATCAACAGATGAATGGATAGCAAAACTGTGGGAAATACACACAATGGAATTCTATTCAGCCATAAAGAAGAGCAAAATTATATCATTTGCAAGAAGATGGAAAGCCCTGGAGAACATTATGTTAAGTGAGATCAGCCAAACACAGAAGGAGAAGGTACATATGTTTCCTCTAATATGCCCAAACTAGGAAACACAGAGGATACCAGTGGGACTCCAGATAATGGAGGGGAAATACCAGCAAAGTTTGAATAGAAAGATAGGAGAGGAGGAAGGCTGATCTTGATTAATGAGGGTCTACACCTGAACATGTGTAAAATTATGAATAAGACATGGTTAACCTGGACAACCATTGGTGGGAGGGGGGAAGGGAAAATGGGGACGGGGGAGAGGGCACCAAATATAGTTTAAATGTATACTATTTATGTTCAATAAAAGAATTGTTAAAAGAAAAATATTATATTTCAAAATAGTTTTCAGTTGAATTTTAGTATAAAATTGTCTACTATTTTATGATGCTCAAGGAAGTCTAGTGCCCCCCTTTCAATTACTTGCTGGCATTTAAAACTTTTACCATAAGATATAGATGCAGGGCCTAGTGATGCATGCTTATAATCTCAGTATTTGGGAGTCTGAGACAGGAGCATTGCAGGTGGAAGAGCAACCTTAGCATTGTAGAGAAGCTGTAGGCCACATAGAAAGACCTTAGGAAAATTTACATATTTCTTGAGAGAAATGTTTATTTTTGTGGTGATGGGGATTAAATCCATGGACATTTTACCTTTGAACTATCCTCAGACATACTTTATTTTATTTTTTATTTGGAAACAGAACCTTGCTAAGTTCCTGAGGGCTTCATTAAGTTGCTGAGGTTGACATCAAAACTACAATCTTCCTGTCCCAACCTCTCAGGTACTGGGATTATAGGCAGGTGTCACAATGTAGACCTGGGAGACATATTTTAATATTTCTAATATTATCCATCATTTGACATTATATATTTTGGTATAAATGAGTTTATGTATAGTCAGTATTTTATTCCTCTGTGGTACTGGGATTGAACTCAGGGTCACTCCACTACTGAGCTACATTCCAGCCTTGTTTATCTTTCTCCGTAAATTGCATAGAAAGTCATTGAGTTTGCAATCCTCCTTTCTCCGTAAATTGCATAGAAAGTCATTGAGTTTGCAATCCTCCTCAATCAGCTTCCCATGTATTGGGATTGCAGATGTGAGCCAATGCATACAGTATGGGCTCATTTTTTTAAAATTTTCAATGCTAACTATTTTTATTGGTGCATTATTGTCATGAATCTTAATGGGGTACAGAGGTAGAGGCGTATATGTACACATCACTCATTTAGCCCTTCCCCAGGTCCTACTCCATTCCCTTCTCTCTCCCGCCTACTCAAGTTTGGTTTAGTGATTGACTGTGATATTTTTATAAGCATATTTCAAATAAAATAGGTGCTTGCTTTGGCAGCACATATACTAAAACTGGAACAACACAGAGATGATTAGGATTGCTCCTAAGGAAGAATGATCCATAAATTCTGAAGCATTTTATATTTTTAGAATTTTGAGAAAGTCCAGGCCTCCATCCCTCCTGTGTGGCCTTACTCACATCCTCACAAGGCTTTCCTAGAAAAGAAGAACTGTGAGACCCCAAAGGAACTCTATTCATCTTAAGATAGTCCATGTTTTTCATTGAATGTAGACCTTTCAGTTTCCTAGATAAACCTCTTTGTTTCTGAAGATAAATTAAATTAAATTAAATTGAATTAAATGTGGCTGAGGATTTGGCTTGGGTGTGGAGTGCCCTCAGGTTCAGTCACCAATACCACACACACACAGACACACACTCACACAATACACACACACACACACACACACACACACACTCACATGAACGTTGGAAAGATGGCTCTTCTATATTGCACATCAATTGCTCTTATCTTACTTTACCATTAATAGAGTATAATTGTCAGTGTGAATGTTGGAATGTTATTATTAACTAAGATTTGTATTTCCTTCATACTTCTTTGGTTTATGCCCAATGTCCTTTTTCATTTCTTTATAGATTTATGGAATTCAGTGTGACATCCCAGCTCTCACTTATTTTAGCTCACCTATGTGTGTACATATTAAAGTTTGAATACTAATATTTCAGGGAAAATGAAACTCTCTGAGATCCTGTAGAATCATTATCTTTCCCCTAAAATTTACACATGACAATTTCCATGAAGGAATAATTCTTGCCAGGGTCATGGACAGTACAAATGTGTCATGGAAGCCAACTCTTTTACTAACTAACACACACTAAACAAACAATAAAAAAGAGTGAAGACAGTAGAGACACGTTGTCATATAATTTCACGTAGATTTAATTAAAAAACTTTACTAATAATCATTGAATTTATAAATGTTTTAATTTGAAGAATATTTAATAGATACCTTATAAAGAATACAAATTGCTAAGTCATATTTCTTTAATAAAGTATTGAATTTTCTCATCACTATGTCTGTTTAATATATACTAATATCTTCAAGCACATTGCCAGTTCTATCATCTTTAAAATTATTGGACATTTCTTCATTTCTCAACTCTTTTGGTCAGTATATATATGTTTAAATTCAGAGACACACTTGACTTTTGAAAAGTAATAACAACAGAATTTCTGTCCTATATGATATCCTTTCTGAGCACTATAGTTCCTCCTCCAGGATTTTTACTCAACTGCTGTGTGAGGCTCAGTAGGACTGTGGTGCTTGCTTAGGGCTGCAGGGATAGTTGAGAGGTAGAATGCTCCTGGGTTTAAACTTAAGTACTGCAAATCATCAAATCATCATCATCATCATCATCATCATCATCATCATCATCATCATCACCATCATGTCCCTGGGAAGAAAGTGGGTAATGGCGAGCCTTGACAACTACCCTCTACTACAAGATGACTCACCCTGTGAATGTGACATTTTGTGACATTGTCGAGTGGGATTTTATTAACTAGAAGATAAAGAATTTATGCATTGGTATTACTATTCACTAAACTCACATTTAGGATTATGTTTAGTAGATTCTACCTGGTTGGTGAATTGTTTTGGGATATAAGCCTTTAAGCCATGGACTGCAGTAGGCATAAACCAACTGGACAATACATGTTGAACTTTAAAAAATAACTTTCTCAATCTACTGAACAGTGCTGCATTCATAGTTCATCATGCAAAGGCAATTCCAAATTGTTTCACTACCTTCCTTTTCTTAGTCTGTTAGTAGTTGTCCATGTAGACAAACTGAGCTCTATGACAAAGAAATATAAAAATGTATGGGTCCAAACTCAATATCCAGCTATTTCTCACCACTTCACAAGCAGAACATGCTTCAGTGTACAAAAGGGACATCTGTAAGTGTCACTGAAAGTATTAGAAGCCTCTAAGGTTTAAATTCTTGCCGGGCGTGGTGGCGCACGCTTGTAATCCCTGCGATTGGGAGGCGGAGACAGGAGGATCGCCCAGGTTCGAAGCCAGCCGCGTGCTCTGGCTTAAGAGACCCTGTTTCCAAATAAAAATATAAAAATAGGTCTGGGAGTGTAGCCTGGAGGTAGAAGGGTTTCCAGGAGCCCCAGTACCACCAAAAAAATAAATAAATAAATAAATTCTTGGTACGCCCTATGTAGGGCATTCATCTTTGATAGTCACAGTGTCACTAGTAGGAATTAGCTGTCCTATTTTGATGATTTAATTTCTTTGATCACATTATCCCACAACAGGTATCATGTTATCTAATCAAAGCCATTTTTTATGTATTAAACTATTATCAACCTATTACTCATTTCAAAGGAATTAAATACTAGAAAGGAGAAAGAAATGATGAATATGATATATTTGATAGAAGAGCTTTGTATGTGCCAAAAGAAGATAAGAAAACTGTGAGAAGAAGAGGAAAATCTCCTTATGGGAGCACATCAGAATCAAATGATGGATGACCTTATAAGACCCAAGTCACCTGCCAAGGATGAGTCTCCTCCTCATTATGTAATCAAATTAGAGTCAGATTATGGAAGATCTTATGAACAAAGTGTTACAAATCAGAGGATCAGTATGTTTTCAACTGTGTTACTTATGTAGGCAGTGTGCATCCATATGAACAGAAGAAGAAAATTAAACATGCTAGAATACTTAATTACAGTAATCTAGATTAGAGATGATGTGAAGAACAGCTATAAGAAGAAAGAGGAAGCAGAGCAGGAATCAACAAAATGTGGCATTGGTTGGAAATGAGGTATAAGTAGAGATAAATCAAAAGGGGAAGAAAGGTGCCTGGATTGGGTGAGAATTTATCAACCTATAGCTGAGACAAAATATCTGAAAGAGAAACAGGCTACAGACTATGGCTGGGGAACAAGAACAAAGAAATACACTAAATGTATGGTGTCAATTTAGGAAAAAAAAACCGACAGTATATAGACGTCTTTTGTAAAGAAAATAAATAGGACCATGCTGGGCCCAGTGGTGTACACCTGTAGTCCTAGTGACTTGGGAAGCTGGCAGAGGAAGAAAACAAGCTTGAAGCCAACCTGGACTAATCTAATCCTGTCTTAAAAAAAAGTTGGAGATATGTAGTAGAATCTTTTCAAACTAAATCTCCAAACTCAATACCATAACCAATCAATCAATCAATCAATCAACCAAAATAAAAGCAACACCAGGTATAAAACCCAACATCAAGAAATATAACTATCATATTTCAGAGCCATCTTGTATTCAAAGAATCTCTGGAACAATGGCAGTACATTTTAGAGTTAATAGAGTCGCATGGAATTTGTCTTTTTGAGTACCAAATTTATGTGCTTTTGTGTTCAGGAAATAGCTATTATACTGCTGGGTGAACGTACTGGGTGGCTTCGATTGTTAGGTAACATAAAATAATTTTATCAAAAGTATTTTTGCGACGTTGTATATAGCTCTGCTCAAAACATGCAAGGGCATCTGTGAGGCTCTAGAGGCCAGCACACCACATGTGCACTATGAGAATTCCCAAAACACAATATTTTGCACATATTAAGTTTAATAGGTATCTCAGTGAAGCCCTGAAGCCCTATCCTGTGGGCATGGATATCAAAGGAGCAATTCTGACATACACTTTATATCAATTTCCAGAAAGAGAAATCAGTGCTTCATTATTTGCTATAATCTTAGATTCTAAATCCTAGATTCTGGCAGATAAAAGTGTTTTCTTTCAATTTTTTCTAATTATTGTTATTTTAGTCAATTAATTTGGACTTAAAATATAGAATTTATGCCTCTTGAATTATGCTTTAACTATATTTTCTTTGGGGAGAAAGTAAGCTAAAAATATAAGTGCCCTTCCCATAACTTTTCTAGGTACAGATCTAAGTATTTTCTATAGGAATTTTTTAAGTGCTATGAAAAGAAATGGAAAAAACATCTGAAAACAAAAGACATAGTTGGGTATGTTGTACCTTCCACAGAAAGATAACAAGGTCTGATATTCTTACATCCCACATTCTGTTATCAAAGAGCAGCATCTGTCTTCTTCCAAAGACCATTGCCCACCTGGCCAGATGAAATGATGCTCAGCCTTGGGCATGGCTGGCAGGATAGAGATGAGACAAGTCACTGATCTCCTAGCCAGGTAGGAGACCTACTGGGGAAAGCTATTTTCCCAATTTTATACAAAGTAAATTGGATGAAATAAACACATTGACTATTTAAGCTAAGAAATCGGTTTCAAGTACCATTGTCTGATGTAGAAATTATTAGAGAAATCAAATCCCATCACCAGTAGATTCGAACACAGCATCAATGAAGAAGCCCCAAAGGATTCATCTTACAGAACTTATAAATGCCTTTGAACTGAGTTAAGTGAAAGCCAACTTAATACATTGGGCCCCCCAAACCTGGCCATCATTTACTGTGTGCCTTTAGGGGAGGAGAGCATGGGCGGAGACTTACTCTACTGAACACAGATGTATGTACCAGTCACATTCAAGCCAGATCCCTTAACAGACCCCTGCCTCTGTCTCATGTTTGGCTTATTGACTGACTTTTATATGTTTATGAATGTTTTACTCAGCAATAAAAAGAACAAAATTATGTCAAATGTCATTCTTATGGATGCATTAAAAATATTTAAAGAAGTGGTTTTCTCTGAAGTCATATGGCTTCATGACATAATTTACAAAGTTTCTTACAAATTCTATTAGTTTCTTTATTTAATTTCACAGGGCTTCTAATCAGATGTGAACTACACTGAGAAGGTAAAAATTTCTCATGAGCCTTCTGAATCATGAGTGGTTCCTGAAACCTACCAAGAACAGAACACAGTTCACATATTAAGATGTTTTAGGGTGTTAAGACACAGAGAAACAGGAAGTTTTGGAACCTACAACAGGAAAAAAAAGGATACTTTACCCTTTTCTGTTTTGGGTATAAATATGTGAAATAGATTATTTGGTAAAAATAACCATTGTTCGTAGCATGCAGACTGTGTTCCATGAAAATTGTAACTTACCTATCATATTCAAAATTCAAGTTGTGAAATACAAGATTGTGATATTTACATCAAAGAAACCATTCAGTGGAAATATGTAAATCATCCCTCTGAGCTTCAGGATTGTCTTTGTGCTCTCAGCTCTTCCTCATTAATTAAGTCATAACATGTTAAATATTCAATAATGTTTTCCTGTTAAATTCACTTACAATTTTTTTAAAAAAAAGTTTTATTTTTCATTGACATGTAATAATGGTACATGTTTTTTGGGTATAGTGTCCCGGCTTTGTCAGTAAGTATAGACACAATCATCAAATCAGGATAATTAATTCATTCGTTACCTCAGACATTTATAATTTCCTTATTGTGACAACCTTTAAAAATCCTCTTTTTTTTAGCCGGGCGTGGTGGCGCACGCTTGTAATCCCCGCGCTTGGGAGGCAGAGACAGGAGGATCGCGCAGGTTCAAAGCTAGCCCCGCGCGCTGGCTTAGGAGACCCTGTTTCCAAATAAAAATGCAAAAATAGGTCTGGGAGTGTAGCCCGGAGGTAGAAGGGCTTCCAGGAACCCCAGTACCACCAAAAAAAAAAAAAAATCCTCTTTTTAAATCACTATTACTTACAGCCTCTTTTTAGATTTTATATCTATTATAGCAGAGCTTAAAGAGTCTTGGCTCATAGTAGACCCACACACACAAAGTAACTAGCACAGTCTTTCCTTGGTCCCTGCAATATTGTCTTTGTTGGATTATGACTCGAGATGTATTTGTGTTAAAAATATATATCCTCCTTTGGCAAAGGAGAATTATTCTCTACTGCTGCCCTGCTTCTCATTTCATTTCTTCTAAGCCCTTTCATGTATTTCTCCTCTATGGCCAAATACTCAACTATTCTTAACCTCAGTGTCTCAAACTGGCCTTCGGTCTTCTTTCTGTTGTTAATTTGCTTGCTTGCCTTCCTTAACTACGACTTATTCTCTACTAATATTTTTACATAGCAGTCCAATAGCTGCAGATATTACACTACAAATTCCATTTTTACAGAGTTCCCATGGCCTTCTCAAAGTTGAATTAAAATATTTACTCTCTCCACTGTGATGATGTTCATTTTTATGACCTTTGATTCAGTTAATTTGTCATTTTTATCAAGAGAGTATAATCACAGTCCTTCTCTATAGCTGTCATTTTTACAGTAGACTCTATAGGTATCTGTAGATTTGGCATTCATAGATTCAACCAACAGCGTATTGAAAATATTTGGAAAAATGTATCTGTATAATAAGGATGCGGTCATAGTAACACATTCTTCAAATTTTTCTGCGTGACAATGCTTTTAAATATGAAGCCAAATAATTTGGATCATCACCTTTTTGGCAAAGGTTATTCAACATGGCTGGATCAGAGAAAGCAAGGACTAGTTTTTCATTTTTAATAAATCCTAGAATCACCCAAACTGGCCATCTGCATTCTTTCTCATGTATTTCCAGCATCTTGTCATAAAATATTATTTCCTGTTCTCATTTATTAAAAACTATCTGACAAGTATTTTCCATTTTATGGAAAAGCAATAGGCAACATGAAGAAAGAGAGATATTATACATACTCCCATAAGTACACATATTCTCAGTGGCATCACAATTCACCAAGAGCTAGACTTTATCACTTGGAAAGGCAAATAAGCAAGATGTGAAAATGAAATTCACCTATAAATAATTTTTCCTCTGAAATTTGGTCCCTTTAGCTAACCTTACTTAAGTGGTTACAGACCCCTGGAGCATGTGTCAGCTAATACTGGAAGAAATAAAGTAGTGTCAATTTTAAATGTAAAAGAATTAGCTCTTTCAGGTTCAGATGGAGTTTTTATTACACTCTATAAAAACAAGGCAACCTTTTCCTCACTCTGACCTCCAGCTCTTCAGCCTTGTCTGGGTTAATGTTTTGTTTTCTGATAAGATCTATTTTCTGCCCCTCATACCTAACAGTAAAAATGTTTCCCTTCCGTCAACATGGCCTTCCTTCACCCCTTCATAATCTGCCAACATACCCTCCTGATAAGACCTTGACTTTACCCCATGCTTATCTTGATAGGAGTGATACAGGACCAGCCCAATTACTGTGATTCTGCACCTGTGCTTATGTCATCCATGCACAAGTCCAATTCTGAATCTTTTAATTCCTTTCTGTTTCAGCTGAGATATTTTCCCAACACCCAATGTGGATTACTCTCCTCAACTTCATCTAAGGTGAAATACCAAACTTAAGATTTATAAAATATAAATAAACATAATAGACATCAAATTCTTCTTCACTTACCCACTACTAAAAAAACTCAGAATTATCCATATTTCTATTTTTTCTTATATACTTTTGTATCTCCTATAGATCCATAAGTAAACATCTCCTTGTCCACATAAAGCTACCAAATTAATCTGACCCTCTGTCCCTTCCCATCTAGATGACCACAACTGCCTAATAAAAGTTGTGCTTCTCATCTGTATTCTACTTTCATAAAATAGCTCATTAATTCCTCAAAATAATTATCATTTGTCCTTCTCAGCTGTCAATCCTGAAATTTCCCCCATTCATTGCAAGTATTGGCCAACATTATGCACACCACAAAATAATGCTCCCTATTTCCTGAGATTCAGCTACACTGGTGTTTTTTACTTTTATTTTTGTGTTTCACTAATCCTTCCCTCGAGTTTTGGCCTCCTATCAGCTGTCCTCTGCATGAATGTCTGTTCCATTTTATGCCAAATAGGAGCTCCCTCCTCACTCTTCAGGTCCTTACCTGTGTGACTCTTTTCTCAGGGAGGCTTCCCTGTGATTATTTGCCAGACATTAAAGCAATAGCTAATCCTTTTTTTTTTTTTTACAATTTTTAGACAGTGAAATATAGTGAGAATTGGACAGTTATCTTAATGCAACTGCTCTAATCATATTTTTAAAATAAAAAACTATATAATAATAAAATTGTAGTAATACATCATTTATGAAGATAAATTTAAAACCCCCAAGAAGTACACTATAACAAATTTTAACTGTATGTTAAAAGTAACCATAAACTTTTACTTCAAGGTCAATATATGCTTCAACATAGAGATATTTATTAATACATTTAAGCCAGGCATGATGATAAACGCCTGTAATCTCTGTACTTGGGAAACAGAGACAGGAGAAATGCAGATTTGAGACCATCCTCAGCAACTTAACAAGACCCTCATCAATTTAGAGAAACTATTTCAAAAAATATACAATAGGGTTGAGGGTTAATCTCAGAGGTAGAATATACCTGAGTTCAATCTCAGTGTGAGGATACATGTGTGCACAAACACACACACACACACACACACACACACACACACACACACACGTACTTGATAGATGATACTGAGAAAATATATGTAAATAGATAATGCAGAAAAAATATTTGATAACACATAGGATGCATTATGAGGAAAACAAAAATCTACTTTTGTAATTAACCATTAAAAATCAGATTAAGGAGAGACAAAGTGTTGACGAAACATATTATCATATGTTACGAGGAAGTAATAACAGGAGTGATGTATTAATGTAAAAGCAGACAGATAGATCAGTGTAATCATGTGACCCAATAAAAGGCAGACTGACATACAACCTGGGAGAGAGGATACAAAAAAAAAAGAAAAATGGTGTATCATTTAGTGGTTGATTTTGGAAATATTGGCTCTTTATTTTAACACTAAGGTAGGTAAGATCCCTCTTAACACCATCTGAAACGATGAACTCTCATGTATTAAATAAGCTACATGTGAAAGTTATTGAAATGTGAGACTGAAAGAAAAAAGTGGGAATGATTTGCGAATAGAGAAGAGTTATAATAGAGATAAGCCATAACAGAAACTCAGTAAGTTTACTACATGACATTTAAAGATAATGGTTTTATATCAAACTAAACAAAAACTAGTAGTGAAATGCTATAAGGGATTTTCAGCATGAAATCATAAGGAGAAAATAGCAACTCAAATAAAATAAGGGACAAAAATATAAGCAGGTAATTTTGAAGAGGGCAAAACATATAACCATGTGCATATAAGAGAATACTCCAAATCAGTAGTTACCAGGAAAAAATCAATTATTAAATAAATTAATTATTCAATGACTACTCAAATTCCCCAATTAAATATCTAGGGTAGATATATGCTGCCATTGTGATTTTCATGAGTAGCTGCCAGCAGGGTAAATTGGGGTGCAGTTCGGGAGAACAAAAATATAGATGCCTGGCCTCTTGACCATAGACTATTCCAGAGAATGCATCTGAACGATTTCCCATCCATGTTTATGAACAGGTATGTAGAGTTTTTATTACATCAGTACTTTTGATTCTTTTAAGTTAGCAACAATCTGATTGTCCTACTGAGAAAAAAATAATGTAAATATGCAGTAGCTGTTGGATATACACCTTAGATATATTAGAATGAATGAGCTTAGAAATACATATTAGAGTCTGATTGTAGCTGAAAACTACAAATACGGTGAAATAGAAGCATAAAGCATTACTGTTGCCAAATAAAAATGGAAAAATATTTTTAAATTTTAAATAAAACAGATGATTCTAATGATGTCTATAAAGCCCATAAACAAAATAACACGATAGGTAAAATAGGATGGGAACAGTAAAGTAATGGCACCAGTGCAACTGGAAAATTGAAGCAGTTTCAGTGGATATAAAAGTTAATATATAAATCAAATCAGAGGAGATGTGCAGGGACCAATAATTTTCATGGGCCATAAACTGGAGAGTATGATGATTTCAACACTTCATTGGAGCTGGAAGATTAAAAAGAGATGAGCCATGTTTGTCTACCAGTCTTCCAAAAAAGCAGACACTAAAATGGAATTCCATGTACCAAGATTTCATTAGGAGAAATCCCTGTGGGGAGAAAATAAATGGCCGGTGAATGGAGAGATAGCGAGGGAGTAATTAGATTTGATTTAATCTGGGCCTGAGGAGAAGAAGGTTTGGGTAGAAGCGTCCTTTACTAAGGGATCATCTGGTCTTTAGTACCAGGGCCAGATCAAGTCTCACTAGACAATACAGCATGGACGTCCTACCCAAGCTCAGTCCCTGGCTACACGCAGTCTGTGGGAAACGTGGTCTCAAGCAAGCTGAATGATGGATTTCTGATTGTGACAGCTGCGGCTATGGGTCTACTAGGCAGCCTGTGGCAGGAAGAAAAGAGACCAAGAAACAAAAACGGAGAGCTCTTCTCTCATCCATGTTGGTTTGTATTTTCTCCCTTAAATTATCACAGCCCACATTGGCAAGTTCCTAATTACAGGATATTCAGGCAAGAGACTCTTCACTGAGTCACATGTGCAAAATCTTCCTCCGTATCTTTCCAAATAGGTTGGAACTAGGGAACTACAGTAATATATACATACCCATATTCATAGGAGCACAATTCACAATAGCCAAACTACGGAACCAACCTAGGTGACCATCACCAGAAGAATGGATTACAAAGTCATAGGAAATACATGGAATGGAATTCTACCACAATAAAAAGGACCATTTTCTTAAGAGATAAGAAAGGATCTCAATTTCCTGGTAAGCATTTCATGTGCACTAGCACATCCTCTGACACACTGGTTAGTATGGAGAAATAAGTTTAAATCTGAATTCCAGAGTTGTTACTTTACCATTCAAGGCCTATGAGTCGCTGATTTTGTGTCTTATGTTGCAAGAAATGGATGGTTCCTGGCAATATAATATAAGTGACAGAGACAGAGTACGGGGCGCAAATCTGAGACTCACTGGATGTTCCTGAAGACAGACTGGAGTTTTGAGTCTCCAGCTACACTGAAGAATCTTTGGTGACTGGATCAGAGTGGCAGGAAGCTCACAGCAATTGCTGGTCACCACCTTGCGCACTCTGTGGTGCATAAGTCCCCGCAATGTTTTTGCTCTCAGAAAACAATCTACCTGGAGAGGGGATTAAGTGCTATGGGATACTCATAGTGGCTTTAGTTGATAAATACTCATTTCTCATTGATTGTTACTGAAGTGTTGCCATACAAATTTATAGGTATTTGCTTTAGCTTTGGTGTGGTCTGAGTGTGTCTTCCAAGGGTTCAAGTTTTGAAAATGAATCCCATTATGGAATATTAAGAATGCAGAAGCCAGGCGTGGTGTAGCACGCTTGTAATCCCAGCATTCGGGAGGCTTGAGACTGGAGGATCGCAGTTTGAGGACAACCTCAGCTACATAGTGAGGCCCTCCGTCACTCAGTGTGACCCGGTTTCAAAAAGAAACGAATAAAAAAATAGGGCAGGGGGTATAACTCGGAGGTCAAATGCCCCTGGGTTCCAACCCCAGACCTGCAATAAATAAATAAATAAATAAATAAATAAATAAATAAATAAATAGTGCAGAAACTGAGCTATGACATTTAGTATCAGATAAATTCCTCGGAGTGGGGGGTGCACATGATTAAATCCCAGTGTCTTCATAAGAAAAGGAAGAGACCAAAGGAAACTCATGTGTCCCTCTGTCTTGCCATGTAGGCTATGTGGGGACCCTGCCAGTAAAAGGCCATCACAAATGCAACCTCCTGACCTCGTACCAGAGCTGTGGCCCAGAATAAACCTGTTTTCTTTATAGTTTGCGTCAAGTATTATGTTAAAATAATAAAAATGGACAAAATATTGTTGTATTAAAGAAAGCAAAATCAAACTATAATAATAAGGCAAAAAATTCTGCTTACTTTAAAGTAGCAGAGTTGGTACACTGAGTATAAAGTTTTTCATATTATCCATTGTAGTACAATACCTTCTCTAATCAAATTATTTGCTTAAAATGAAAAAACTTGATTCAGTAATTTGGATGTTGGGAACCTAGCACAAAAAGGTGCATCCAGATATATCGTGTCCTGATTCTGTTGTTATGAACCTTACATAGAGTTTTAGAATCTGTTTTACCAAGGTAATACTGTTAAAAGATTGCAAAGTGTAAAACACCTATGATTTTATAGTTAGAGCATTTCTAATCCAATGAAACATCTCTCTTTAGACAAATAAGGTTTTCTGAACAGATTATTTCTTTTCCTCTGAGAAAATGGAACTATAAATGTATGGATTTTTCACTTGGGAAATTTATATTCTAATTAAAATCTGACAATTTTCATTTATTAAGCTCTGGCACTAACGTACTCTTGTGGTTCTCCAAATGCCCACGTTACACATGTCCACCAGAAGAAATAGACCATTCAAAGCTTGTGAATGATAGCAATCTGTGAGGTCATTGCTCTAACTTGCAAAATGAATTCTTCTGCCAAATATAAGGCTTTACACATGATTTGGTGCATTTATTTCACCTGAAAGTTAGTATAAGCTCCTGTGTTAAACTGATATTATGAGATTTAAAATAATAGCTTTATAACAACATATATAATATATATTATAATAATATATGATTATATATATAATGTCCTAAAACATGGATGTTTAATTCAGCCAGCCATTAAGACCTGTCTTTTGTACAAGATGTGAGAAATTCAGTAGTTACACACACACACACACACACACACACACACACACACACACACACAATAGTTGTTCACCTCATTTTTTTCTTCTAAGTTCTAAAAGGAGTGGTAATGTTTGATGATGAAATAGTCATTTTAGCATTGAAAACAAAATATGCTTACATTTTATATCTTTTTATATTGAGTTTAATATAAAATATATTAAGTTTAATTACTATTAAATTTAATTGTAATTTGTGGTGCTTATATTTATACTTAAGGGTAGTGGTAAGTATGTTTTTATTACTTTTAAAAATTTTTATTGTTGCATTTTATTCATACAGCTTAATGGAGTATAAGATGGTAGAGTCATCCATGCACACATCATTCATTTAATTATTTAAATCAATAAATATTTAAGAATGCCAGCCTTTGCATAGACATAAGCAGTGAAGACAGTGTAATAAATAAATAAATGTAAATAATTCAGATCCTGGTCTTGATATATGTGTGTATAGAGATCCATGTATATATGTGTACATATATGTATATATGCCTGTTTATATTAATATATATGTACACATTATTTGTTACTGGGATTTGGAGTTTGAACCCAGAAGTTTTCTACTTTCAAGCTACACCCCTAACTCTGTTTGATTTTTTATTTGGAAACATGGTCTCACTAAATTGCAGAGGGTCTCACCAAGTTGCTAAAGCTGAACTCAAAGCTGTGATTCTCCTGGCTGTGTCTCCCAAGTACCAGAATTAGGAGGATGCACAACCATACCTGGGACTGACAACTGTTTTTAGTGTTACAAATGTATAGAACAACCCAAAATGTAATGCAAATTATATAAAAAGGTTTATCTAAATATCAGTGTGTGTGTGTGTGTGTGTGTGTGTGTGTGTGTGTGTGTGTGAGTGTGTGTGTGTGTGTGCTAGGTTGCTGAAAGCCTCACTCAATTTCTGAGGCTGATTTCAAACTCATAACCCTCTGTCTCTACCTTCCAAGTACTGAGATTACAGTCATGCCCACTATACCCTGAAAAATAATATTTTAGGAAGGTTGCATCAAAAGAGGCTGTTTGCATATATGAATGTGTCATTTTGAATTTCAGTATGATGTATAACTATATTGTTCCAATAAAATTCTAAAAATATAATAATATTTTATAAGGAGCATTTAAATATTCATAAATGACAAGCTAGATAATCCTTGAAGTCTTATGGCAATCAGAGTGAAATGAAAAACCAGATCCTCTGAAATTAAACTTTTAGAAGACTCTTTAGTATGAAAACTTCAGCAAATTGATTATTCTTTTAGATTTTTTCTTTAACGAACTAAGACATAAAACTGCTAAACAAAATAATAGCAAAGTGCATTCAAAACTACAGTAAGCAAATTACACTCCATGACCAAGTCAGGTTCATCTCAGGGATGTAAAGCTGGTCCAACATATGAAGAACAATTCATTTAATTCACCACAAAAATGCAACTAAAAAAAAAAATCACATGATCATTTCAATAGATGATGAAAAATCATTTGACATAATCCAACACCTGTTCATGTTAAAACACTGCAGAAAGTCAGAAGAGAAGAACATAGTTCACCATCATAAAGCTAATATACAATAGGCCCACAGCCAACATCATGTTAAATGGGGAAAACTGCAAGAGTTCCTCCTAAAAATAGGAACAAGATAAGGATGTCCACTATCACTACTCCTTTTCAATAAAACACTTGAGACTCTAGCCAGAGAAATAAGGCAAGAGAAGGAAATCAGACATGTGCAGATTTTCAAAATAATGTAAAAGTTCTTGGGATGGATGAATGCCATTCTAAATTTGATCTGGCTTAAAGACACACATGTATGCACATTACCAAGTGCATCACTGGCAATCTTCGACAGCCTCTTCTGACTTAGGTATCCAAAATGACCTATTTTATCTCTCACAAGGATTTAAAGCTAAGTAACAACATTTTGAAATAATGATACATCATCAACTGATACATGTAAGCAATAACCACTTAAGAAATAATCATAATAACATATTGATAGGCAATCAACAGAATAGTGAGAGAACTAGGACTTAAATTATCTACATAATTAACAGTTATACCTCCACAAGTATCCAATAGATACTCTTGATAAAATGAATAGCAGACCCATTACCTAAAGATATTTGTAAGTACATTTTTTGAAAATATCTAGTGTATTAATATACCCTATCAGAAAAGTAACAGCAAAATAACTTGATAATGGGCATTGATAATCAATTTTATTTCTTGTTATTTACATATAAAGCAGCCAGAGCCAATTTTATAAACTCCATTGGTTATTTCCCTACTTAAAAAGGGAGGATGGAAGGGGGGAGAGGGAAATTCCCTAATGTACATGATGTACATTCACAAATATATCAAAGTCAATCAGTAAGTCAAACATGAGAAGGAGGGAGGGGAGAGAATGGGATGGGACTTAGGTAAGGGTATGATGTGTGTGCATGGATGACTGTACCATACAGTACCCCATTAAGACGTATAATTACAATGCACTAATAAAAAATTAGAAAAAGGGTACAGAAACCTCTCAGAAATAATTGCTTGTTTCTCTGTGTATTTGCTCCAATAAAAAGTAATAATTATTTCATAAGCTTGAATTAATCTCCATTTAATGTCTCAGGATTATGTAGATTTTGGAGTAAATTATTACCTTCAAATGCTACTACCTAGAAGAAACTTTATAAAATATATTCAGAAAAATGTACATCTTTTATATCATACACATTAGCAATTTCTCTTCAATTATAACTAAGAATAATTGATTTTAAAAATATTTAATAGTAGCTGGGCACGTTGGTCCACACCTTTAATCCCAATGCTTGCAAGGCTGAGACATGAGGATTATAAATTCAAGGACTTCCTAGGCAATTCAGGGAGATCTTGTTTTACAAATGTGAATATAGCACTGTCAGTCTGGGCACTCTGTAATGGGGGGGAAGGAAATGGGAGGTGGGGGCACCAAATGCTGTGTGTACGTGTGTCAACGTCAACATAATTTACATTTTGAAGTGAGACTCCAAGTCACCAATACAAGTATGAAAATTAAAAAATATAAAGGGCTTCAGTATAGCTCAGTAATAAAATACCCTTGGATTCAATCCCTAGTACCACAAAGAAAAAAATTATTGGCATATTATACTGTTATTCTCTATTGGAGCCCTAATATTATGTACAATTTTCAAGTTGAAGAAAAGTAATAGTTTTTAAAATGTCACTGAGTTACCTCAACTAATCATGTATTTTGTTTATTTATAAAAATATGATATACATTCAGTACATGCATATCAAAATGATTGCCTTATATGCAATTACTTGAGCCATTTTCTGCTTTAATAGGAGGACTGAAAATCTAATTATGAAGTGCAAATACTATCAAATGACAGAACCGGCAACTCATCCAGAGCTTATGCTACTTAAGTTTTCGACTATGCTAGAAAATTTCAATCACATTAAAATAATGCATCTATCATTCCGTAATTATAGGTTGAATAAAACAAAATATGCTCCACTGTGGCCTAACAAGTTTGACAGACTAGTAAGTTGATCTTGTTGTTATTTTTTGATGGTCATAGATATAGCCCTAGCATTCAGAACCCATCTGAAATAGCCAGGCAGTCCTTACTGTTGTATTGGTGATATCCATATTGGAACTTATTCGCCTGAGAGTTTGTCCCCTTCACACAAATGTCAAATAGCACCCATCCCCTCAGAGAGAGGGTGGCCATTCTCTTGGGAATCTTTTCCATTTATTTTATCTTTCAGGCTACTGCAGTCTTTTATGACTGTGTTTTCTGTTTTGAACTAGTGGAGTTGTCTACGTGAAGATACTGTCCGGAGGGTCATTAAAAGCAGAAAAAGACTGCAAAGGGAATGAGGAAGCTGTCAAAAGTCACACATCCTAACTTCTTCAGAATGATGCTACACGAGACACAAAACGCATCCAAGAACCTTCTCTGAACTGACGCACCAGCCTTTAAGGGCAAGGGTTTCTGGGAACACAGGGAAGAGATAAAGTTTAAATTTAACATGTTACTATATCGTATCTGTTTAACATTTAAAATGGAATTTACCAAATCCACTTCCTGTCATCTCTTTTATGGGGTTTTAGATGTATAACTTTATTATCGTTAAGGAAGAATATTTTTTCTAAAGGGCGATTTAGAAATTTCTTCTCATGTGAGTCTGATCAATTGATTAACATTTGTTACTTAAATGAAGCTGAGGCCAAAAAGGGTTCCTGATGGCAAGTGGGTAAAATTTTTGATAGGAAAAAAAAAAAGCGCAGCCAAAGTTCCATTTGCATACATCAACTCTCTAAGGCTCTGTTCCAACCTCACTTACAGCTCTTCACATCTCTGATGGAAACTCTATGAACTGAAGAATTATTAACTTGCACAAAACCTCAGTAGAGAATGGAATCTTAGCTGGCTTAGCAGATTCTGTGAGAGTAGCTCGCCATCCTAACGAGGCTTAAAGAGACTTCCGTTGCCTGGTTAAGTGCACATATCTTACTTTAATAGTTTTTCAACACCACTTTCCAAATTAATTTGAATATCGGTGTGTCCATCCTTTGACTGAATAGAATAAGAAACAGCCATTTATGCATTAAGGCAGAGAAAGGAAACATTTCTGCTTAAGAATCATTAAGGATGTGACAGGGTGCATTTCTGAGTTGCATTTTATCAATTTATTTGACTTGGAATACGGTGATATATAAATGTTAGTAGTCACTAAGTACATGGCAAGCAGGTGCAGCTGCCTTTGCCAGTGGAGAGCTGACATTTTTATGAGATCGCTCAGCTGGAGTGGGAAAGGATCATGGGAGGAGAAAGAGAGAAACACCTGTCACCCACTCATTTTATGTTCAATCGTAGTATCTTGAAGGAAAAGAAATTGCATTGAAATGAAATATCTACCACAATTGAAATAGAGGCATTATATCCATGCCATTTAAGTCCATTACCTTTACAAGTAGAGAATTTGGGATGTATACTAACATGTCTTATCGGGCCATGTTCAGGGAAATATGCTTGGAATGATAGCTTATAAAGGATGAAAACTTCTTTCTCCTGTCTTTTCATCATAAATAAGAGAAACGTTATATTTTGGGATAGCTCATAAATGAAGCACTGCAGGCTAAGACAGTAAGTTATTTGACTGAAAATATAAATGATTGATGTTCCTAAAGCCCCTAAAGGTTAGAGATCACAGGGAAATGGATGGACCTGGTGGACACTATGCTAAGTGAGATTAGTCAGTCACAAAAATAAAAAGAAACAAAATGCTTCCCCTAATATGTGAAAGCTAGAAAGAATGGGTAACGGGAAGAACTCTAGATGAAAAAGGAGATCCTATAGAGAAGCAAATAAGGCGAAGGGACTGAAGGGGGAAGAGGGAAACTCTCTAAAGCACATGATGTACTTAAACATATCAAAGTCAATCCCTAAGCCAAGCATGGGAAGGCGGGATGGGGAGGGAATGGGGTGGGAACCAGGTAACGGCTAATTGGGTGATGTGTGCAATGATTTAAATTTTCTACTTCTATTGCCTCATAAATATTTAAAAATAAAACAAAAACTGGTTCTTTTTCTTGGCTTCTCTAGATATCTCTTTTCTGTGTGTGCTTTTTTGTTTTTTGTGGTACTGGGGTTCCTGGAAACCCTTCTACCTCCAAGACCTATTTCATACTTTTTATTTGGAAACAGGGTCCCTTAAACCAGCGAGGCTGGCTTTAAATATTTAAAAATAAAACAAAAACTGGTTCTTTTTCTTGGCTTCTCTAGATATCTCTTTTCTGTGTGTGCTTTTTTGTTTTTTGTGGTACTGGGGTTCCTGGAAACCCTTCTACCTCCAAGACCTATTTCATACTTTTTATTTGGAAGCAGGGTCCCTTAAACCAGCGAGGCTGGCTTTGAACCTGCGAGATTAGCGTAGGGATTACAAGCATGCGCCACCAATCCTCCCGGCTTCTATGTGTGCTTTTAAGATCATCTTGTTGATATCAATTTGGTTATGATGTGTCTTGGTTTCATTTTATTCCTATTTCTTATACTTGAGGCTCATTGGATTTTTATAACATGCAAACTTATAGCTTTTAACCAAAGATGGAGGATATCAGCCATTCTTTTTCCAAATATTTTTCTTCTCTACCATGCTTTTTCTGTGACTCTAATCCCATGGGTTCCTTCTGGAAATGTTCTAAAGTTTATAAATGTTCTGATCATTTTTCACATTTTCTCTGTTTTTCATTTTGAGGATTCATTACTGTGTATCTTTTTTGCTTACATGTCTAACACAGCATCAATTTGATCAGTATGATTTTTATCAAACCCATTATAGTTTGACTCAAGAAATTCATTTTTAGTATTTTCAAGTCCCCATTTTCATTTTGGTATAGATAATATAATTAGCAACTGACTTTTTCAGTTCTTATTGTTGACTCCTTGATATAGCTCCAAGGTCCAACATTTAAACACACTAAAATATAAGATAATAAACTCAATTTGCTTTAAGCCATGGATTCTATGGTAACATGTTACATCTGCCACAGGAAAAGAATATGCCCTCTTTGCTCACTCTGGAAGCTCTCTCAATGTGGTGAACTGTAAGCATTGTGTGTGTCTCCCTTGCTGCCTGATATTCATGGGTCGCTATGTCCGGTGTGTTTCTGATTGCTGTTTCATGTAGGTTCTGCACTGTTCTGTGGTTTCAGCTTCTTTCAAGCACAAGGGTCAATCCAGGTCATGGGATTCTCTCTTGGCAAAAGTATAATTGACCAAGATATCCCTTAATGATAAAAATATTGTGAAATCAAAGCTGTTTTCTTTCCAGTCCAGCAATTAATTTATAAAATTAATCAAGTGAGTTAACCTCATTTCCAAATGATTTTGGCTGCAATATTCCAGGTAATTTGTAGTGAATAGCCTGTTTAGGGGAAATATTTGTTTCAGGATTGTTGATTTGGCACTAAAACTCATAAGAGAACATCCCAGCAGGAGAATGTGTGTGGCTCATTCCAACACCAGTGGATGTCAACCCAGAAGGGAGAGAAAAAGCCGATGGCTGCTCCCCAGGTGAACTTCCATGAGGCAATTACTCAAATTTATTTGCTGGGAGCCTCGGGCTGGCCTTATCCTCGAGAGCTGAGGAACTTGATTAAGTCAACACCTGCACTATACCCTGTTTCTTAAAGAGAGTCACATTAGCCAAGGCTCCAGATTGATGTCTAAATTGAAAATGTCTTTCACTTTGTTACAAAGATAAATAGGCCCAACAAAACACCAGTCATACGATTTGTTCAGCACATTCTCTCCCTGACATCTCCATATGCAGACAAATTATCAGAGTTCTCTTTAATGATATTAAACCTAGCATGGGAGATGGCAGGGGTAGATACACAATTCAAATATTTATAGGTATCAAGGTAAAATATCCAAAGGTTAGTGCTTATTAGAAAAGCTGAATTTATCTCTGCAACTAGAAAGCTCCAGACGCTGTCTCTCAAGACTTTCTCCCTCCATACTGCCAGTGTTGGTTATGTGAATTTCATTTTTTTTTCTATGACCTCTTTTTGGAAAAAATTATCTATTTTGCATTTAACTAGATAAATTAGTGTTTTAAATTATATTCTAGTTGGATTATCTGGGATTAAAATATATTGTATCTCTTTGAGGGGCTTGGGATACACCTATTTAGATTTACTCTATACTAGGACTGTGTGTCCCTGTCTCAGTTTGTTCCATTTTATATATATTTGAACGTTATTGGTACAATATGATTATAAATCACAGTGATATTTAAAGTGCTACATTCACATATGCATACCACATCTCTTGACTGTGTGGTTCCCTACTAACACAATCCCGATTCCCTTTCCTCCTTCTCTGTACATACAAGTAGGGTTGTCAATGATACCCTCATAGATGAACATGATATGATTTTGTCTGCTTTATTTCTCAAGAAGGGCTTCAATTTTCTTTCCCTTTCTCCCTCCTTCAGTCCCTTCCCACTATTCTATTGCTTTCTTTATTATCATGAAGTCCCTTTTCTTATCTATTGTATCTGTTGGTTCCACAGATGAGAGAAAATATATGACCCTTGACTCCAGACTCTGGCTGATTTCACTTAGCTTAATGTTATATAGTTTCATCCATTTTCCTGCAAATGTCATAACTGTTTTCTTCTTTAGGGCTGAGCATCCTCCACTGTATACAAATCCTACATTTTCTTTTATCCATTATGACACCTAGGGTGGTTCCATAATTTGACAAACACGACTAGTTGGACTTGCTGTATGCTTTACTATAACCCCCACAAATCAAATTTAACACTTGAAATAAAACCCAATAGAATATACTTCCCTTTTTCATAAGCACTGTGGTAGAGATAACTAGGCCTGCAAACATCTGACCCAAACTTTCCACATGTTGATGGAACACTTCTTTGTCCTTATTTTCCAACCACAAGAGTTTTCTTTAATTTTAGATTTATATTTTCTTTCTTTCTCTGCAACATCTCAAAGGCTGACATTTTTTAAAATTCTTGTCATTTTCATCACCTTATACTATTGGAAACATTTTTTATAATAACAAAAACAAATTCTGCATGATGGGAATATTTGCCATTAAGATTTTGTCATTTCCCTCCTACAAGTACATCACAGAAACTTGCCTATTTTTCCAAAATTTTCTCAAATAATTCCATCCTGCATCAAAGCTTCATAAATTCATGAAAATTGACCTTACTAATATAGCCACTGACCTCCATGTTTATATATTCGACAGGTCCTGATCCTAATTAATTCTTGAACAGTACCAGCCATTGTAGAATATTCTCTCTTTATTGAAGCTATCTATTTTCCTTGCTTGTCTGAATTCACTCGCCTTTCCTTTGTTGTATGCGGAAGCATTTTTTTTATAAAATATAATCACACTCATCTGAATTCATGACTCACTAGAAGCACAGGTCATGCAAGGTCCCTGACATGCATTTTCTTTCTTTTTCTCTTTATGTCTAATTCCCTTTTCCTTTGCACTGTGGTTAGTCCCTTAATGCATTTAACACAAATCCTGTAAAATTTTATATATTGGAATCTCTCAATAATTTATATGCAATAAGACTAGGATATATTTCAATATGATACTTATTTTATTTAAATTTTTAATCTGGAAAACATTAACAATTACTATTGTCTCTGTGCATATATAGTTCAATCCTTGCTCAGAATGGACCAATCTCATTGTATTTATTCATTATTCTAGTGATAGACAATTAGTTTATTAGGAGCTCTTCACTCACTAAAAACTTCTTATGAGGTCCTTAATAGATGCCCTTTGAGTATGTAGAAGTTCCTCCATGGGGTCATGGATCAGGCATTTTAATACATGGGATAATAGGTGCATATTTATTTAACTATTTTCCTTCAAATTGTTCCATAAAAAGGCTTTTCAGGTTTTCTCTTTAGTAGCAGTTCATTAGGCTCCTACTATCCCAATGTTTACCAAGATTTGTTTTATTCAACTTTCTAATGTTTGCCATCCTGATGATTATCAAGTGCTCTTCTTTTATGTTTTCTTGTAAGCTTTCTTATTATAACAAAGATGTTTGCTGTCTGTGACTTTTTTTCTTTTCAAAATTTTTTATTGGTGCATTGTAGTTGTATATCGTAATGGATTACAAGATGGTAGAGGCATAGATGTACACATCACTCATTTAGCCCTTCTCTAATTCGCACCCCATTCCCTCCCACTTCCCTCCTCATGTTTGGCCTAGTGAGTAACTTTGATGTTTGTGAATGTACAACATGTATATTAGAATATTTCCCTCTTCCTCCCTCCCATTCCCCTCAGTTAGGTCACCTTATTTGCTCCTCTATGTTTTCTTCTTCTTTGTCTAGTTCCGCCTATAATTGTTTTTCTCTCTAGCTTCTGCATATTAGGAAAAACATTGACATAATTTTTTGTACTTTTTATCTTCTTGGTAATAGGTGATAGTGTCTTATTAGTTTTACTTTATTTATGTATTTTTTATTGGTGCATGGTAGTCATACACCTTAGTGGAGTACAAGATGGTGGAGGCACACATGTATACACCACTCATTTACCCCTTCCCCAGTTCCCACCCCATTTTCTCTAGCTTCCTTTCTTCTCATGAATGTGAAATTAGTTAATCACAAAAAGTAAAAAAATGAATGTTCTCCCTAATATGCAGAAGCTAGGGAGAAAAGGGACCCTAGGAAGAACTCTAGATGAGAAAGGAGAAACCATAGATGAGCAAATAAGGCAAACTAACTGAGGAGATGGGAGGGGGAAAAAGGAAAATTTCCTAATGTAGATTACATACATTCATAAACATATCAAACTTTTATACTTTATATAAAATCCTTCCATCTGGAAATATATCTAGTGTATATTCATTTGTTTTTTTAAATTTTTACTATTAAAGAATACACAAAATATTCACCTTAGCATATTCAGTATATGTTATTTTATACTGCATGAGCTATAGAAATAACCTCATAGGGTTTGCATTTTTTATTATCCTTTAGAATTCAGTGTACCTGGAATCCACCAATGATGTGGTATAATTTTTCAAATCTATCTCCATATTCTCACCCATTTTTTCTCCAACTCAGAGGTATTCTGCATCCAATTTGACCCCACTTTTTTATATGAAATGTTTCATTTATTTATTCATTTTTATTGGTGCATTGTAGTCACACATCTTAATGGGGTACAAGATGGCAGAGGCATACATGCACACGTCACTCAGCCCTTCCCCAATTCCCACCCCATTCCCTCCCCTCTCCCTTCTTCACGTTTGTCTTAGTGATTGATTATAATATGTTAGTACCCCCAGCCCCTTTTCAATTTTAATTTTTTCATTTTCAAACAGGGTAACATTAGTTTGTTGAGAGTCTTGCTACACTGCAAATGCTGTCATTGAACCTTTAATCCTACCTCAGACTCTGAAGTACTAGGATTACAGGCATGTGCTACTCTACATAGCTGACCTTGACCCATTTTTTAACACTACGAGTGAACCCTCCGTACTCAATTGCCCATTTTTTTTTTTTTTTTGGTGGTACTGGGGTTCCTGGAAGCCCTTCTACCTCCGGGCTACACTCCCAGACCTATTTTTACATTTTTATTTGGAAACAGGGTCTCCTAAGCCAGCGCACGCGGCTGGCTTCGAACCTGCGCGATCCTCCTGTCTCTGCCTCCCAAGCGCGGGGATTACAAGCGTGCGCCACCACGCCCGGCCTCAATTGCCCATTTTTTAACATTACGAATGAACCCTCCGTACTCAATTGCTTTTTGATAACAATTCTGTATTTAATTTTTATGTATGTTTTTTAATCTATAGAAAAATTTTAGTTATAATATTTACAAGTAGTGATTAATATTTCTCTACCATTTTAACATTAATTTTAATGCTGATTTAGCCATTTAATGGCATTTATTTTTCAAATACCTCCTAGAATTATTTTAATTTAGTAATTTAAGATATTATGCCAAAAGCATTTAAGTCACTTTGAATTTGATACATTAAGTAAGAGGTAAATGATAGCCAGGCATGGTGCCACATGCCTGTAATCTCAGTACTTAAGAAACTGAAAGAGGAGGATCATAGTATGAGATCAGCCTTTCAAAATTATATATACATATATAATTGAATGACTGGGGTATATCTCAGAGGTAGAATGACCCTAGGTTCAGTTCCCCAGTACCAAAAATAATTCCAGGGAAATAACGTTATTGAGAAAATTTTCCCATTTGTGTATAAAACATATTCCTTCATTTATTGCTATTCATAAGTTTTAGAAGAGATTTTAAAAATATTTTCACAGTTATTTAACCTTACTATTTAGATTTATAGAATTAAAACACAGAAAATTGTCAAGAACTCTTCTCATTATCCCCTTATAATTTTACCTAGATTTCATTTCTTTACTCTTAACATTTTGAGCTGATAACTTAGCTCATTAGTTTCTCTTCTAAGAGTATTTTTTAGGTGTGTCTTTGTTGAATACATTTCCTCTGACTTTACATAAAAAGGTATGTTTTTATTCTGACATTTCTAGATATAATTTGGCTTGGCATCAATAATTGGTTTTGAAATTCCTTTTAAATTTCATTAATGCTACTTTATTGACTTCTTAACTCCAGGCTCAGAATTGGGAAATTTGAATTTCCTTATACTTTCTATTTCAGAGAATATACAGTCTCCTTTTGCTGGCCTATTGTTCAGTTTGGTGTTGTCTCTTCTTTTGAGGCAGACTTGTGACTTTTCTTTCCAAAATCTCTACATATTAATATGAAATTATTTGCCATTATTCTTTAAATCTTATTTCTACATACTTTTTAAATTTCTCTAGAACTTCTACTTTTTTATATATTCATATAAAGAGCCAGCACTTTCATAAATCAAAATTTTTCTTTTACAATGTCACTATGATCACATATTACATACTTTTACAAGTAGAGAATCATGACTATACATATGTTATTTCATCAACTTAATTAATAAATACATGGTGGTTTTAGATATACTTTAGTATATAAATCATTGTATTGATGTTTTATTAGAACATCCTACATTTTTGTATTGATAAATAAGGGCTTATATTCATATCTCAACATGTTCATTCAATTTATACTGCTGTGAGATATCTATTTTATTCCTTCTTTAAATAAAAGCTTGTGACTTAGATATTTATTTATTTAATTTATTTGGTATGTGGTACTGGGGACTGAACTCAGGCCACTTTACCTCTGAGCTACATCATATTTTCTAGTTTTATAATTTTTTTTTTATTTTAAAACAGAGTCTCACTAAGTTGCAGCGGGTCTCACTGAGTTTCTGACGCTGGCCAAGAACTTAAAATCCTCCCATATCAGCCTCCAAAGTACTGGGATTACAGATGTACACCACCATGTGTGTTGATATTTATGATTTCTAAGTATTTGTTCTAGGTGTGTGTGTGTGTGTGTGTGTGTGTGTGTGTGTGTGATCTTTCTTATTCTTCTTAGACACAGCTATATTGGCTGTGTGTTCAGGGTGGAGGTGGTCTTAATTTAAGGGAGGAGGAGTCTCAGTGTCTCATTTCTGTCCCAAACTAGGAATTCTCAGAAAGTAGGTGTTCCAGGGAGGCAAAGCCCTGGGCCATCACCGGGGACGGGTGACTGCCAATCTCACCTCCTCTTTCAAAGGCAAAGCTGCAGCCAGAGACCTCACCATCTACTGCCCTGGACTTTCCTGTTGGGCTGGGAGAAGGCGGAAGGAGCAGGAAGGTCCTCACTCCTGAAGACAGTGGGCATTGCTACTGACAGAACACAGAATACTTGTAAACCTGCCTCTTTTTGTTCCCATTGGCTGCAGGAAAAGTTACATGGTCACTTTGGAAGAGAAAAAAATTAAAACTTCAATTGAGCAATCCTTCCCTCAAAACTGTCCTACCCATGGCCGCGCCTTCTCTAACAGACCCCTCTCCACGTTCCTTTGGTGCCTCTCTTATTGCCGTCTTCCCCAAGCTTTCCATATTTACTATATGATTTCTTCATCCTCCCCTGTCATTGAAAGAGGGTAGCAGGAAGTGTCCATCCTCCTGGGAACAGAAGCCCTCTTCCTCCCTCTTTGACCTGTCCTATTCATCATTCTTGAGTCCAATCAGTATCTCCTTTTACTGTCTATACCACAAGTACCCTTTGACACTATTCAGGCCTTTTGGCATACTTGAACAAGAGTTATATCTTAAAAGTAATAACAAAAAGCCATAAAAAACTTAAACAATTGGTGTCTCAGTCAACATTTTTCACTACTATATTCCAGTAAACCAGACCATATAATTTAGAGGAGGAAACATGGATTTGCTCACAGATTTTTTAGGGGACTTTGGGTTCAGTCTATGTGAGGCCAGGGTCTGGAGCTCAGGTTATGGTTTTGGGGGGCAGAGGGCACCTGGGCCCTGATCCTCACATCACAGAGGCTGAAACACTGAAAGCACAAGCAAGCAAGGGGTTAAAAGAAAGGAGCACAATCCCCAAGGCCACACTTTCAGGTACTACCTTCTCCAGCCACATCCCACTAGCCCAGGGTACCATCTCCACGACTGAACCATATCAACCCTGAACGTGAGCTCTTCAGGGAGCACTTTCCATGACCACAGCAATTTCATTATATGAAGCACCCTGTGAGCACCTTTCATCATGTCTGTGGCTTTCTTGCCATGCTTGATGAAGCTCAGAGCCTCCCATCCTGCTGATGTCAATTTCCCCATTATCTTCTCTTACAAAAGAAGTGTCAATACTTTCTTCAAATGTTCTCGATCCGAAATCAAACCCTTGATACATGTTTCTTCCCCAACATCATTTCTCTTAAAATTTACTTCAAGAGAAATATTTGATTTCTCTTTAAATAAGTATTGTATCTTTATTTAAATACAATCTGACCCATGCTCCCAGCACTCTATCTTGTTTTCTTTCATAATGCTTCTAAACACTTTTTGCAATTTTAAGTCACAGATTTACTAGCATGGGTTTAGCATTTCATACATCGTATCTATCTGCATTTCCACCCAGGAGGTGGAGAAGTGTTAATTTTTACTCATCTGTCTTGTGTCTAGTAGTTAACATATTATCTGCACATAGTAAACATCAGAGAAATATTTTAAGTGATAGAAACTATAATGCATTTAAACTGTACTAAAATATCCCCACTTTAAGTAAATCACTGATATTGGCAGTTTCCGTTACCATTCTTATTAATTCCAAACACCTGATCACCACAAAGTAAAAGAAAGATTTATTTGCTCACAGTTCTGGAGATTCCAGACGTTCACTCCGTATCAGACCAGGTTACATTGGTGGAGCTCAGAGGATACTGGCTGAAGGAAGAGAGAAAGAGAAGGGGGAGGGTTGAGATATCACATAACAGAGGCCAGCAGCAAGAGACCACTAGTAAGGGGACTGAGGAGCGGAACACAGTCCCTAGCGCCCCACTCCCACTGACCCACCACCTCCAGGACACACCACTTGCGTGGCTTACCACACAATAAATCCATCACAACGGTTTTATCCACTGATGAGATTATTACCCTTATGATTTAATTAAATCAACTCTCAACCTCAATCTATGAGCTCTCTTTGCAAACATTCCATATCTAAGCCATAACATTAATCAATATATGATATAAAATACAGAGTTTTGGGTACACATTTCAGTGAGTTAATACTTTGACTTATGCTTTATCTACTATAACTGTCATTTGCTCCCTTTTACTATATTTTTAAAGGTGTTCTTTCTTCCAAGAGTTGAAAAAAATGTATTTGACTTCATATCAGAAATCATATTAGTTTTCATTTGTATGAAACATATCCTTTCTCTTACTAGCACATAAGTGGTTTGTAACTATCTTAGTTTATTTACCCTGCTATAACAAAATACTTAGTAATTTATGAGAACAGAAATCTACTTCTCATTTCTGGAGGTTGGGGTTTTAAGATGCCAGTAGGTTTAGTTTTTCAGTGGTGGAAAGAGGGGCATAGAAGTTTATTTAACTCATCTCTACATATATGTACGTGAATATGCACACATACATAAAGTAATGCATAAAATTATTCAAACTTTTCCCTTCTCAACCATTCTTTTTCCCCTCCCCATCTTCCTCCCTAAATACTCTTCTTTCTCTATTTTACTAGTCTCTGTTTTTATCCCTTTTCTAAGTATCTTAATAGGTTCAGGGAAAAAAGAGCTCTAGGTACCTAAGTATGTATTTCCGTGCTCACTTCTCAGTACCATCACATTCACCATACCCACATCTTAAAGCTATGTCAGCCATTAGAGTTATTATGGTAATAGTTTGTTAGTAACAGGAAAAATTTACTATAAAATTATTTTTCTTTTCATAAATCATGTCTTCTATGCAGGGATTAATATAATTAAATTTTGCCACATTGCCAAGTTAGGAAAAGATTAACTATGTTCTATATTATGATGGAAAAAAACTTTAAGCCATATAAGAGCTCTACAACCAGTTCATATGAAAATTTTAAAATGTCCATACAAGCCGGGTGTGGTGGCGCATGCTTCTAATCCCCGCACTTGGGAGGCTGACACAGGAGGATCGCACAGGTTCGAAGCCAGCCTCAGCTACGTAGTGAGGCTCTCAGCAACTTAGAGACCCCCTGTTTCCAAATAAAGTATAAAATAGGTCTGGGAGTATGGCCTGGAGGTAGAAAGCCTCTGGGTTCCACCCCCAGTACCACCAAAAAGAAAAAATTTTGTTTAAATGTCCATACATGCTGCCAATGGCATCCCATTGTTATCATGGTCCTAGGAATTTTCACTGACACTGTTGTGAGTTTTCTATCCCACATCAGGTGCCATTCTCTTTGATGTGTGCCAACCCTGTCACTGGCTGCCCCATCCATTCACAGAGGCAGCCCACATTGTTGGTACTAGTTACTTAATGACTAACAGATATTACATTTTTACACCTATTTTTGAAAAGATGCTCTATTATATAAACTGCTTTATAAAACACTAGATCTTATATATCAAGACTTATTTTACCTGATGTACATAGTCCATTCTTGAACATGTTGGATAAAACAGCATAAAGAAACAAGAATAAACTTTGTGGATCAAATCAACCTTGAATTAAGTTATAACTCTACCACTTTGGCTACATGGTCATGGAGAAACTGTTATTTTATTATTTATTTATCGGCCATACCTAATTTATAAGCATCACCAAGTAAGAAATGAACTAAATATATAATGGATAAAATATCATCATCTAGTTAATTATCTCCTTCCTACCATTGAAAACATCAGATATAACAAAGGTGAAAATTAAAATATTATCCATACAAAAAAAGATGACATTTTGAAGCTCCTATATGATATGTTACATGACAAAACTTTTCTCAGAGACATCAATAATTGGTAATACATTATGTTAGGTTGTATTACATGTTTTGGCAAAAGAAGAGAAAGTTTAACATTAATAAAGCTTAAATAAAACAGCAAACTCTAAAATGTTTTTTTATTGAGTACATTTGTGCAATTTACTTTTTTTCCCCTTTAGAATGTTTAATTTTCTGCTAAGAAAAGCAGTAAGCCTTAGCCTGTCTGATTTTCAATATAACCTTTTCTGCTTGAGTATCTCTTGAAAGACACAGCCTCTTCTGCAGCAGGTGTAGTTTTAATGACGCTTTGAAGCCATATGTCAAGTCTCATCACTTGCTGTGAGGAGTGACATTTCTCTTGAAAGCCGCTAGCAATGGCAGCACGAGCTTGGGGTGTGTGTCTCACACAATGCAAGCAGCTCCCGGAAGCAGCCATTTCTTTTCTGTATTCTGCAAGGTTGAGCAGAGGGGACAATGTGTCCAGTCTCTCACCTTTGAGAAAGAGAGTTTACATATTCTCAGAAGGTGAGTTAGACACATTTTCTTCTCTTTCATTTGCAATTGCTTTACGGCTTCTCTATTGCATTTATTCACATTTAAACACTCATTCCAAGTATGTTCGAAGTATGTTTGTAAGTCAACATGTGAACATAAAATAAACAGAGGAGTTTAAAAATCACCTTTTAGGTATTTAACATTTCCTAAATTACATCTTCTTTTTCATGCTAGAGCATATACTTTACATTTTTACTTATAGTCTCCTTGGAAATTAGAGGCAAAGTTAAAATAGTTCAAAATTCCATCTGGTCAAATTTCTATCTTTTATGGATGAGGTATAGTGGAAATATTTAAAAGAAATACTCTTGTTTTAGATCCTAAATAGAATTTTTCTGAGGCACACTGAAAGGTCATTCAAGAGTTCATTACTTTCCCTCTGGTGTGACCAAACTGAGTTGGGGCCAGAAATCCAGGGCATATTTTATGAACAAGTGTACACACGTCCCCAGGCAAGAATATTACTTCAAAATCCCCTCAGGAAGTTCCCTTGGAAGGTGAATGCCACATGATTAAGATTTTCTATTTATATAAACAGTGAAATTGCTTGTCACTAAGAATTTGGCACATAAAATGGAAACTCATTTTAATTCTGAATTCTTTACTATGGAATCTACAGTCTACCTCTGACCCATAGGTGTTAAATATCATCAAAGGAAGTTACAGAAAGTCACCGATTTATATGGGTGCAATACAATTATTTACACTTCAAGTCTAAGAGATCTTTAGCAAGACAATACATTTTCATCCCTTAAACTTTATATTTTTAATATCTATGATTTCCTTATAAGACTTTAAAATAAAATTTGAAAGAAGTATATATTGACTACTGACGTACCTCATAATTTCTCTTAATATATTTATGCATCCTGTATTTTATATATCCACACTTTACCCTTGTCATGTGTATTACAACTACAGTTCAATATTTTTAATGCTCCTTTAGTGATTCATGAAACTGGAATTCTTTGGGAATTGTGAAACTTACCGGGTGAGTATATTAACATTGACATACAGATTGTAAATAAAATAATAGTGAATAAAATGCAACAATATTTTTCAATTCTAATATTTATTGAACATACTTTATTTCAGGTAGATGATAAGACTCTATTAGTAGAACAAATAGAAATGATAGTTTCATTGGCTTAGCTTTATAACAACAGATGTGGTTAACAATTTCTACACACATTTTGAACTCTAGTGTGACAAAATTAAATTTTACTCTATGTCACAAACATTATTGTGGGCATAGATTTATTTCCTTCTACCTCATAGATACAGAATAAAGATTCTGGGTTATTATTTCATGACTCTCCGAAAGAGTGATATGATTCCTTTCCCCTTTTTCCAGGATCTGTAAGAGGAAACTAGTAACAAGTTGCCAATAAACATTTGAGAAAGTCAAAAGTTATAAACAGGGTTTTATCCTCTCCCCCAAGGTTTGATCCTCTTCAGCCTTATCCATAAAAAAATATTGCAAAATCTATGAAAAGCTTTTTCTGGATTCTCTTTCTAGAAATGATATTACGTAGCCACGTATTTTCACTGCCAAGACTATCTTTGCTTGCTACTCATTCAATATATAATCAAATCCCCAAAAAAAGAAAATCCCCAAAAAAGAAAAGAAAAAAAGAAAAATTTGCTTTCCTTAATTAGAGTAAAATCACTTGCTGGCCCTCCTGATAAATTTGTACTTAACTGCCTGGTGAGAAACTGAAGCAAAACAAACAAACAAAAAAAAAATCAGAGACAGTGATTCACCTATTTAAATATTTTTAAATATTTTTATCGGTGCATTGCAGTCATACATCTTAATGGGATAAAAGATGGTGGAGACACACATGCACACATCACTCACTTAGCCGTTACCCCGTTCCCACCCCGTTCCCTCCCTCTTGTTCTTTCTCATGTTTCACTTACTGATTGACTGTGAAATGTTTGTGAATGTACATTATGTACATTTGGGAATTTTCCCTCTCCCCTCCCCCTCAGTTAGTTGCCTTATTTTCTCATCTATGGTTTATTTTTCTTTGTTTAGAGTTCTTCCTATGAACTTGTTTTACCTAGCTTCTGCATATTAGAGAGAACATACAATTTTTTTGTCTGTGACTGACAAATCTTACTTAGCATAATGTTCTTCAGTTCCATCCATTTCCCTGAAAATAATATAATTTTGTTCTTCTTTATGGCTGAGTATAATTTAATTGTGTTCATATCCCATAGTTTTGTAATCCATTCATTCATTCAGTGATAGAAATTTTGGCTCGTTCTATAGTTTGAAAATTGTGAATTGTATGGATATGAACATAGATATACATGCATTAGTGTGGTAATTTGGTTTCTATTATTCTGGGTAGATGCCCAGAAATGGTATCGCTGGATCAGATGGTCCATTCATTCTTATTCTTCTGAGGGTCCTTTATATTGTTTTCCAAGTGGTTGTGCTAATTCTCAATCCCACTAACAATGTATTAGGATCCTCATTTCTCTACATTCTAGCTAGCATTTATTGTTGTTTTAAATGATTGTCCTTCTAATTGGAGACATCAAAATCCCTGACTTCAAACCATACTACAAAGCCATGGTAATAAAAACAGCGTGGTATTGGCACAAAAATAGACACATAAAGCCGGGCGTGGTGGCGCACGCTTGTAATCCCCGCGCTTGGGAGGCGGAGACAGGAGGATCACACAGGTTCGAAGCCAGCCGCGCTGGCGTAAGAGACCCTGTTTCAAAAATATAAAATAGGTCTGGGAGTGTAGCCCGGAGGTAGAAGGGCTTCTAGGAACCCCCGTACCACACACAAAAAAAATAGACACATAGATTAATGAATCAGAATATAAGACTCAGAAACAAATCCATACGCTTATAGACAATTGGTTTTTGAAAAAAGGGCAAAACCATGAAAAAATAGAGCCTCTTTAATAAATGGTGTTGGCAAAACTGACTAACAATATACATAAAAATAGAAATAAACCCCACTTACTCACCCTGTACAAGAGTCAAATCAAGATAGATCAACAACTTGAAAATTAGACCAGAGACCTTGCAGCTCCTTGAAGTGGACATAGGTCCAACACTTCAATACATAGGCACAGGTAAAAACTTTCTCATCAAGACCCCAAAGGCACAAGAAACTATAAGGCAGATCAGTGTTTGGGACTGCATGAAACTGAAGAGCTGTACAGCAAAGGAAACTGTTAAGAACCTCAGAGCTAACAGAATGGAAGGAATTTTTTGCCAACTATTCCTCCGATAGAGGACTAATATCTAGAATATACAGAGAACTCAGGAAACTCAATACTAAGAAATCAAATAACCCAATGCAGAAAGGGACAAGCAAACTAAATAGATAGTTAACTAAAGAAGAAATGCAAATAGTCAATTAATGTATAAACAAAGTTCAACATCATTAGCAATCAAAAAGATTAAAATCAAAAGTATCCTGAGATTTCATGTAATTCCAATTAGAACTACAATCTTTCAAAACAAAAACAGCATTGTTTTTTAAATGGCACATTAAAAAAACACTTTATGAAATTTCTTAGTGAAACCTATGGCCACCTGTTAATAGAAGCTTTGTTTTCCCTCTGTCATAATGGCAGTTACTATTAACCCATCTCAGTTCCCTTCTAGAACGGTTCTGGTGGGTTATGTGCTCTTTTGGAACTCTTGCTCTATACCAGTTAATAGGAAAGCTTTTAAAAGTTGCCCTGCAGGAAAAAGGCACAAAAAACAAGGCTGGTATTTCTGGCAGGGTAAGAAACAACTGGCAGGAAGATGCCTGAGGCAAAACCCAGAGGAAACAGCCAGTAACCAGTCACCCTGGTCAACTCTTCTGAGTGAATGAGCCTATCAATAATTCAGATCTACCTTCTCCATGAGCAAAAATTTTTTAAAAAATGCTTTCTTTGTCTCTTTTGAAAAATGATACCAGCATCCTTCTGATGGGGGAGGGGAGGAAATTCACACATGTCAACTATACATCAAAAAGCAAACAAACATCTCCAGTGAAGTGCCAGAATTTTTTTTAAATATAAGCTTTTCATAAAGTATAAGGAAAAATGATACAACTAAAAAGTTTAACTTTGCCATATAAATTCAATCATAGATAAAATAAAAAACACCTTTGTGTAGACTCTGAAATATAGACTTTTTAATATGAAGATGTGAGCATAATTTTTACTTATCTTTTATGCATGCTTTTGGCCATAAATTGATATGGCTTTATCTATAATTTAAAAAATTTATGATTTAATTTTGAAGAAACTGGCTAGCTAGTATACATAAAATGATACTCATCACTGCTCTAAGATAATTTTATAACACTGTGATCCCAAATCTTAAGTCAAAAATCTTCTTATATTCCAAATTTAGAATGGCTCTTTGATACATTGATGTATATCCACTCTCAAAATTTTATAAAAAATATGGACAAATTATTTTCAAAATAGTATTAAGTTCCTAAAGCACGTACCATAGAGAATATGAGTCTAGATAACATGGTGGTATAGAAGGGAAGGGTCAGTTTATAATTTAAAAAATGCAGAATGAACACCCAGGTGTAGACACAGGACTTTGTCCCATGTCTTCAGTATCAGTGTTTAGTGTGACAATAAATTCTGTCCCCACTCCCCACTAGGCTAGCATGGGGATCCCTGTTCTGCCTCCTGACCCTCAACTGGGACCCAAAGACGACAGCATGCTCCCAGCTTCTCAGGATCCCCTGTATTTCTTCTGCCAGGCTTTGGGGCAGGGCCTTTGAGAACCAAGGACAGACAGACACAAAGCCTACAGCCACAACCTCACAAGAGAATAGAGTTTAACATTGTACAGAAGAAACACCAGAAGATAGTGTTACTATAGTGTAAATCAATAATGTTACTAATAATATAACTTGAGATGGATGTGATGGAACATGTTTGTAATCCCAGTATCTGAGAGGCTACAAGAGGAGGATCATCAACCTCAACAATTTAGTAAGGCCCTGTTTAAAATAAATAAAATAAAGTTGGGAGTAAAACTCAGAATAGAATGTCTCTTGGTTTAACTCTCAATACAAATAAATAAATAAATAAATAAATAAATAAATGTATGTTTTGGATAGATACAGAAAGTTCCCTGAAGAGTTATGTATTAATGTTCAAAGTGGGTATAATCAAGTCATAAGGTTTGGAATCTCATCAGTAGATGAATCTCTTATTAAGGATATACTGGTTGGTAACCTACATGGGGTATGTCTGGAGAAGCTGGGCCCCTGAATGGTGTGGTCTTAGAGATTGTGCTTTGCCTTTGAATCTACTTGCTTGCTTTCTCTTTCTGGCTTACCCACACATCATGTGGTGAGAGCAAAGCTCTCTTTCTTTTTGTCATTAGGTCTCTCTCTTCCATCTCTCTCTCTCTCTCTCTCTCTCTCTCTCTCTCTCTCTCTCTCTCTCTCTCTCTCTCTCTCCCTCCCTCCCTCCCTCCCTCCCTCCCTCCCTCCCCTTCCATCTCCCTCTCCTTCTCCCTCTCCCTTCCCATACCCTAAATGCCCTGATCTCTGCAGACCCTGGCCTTATATTACCTGAAACCCCAAATCTCTAAAAACTATGAAACATTAACCTTCCTTTCTCTAAATTTTGTGGTCAGTCAGTTTGGGATTATAGTGTTGAGAAGGTTAACCTAGACAGTAAATACATAGCTTGAACCTCAGTTTTAAGGTTAATTATTTTAATTTAAGAATTATTTAAGTAAGAAAAGTATAGAGAAAAAAGGGAATGCAATAATTTTATAGAATTAAGAACCTGCTGGTAGGCATGGTGGTACACACCTGTAATCCCAGTACTTGGAAAGATGGGACATACAGATTCAAATCCAGCCTCAGCAATTTAGGGTGATTTTTGAAAATCTAGTGAGATATTGTTTCAAAATAAAAAATACAAAATAAAAAAAGCTGGGGGCATGGCTTGGAATAAAATCCTCGGTTTAAATATACAGTACCACCAAAATAAAGACAGAGAGAAGAAAAAAAGAATCTTCTGGCAGAAAATATATAGATGGTAGATGAAGAAGGAGAAACCATAGATGAGCAAATAAGGCAAACTAACTGAGAAGGATGGGAGAAAGGAAGAGGGAAATTCCATGATGTGCATTCACAAACATTTCAAAGTCAATCACTAAACCAAACATGAGAAGGAGGGAGGGGAGAAGGAATGGGGTGGGAATTGGGGAAGGGCTATTTGAATGATGTGTAGATGTATGTCTCCACCATCTTGTTCTGCATTAAGATATATGACTACAATACACCAAAAAAATTAAAGAGAGATTGCTTCTATTTCTATGAATTACTGATATTTTTCTCTTTTAATTTCTGAATGCTACTTGTGGGTTAGAAATAATGTCTTTAATTTTCTTAGTTATACATATTTTTCAGGGTTCTCATCTGTCCATTTTGTATGAAGTGCTTGATTCTGAAAACCAACTTTTATTTCATGTTCAGTGATTCCAGTAATATTTATTGAATATGAAAATAATTTTGGCAGCTTAATTACAGCTGTAATTCTGTCAGGTTCATGATTTGTCATCATAATATTTGACAGAAGAGATGGTGTGCAGGAAGCCTTCTTTTATCTGACAGTAGGGACTTTATAAAAATTAAGTCCCCCCCATGTGCATGAGGTCCTCAAGACAGAGCCTGACTATAACAGTTGTTTAGTAAATACTGATATGCCTCCAAGCACACACCATATAAACCACATGACCATCTGTGGATGGACAGCTACATCTCCTTCTGGACAAATGGGGACTGGGCTTTTGGTGCCTGTACTTCCTGAAGGAAAACTTTTGTTCTCTGAAATTTTATGAATCAGACAACTGACCACACTATGTAAAAATTGCTGAAAATTCTATGAGTTTTAAAGGAGTATAAAATCACTTGATATCTGCCTACCTCAAATAATTCCTTTTTCACATATATTGCTTATGCATCTATGTAATTATATGCAGAGACACAGACAAATAAATGGGTATATATAGAGAGTACATGATTCCAAATTGTGTTCTACCATGTTATGATTTAGACTGGAGCGATCTTCAGTGAGGCTGAAAATCAGTTATACTGTTTTAACTTTTACTTTGACTGGCCCCTCACTTAGCCTACACAGCCCGGTGCCCACTTGATCCCTCCTTAGAGATCAAGAACCTGACACTTGGCCTACCCTTCTGCTCACCTGGATCCTCATGCTTCCCTTGGGAAGGATGGGCTGGGTGCAAGGTCTGGGGACTATGAGATTGAGGGTGATGCTGGCACAGGGTGACAGATGCCTGTGCTTTTGCATTTCACAAAAAAATGGTAGCACCCAGCATGGGTCAGATATCCCTGGAGTTAACTTTGATTAGTGCTCAAAAGAAACTGTGTCTAAACTCTGAGAAAACCAGAAAAGCAAAAGAGAAGTAAATAAGCAGTACTGCAGAAGCTTTCCATGGCAGGCATGCCAATCTCTGTTGTGAGGTTGTCATGGCAGTCAGAGACTCTCTGGCCTTATTAAACTTCCTTCTCTCCTTAAAATGTATGTATGATTAAAATACATCATAATCCTTCAGGTTCCAGCTTCAATATTGAGTAAACATGGGCACAGACCTTGTTTTTCATGAGGCTCCAAACTGATGTTAAACTACTTAATTTGAGGATTCTGAGAGCAGCTATTACTTTGATTTTGCAGATGAGACCATGAAAAAGAGGGGGGCTTCAAAGTGAGGTGCAGAGGGGCAGCTTGACAATGGTGCACCCTTACGATGTCCCACACATTCAATTAGTGAATGGTGTATGAACTTGCTTGGACATGCCCATTAACCATTTTTGAATAAGGTTGATAATGGACCTATTAAATATGTAAAAGTTAAATCATCAAAGGGACAAGATTATTATAACACATTTTTAACAGAAGAAAGAACAGTCACTGGTCTTGAGAGAAGTCATTTGATCTGAACAACAACAATTTATATCCTTTAAATTGTTTTTCAAAATTATTCAAATTAATCATTTAAATCAAATCATTTAAAAAGTAAGTGCTGTGTCATATATCAAATATGGCTCAATGAAAGGAAATATATAATTAAGGACATTGTTCAAATAAATGTTCATCTGTACAATTTATTTTTATAATCTCCAAACAATTTAGAGATTATTATATTGGTCTGATAAACAATCTGCCCTAGCATATCACTTGGCAAGATGTTTTGTCATACAGCGTCTCATAGTAAATATCTACATGGGCACATTTGATTTTATACATTTACATAAATTTACATCACTTCATGTTTTTATATTTTGCATGCAACCAGTATGTGTATCTTCACTTATTAAGTTATTCCTCATGGTGGTTATTAATGCAACATTTAATACAACATTATTATGACTAAAAACTTTTCATGCATAGGTCAGCACTCGTACTTAAGGATTTTGCTATGGAACAGAGTCCAGAGGTGGATTTGTTGAGTTGAAATAAATATGATTTTAATTGTAACATATATTTTGAGGAGATATTCACAAGTGGAACAACTTGCATATCTAACAGCAATGGACCAGTGTACCATGATGCTCTCATGTCCCTGGGTAATACTACCCTTTATAAAGCAGAAAATGACATATTGCTGTTATTTTAATTTACTTTTTGTTGAATTGGGAGTTGTAATTTTGTCCTAGTAGTTATTTAAAGGTATGATTTCGTAGACATCCTCCCAGGGACCCATCAGATTTCCTGTCACTTTTTTCTTAAAAAATGTACCACTTATGAAATCCTCTAATTTTCATTTTCATGTTATATTGTGAAGATCTCCCTCTCCCTCCATTCTCATTCTCATTCTCATTCTCTCTCTCTCTCTCTCTCTCTCTCTCTCTCTCTCTCTCTCTCTCTCTCTCTCTTTCCTCTGCTCTCCCTGTTATTTCCTCCTTCTGCTTTCCCTTTTTTAACTCTCAACCTTTTGTTTATCTGCTTATATTTTTCTTATACCTCTCAAACCTACAAATTTAATGAGCCCTTGAAATTAGATTTTCATGTTCCAAAATAAGCCTTCTTTTATTTCTCTAATTTAAAAACAATCCTCTTTCTCATGTGAAGCTTCTCATTGTGTAATTGAGAGGTGTAAAGGTTTCTTGGGGGAATCAAATGAAAATAAAGTCAAGAACAAACAAAAATCTTGTGTAATAAGTAGAGATCTGAAACAAATTCCTTTTTATCAACTATAGAATATAATACAATATAGCACAGGGCAGACTGTGAGGCAAAAGCAGCCAGCCATCAACAGAGGTGATGTAGACACTTTTCATGAAATGTACCTATAAAACACTAAAAAAGGCTCACTCAAGATAGGATTAGAAGACCCATCCAGACTAATAAGTCAAGAGAAAGAAATAAAGGTCATCAAAATAAGAAAGAAGAAATTAAAATGATTCCTGTTTGCAGATGAGACGATTTTATGTATAGAAAAAAATCTAAAGACTCCATGAAAAACATATTAGGATTGCCAAATAAATTCAGTAGCTTACAGGATACAAAATCAACATGTAATAATAAGTAGCATTTGTATATATGAATGAAAAAATTCCTGAGAAAGAAATGAAGTCAGCAATGTAATTCATAATAGGTATTGAGAAATGTCTATGAGCAAATTTAATCAAAGAAGTAAATGATCTCTAAAATAAAAATTAAAAAAAACACTGATGAAAGAAAAGGAAGAGAGTACAAAATAGAAAGACATCGGCTGTTCACTGATTGGAAGAATTAGTATTGTACAATGTCCATACTACACAAGTGATCCAAGGAGCCAAAACAATTTCTATCCAAGTACCAATGACAATTTTCAGGGAAATAGGAAAAGCACTTCTACAATGAGTGTGGCTGTAGAAGACCCCAATCGCCCAATAAATCCTGAGCAAAAGTAACAGAGGCATTACAAGAACTAGACTGGAAACACAGTGCAAAGCTATAGTAATCAGAATTTCACGTCATTGTCATAATATCAGTTACCTGCAACCATGGAAGTGAGAAGAAAACTAAGAAGTAAATATGGAGTGGAGTCGGAGGCACGTGTCTGCAATCCCGGTATGTGGGGGATTGAGACTGAGGGATCATGGGTTCACAACTCAGAAACTTAGTAAGGCCCTCTGCAACTTAGTGAAACCTTGTTTCAAATTTTAAAAATATAATATGAGTGGGCATATATCTAAGAGGTAGAATGTCCCTGGGATCAACCCCTCGTATAAATAATTAAATAAAAAAATAATTCTATATATAATATTATATTATTATATTATATATATTATATATATAATATTATAAAATAATAATTAAATATTTTATAAAAGCAGCAAAAACACACACTGAAGAAATAAAAATATTCTTTAATAAATAAGGTTGAGAAAGCTGGATATCTACATGTAGAAAATTAAACTAGATTCCTATTTCTTACTAGTTATGAAAATTTACTAAAACAGACCAAAGTCTTAAATGGAAGGCAAAAAAAAAAATGAGACTACTACAAGAAAATATGGAGAAATCCTTCAGGTCATAGATCTGAGCAAAAGTTATTTGGATATGACCCCAAAGGCAAAATAAATAAGTAAAAACAAACAAACCGAACCAAAGATAGACCAATGAGATGTCATTAACTTTAAATATTCTGCACAACATTAGAAAACAATGACCACAATGGAGAGCTGTCAACCAGCCCCTGCCTTCATTTGGGTCATCTTCTTGTATTTCTACAAACCAAACAAATCAGTGGTAGAATATAATAGTTGATTCTCACTAGCCTCTCTCAAACATTTCTTTCACTGTTAATCACTTTAGAAAATTAATGTGGTAGGCCAGCCATGGCAGCACACGCCTGATGTCCCAGTACTTGTGAGGCTGAGACAAGAGGATTGCAGGTTCCTACTATCTGCTCTAACAAATATCCCAATTCCTGTTTGGTGTATGATTTCTCCTGGTCTGGACTCCAGGCTTCTCAAGGACAGGGTGCTTGTTCTTCTCACCTCTGTGTTTTCTATTATGTCCCCAACCACTGCCTTACACACTGTTGATAATAAATAAGGTTGAACTGAATCAATGACTGAGAAGGTGTAGACAGAAGGAAGGAGATCAGGAAACAAATTGTGAAAACCCTTTTCATGCCAAATTCTAGTGGCTCAATGTTTTTTTCTCTCTTAGAAAATAAAGCTTCTATAGTTCTTCTCTAAGGTAGAAAGTATTGTGATAAATCAGAATTCTAGGGAAAAGTATTTAATGGTTAGCAGATAAGAAGACCATAAAGTGTGAGGAAATCCAGGCTCAGTTTTTGGGAGGCTGAAGCCGGAGCATCCCAGGTTTGAGGTCAGCTTCAGCAACCTAGGGAAACTCTCAGGAACTTAGGTGAGACATTTCAAAGTAAAAATTAAATAGGGATAGAGGATAGGGGCGTGTAGCTCAGAGGGAAAATGTCTCTGGGTTCAATCTCTAAAACCAAAAACAAAACAGACAAAAAAGTGGGAGAAGCCCACGTAAGAAGTACTCAGCCTCCAGATGGGGAACAATGAGCGCATAGCTAAGGAGAAGAGAGACGATGACTAAAAATAATCCCATGGCAGGACCAATTAAATGAACACAAATTCCTTTGTAAAATTCAATGAGATTACACGTTGAAAAGAAATTAGGTGGCTATGATGTGAACTTTGCGACGGTATCTCTTGAATACTTTTGGAAATTTCCCAATTATATTTCCTTTTGAAGCCCATTATTTTGTGTTAAATTGTGAAGTTTGATGAGAGTAATTGTAATAAAAAACAACAAATAAAATTAATTTTAACAAGTGTCAAACCTTTTCACTTATACATCAGTTAAGCCTTGAAAAGAAAGCATTTTTTGAACACTTGGTAAAATGTCTCCGCGCCTGTACCTTCATATTCTCAAGCAGCTCAGTTTAGATATTGAGGACCTTCAATAGTCATGGTGCTCCACTGTAGAAATTTTCCATGGTTCATGTAATGTTCACTAATATTAGAAAGAATAACATACTTGCATCTATGGTCATGTGTCTCTCACAAAGCCACTGCCTGTTTCCCTGACCTCATTCAGGGAAGAGAGCTTTGCTTATCCTTGCCTTCAAAATACGATTGAGGAGGATGTGTTCATGGTTCCCAGAACCTCTCTGCATCTCCCCTTAAAGACGGTCCTAAGCCTTTATTACCAGCAGTGATTAATCCAGATCAGAGGTGACTCAGCTTCTCAAAGGGAAAAAGTAGCTCCTGAGTGGGACAGTTTGGAAAGTTACCTCATAAGATATAGCTGATGGCTCTGGCTTCTGTCAGCGGAAAAAGAGTTTGATTGCAAGTGTGAATTGGTACGCAAGTGGTTCTTTTGAAGGATTTAATATTGATTTAGCCTGAAGTCATTGCTATTCTGAACACTGTTTTATTAAAACAGAATGCTTCCCCTGTCAGACTCAATAATTTTAATCAAAATTTTATTCTCCCTAATCGTGTGTGTATGTGTGTGCATTTATTTGAAAATTGAAAGTTGTTTCAACTGCAATAGAAACAATCATATACTAGAAAATTCTGTCTAGTCAGAATACCGTATTTTTAAGAGTTTAAATATTAATGATAAGTTATATAAACTTATATTTTTGAAACTCAATATTTTTAAACTAGTGAGAAACTTTAAGTTAAATTCAGTAATATCATTACAATTTAAGCGTTGTGTGTATATATGTTTTATCACAGTGAGCCTCAATACTATGTAAAATTGCAAAGCAATCCATAAACATATATTTTAAATGATACTATTTTATTCAAGAACCTTATAGAAATAGCGTTACATTTATATATTAAGAGGAGAAAAAGGCCTAATTTGAGATACTTGAAAACAAATTTATATATATACGATGATGATTCTATGTGCTATGTTATCTTTAATATGTTAAGCATCAATAAATAAAATAAATAAGTTAAAATGGTTAAATATTTAAAATCAAGTGCAGACAGTCTTAAATGACCGAGAGTTTCTATGTCAAATGACCCATTTATTGAATAGGCAGAATAAATGCCATCAAAATGGCCATTCTACCAAAAGTGGTCTACAGAATAAATGCAATTCCTATCAAAATAATGATGTCATTCTTCATAGACCTACATAAATCAATCATAAACTTCATATGGAGAAACAAAAGACCCAGTAGCCAAAGAAATTCTCAGTAACAAGAACCAGGCAGGAAGCATCACAATTCCTGACTTCAAATTATACTCCAGGGATATAGTAATTAAAACACCTTTTTACTGGCACAAAAAATAAGCACACAGACCACGGGAACAGAATTGAAGGTAAAGAAACTAACCCACACACTAAAGTCAACTGATCTTCGACAAAGGGACCAAATGCATATGCTGAAGAAAAGACAGCCTTTTCAAGAAAGGGTGCTGGAAAAATTGGCTATTCACTTGTGGACAAATGGAACAAAATCCTTACTTCTCACCCTGCACAGAAATAAACTCAAGAAGAATCAGAGACCTGGAAATTAGACCAGAGTCTATAAAGCTGATAGAGGAGGGCATAAGTTCAACATTTTAACACAGAGGCACAGATAGAAACCCTCAAAAAGACCCCTAAAGCTCAGGAAGTTAAAACAAGAATTAATAAATGGGATGGCACCAAACTAAAAAGTTTCTGCTCATCAAAGAAATACATCATGAGTCTAAAGAGAAAGCCTACAGAGGTCTAATATCTAGAATAAAGAAATAATTTAAAAATTGTACACTAGAAAAATAACCCAGTCAATAAATGGGCAACTGAATTGACTAGACTAGTCATGTCACAAAAGAGGAGATGCAAATGGCCAATGGATACATGAAAAAATATGTTCAACATCATTAGCAATAAGGGATAAGTTAAGCCTTGAAAAGAAAGCATTTGTATGAACACCTGGTAAAATGTCTCCGCTCCTGTACCTTCATATTCTTTTGATTCTGCAAATCAAAACTACCCTGAGATTTCATCTAAACCCAATCAGAATGGCAATTATAAAGAAGTCAAATAACAATAAATGTGGGTGAGACTCTGGGGAAATAGGAACTCTTCTATACTGTTGGTGGCATTACAGACTAGTCCAGCCATTATGGAGATCAGTGTGGAGATTCCATAGAAAACTAGGGATGGATCCACAATATTATTTGGTCATACCAATCCCGAGTATCTTTCCAAAGGGGTTGAACCAGAGAACTACAGTAATATATGCATATATGTTCATAGTAGCACAATTCACAATAGCCAAACTACGGAACCAACCTAGGTGTCCATCCACAGACGAATGTTTTACAAAATTATGGGAAATACAATGGAATTCTACTCAGCAATAAAAAAATAAAATTACATCTTTTGCAAGAAAATGAAAGAACAAGGAGAACATTATGTTAAGTGAGATTAGCCAATCAGAGACAGTGAAGGGTCATATGTTTTCTTTAATATGTGCGGGACAGGGAATAATTGTGATACAAGAGAGACTCCGCATGATGAGAAACCTCAGAGGGGCAAAGCAGGAGATATAAGGGTAGGGGTGGAGGAAGACTTAGGTTCAGGAATAGAAATACTACCATAGAGCCAAGCATGGTGGCACACGCTTGTAATCCCAGCGCTTGGGAGGCGGAGACAGGAGGATCGCACAGGTTCAAAGCCAGCCTCAGCTACTTAGTGAGGCTGTCAGCAACTTAATGAGACCCTGTTTTCAAATTAAATATAAAATGGGTCTGGGAGCATAGCCCGGAGGTAGAAAGCCTCTGGGTTCCACCCCTAGTATCACACACACAAAAAAGAAATACTACCATAGACTATGTGTATACCTGTGTATATGTACCAACATCAATCTGAGTACTCAATATTGGATGGAAAAAATGGAAAGGGGGCCACCAAGAGTGTGTACATTTATGTCATTGTAAACTTGATTTACGTTATGATGTGAGACTACAATGTACCAATATAACCACAAAAATATAAAAAAAAACCTGTTTATTTTTTAAAGTGTGTGTGTGTGCGTGCGTGTGTTTGTGTTTTACTGGGAATGGAACCCAGGGACTTTCTACCTCTGGGATACACTCCCAGACCTATTTTATGTTTTGTTTGGAAGCAGGGTCTCACAAAGTTGCTGAGAGCCTCACTAAGTAGCTGAGGCTGGCTTCGAACCTGGGCAATCCTCCTGTCTCGGCCTCCTAAGTACTGGGATTATCAAAAATATTTTTACAAATGTTGGATATGTTCCCCAGCCAGCCTGTCCAACTTATAATCTAATTTAAAAGTGTGGTTTTCATTAGATGACCTTCAAATCTGAAAGCAGAAGGCATATAGAATTAAATATCATAAGGAGAAAGGAAAGCAATTTTTCTAATTTACCCTTTTTAATGTTGCCTAGTTTCATCTAATAGTTCATAATGTGGCTTTTAGGACACATTCTGAAATACAAACCTAGTATATTCTTCATTCCTTGGCAAAGTAAATAATATTCACTCAATAACTAATATATTTTCTAGCAATTGTATATACTTGTGTAACTTCACAATAATACTAAAAACTTACATAGTATTAGCCCAGATTTACTAAAACTTAGTATTAGAAAGTTTATTTATTTGATGAGAAAAAATGGTAGAAACTAGAATTAAAAAGAATGAATACACACTATGTGTATTTTAGCCATAAACTCGTAAACTTTTATTATGTATATATTTTAGAACTCTATCTTGCATTGCAAGTATTATTCATTGAACTTTTAATTTCATGCCATAACCTGAAGAATCTAACAACATACTGGTTTGTATTCTATTTCTTACCTGTTAGATGGCTACTGATCTGAGGATTATAATTTCATACAAATTATATGTAATACTTATCTGTATAATGTATGTATATATACATGCATATACATAATTTTAAGTAAAACTGTTTCTAGAATTATTTTTAATAAAAATAAACCCAAAATACTTGGAATGAGTGATCATATAAGCAAAATTCTAAAAGCTGAACAGCATCAGAGATTTATCTGACCTGGGAGCATGGCACATGTATACATGTGGTCCATTCTGTTCCCGGTGTTAGTGGAAGATAAGAGAAGTTAGAAATAATTGCCAGGCAAGACAATTTTAGTGAGGACCCATTTTCCTAATGCCCGATTTTCCAGGTATGTGTCTCAAGTAATTCACAAAAAGGAAACTTGTCCATCCAGGCAAGAATGCTCATTTAAAAAGCCAGAATCATGTGGTGATCTCCACAGATTCCCCCTGCTGAAGCTTCCTGGAGCAAGGGCCGGATAAAGTATCCATGGGCTTGTTGCAAACAATAACTGCTGAAGCCTGTCCTGTGAGGGGTGGCCTCTGTGCACCCAGACGCTTATTAGCACATTTTATCCATGCACCATCATAGGGCACCTTGCACCATGTAAGAGCCTGGGGCACCTGCAGCTGGGGCTGTGTTTTCTGTAGAAAAGCAAGTTTATGTCCAGAGAATTAATTCCACAGGGAACACGGACCGTAGCTTCATACCTGGCATATTGCTGTATTTATTTCCAGTGTATTCTTTGTTGACACCTTCTTCCCCATCCTCTCCTCCCCTTATTCAGGGAAGTGAAAACATACTTTCTGCTATATTCAGTGTAGAAAAAGAACAAATTCAAAATCAGGAAACTGGCAGCTTCATCCCATTTCTGTCACTATCCAGTGGGTCGTGTGCTGGAAAACGCCTTCAGATCCCCCATTTGACATGTCTATGAGGCATTTCTGTCCTCAGAATAAAATAGAAGGGAGAGTTAGCCAGGAGAGTTACAGCAGAAAACCAGGGAGGAATATATTCTTCCATGAAGTAGAGTTGCTTAAGTAACTACCTGGCAGCGTGGAAGGCTCTCCTGCCATGGCTGCCATTAAACACTCCTTGACCTTCTGTCCTCTCCTTTGATGCCATCCGTCCCAGACATTATCCCTGGGCATCAAATTTCAAGATGAGGACTCAATCTACCTGTGAGCACACAAGTCACAGTGCTGGACTTGGTATCTGATATCTACTAGGCTTTCTAAATAAGATCTATTACCTCTTGTGCTTGCTTTTTTTTTTTTTAATTAGACCATTTCTAGTTACCTAAGAAATTTGAAAGAATATAAAATGTGATGAGAAAATCAGTATCCCTACAATATCCCTAGACTTCAAGAACTTAACTTAGTTTCTAAAGATTTTATATAAAATATTTTACTTAGTTTCTGAAGATTATATATAAAATATTTTCTGTCCGTTTGTCCATACAACTTAAATATTACTTTAGATCTTTTTTTAACTAATATATCCTAGCAATTTTGCCAGGTCAGAATAAATGTACCTTATTCTTCTGAATAGCTATATTTTCATTTTGTTATTTGTGTTTATCATAATTACTTATCTACTCTAATACAAATAGAATTTTCCACAGTCAATACTCTTTAACTACGATCACACCACAAGGACTTACATAAGCATCCATATTTTAAAAATGTCCACATTTTTAAAATGTCCACCATAATATTCTTTGGGTGAAAAATATATGTAAATTGCTGAAGCTATCCTTGAACCTGCAATCCTTCTGTCTCAGCCTTCCGAGTACTGGGATTATAGGCATGCACCACCATGCCTGGATTTTAGTGAGTTCTTTTAATTAAAAAATGTAAGGCCTGACACATATATAATCACAGTAGAGATAAAGAATATATTAAAAAAAATTTATAATAATTTCACTGAAACCCACCCTGGCAATTCAGTAGTTGAATGATTTGAGGCAAGATAGTTAAAGACCTTTGCATGAGTTGTTCCACATAATGAATAGATGCTTGTCATCATGTCTGTCTGGTAGGTTCCTTTAAGCATTTAATGAGATGATCTTTGTGAAAAATGTTTATAGCATTGTCAATATACAAGTTCTCAGTGTTAACAGATGCCATCAGCATTGTCATGGTCCAGTGTCCAACTGCACCATATCCCAGCTTTCTGTCCAGACATGCCTATCAGCTTTGTTTGAACAACAAAAGTGCCTTTCCATTGTGGGGCGACAGTTTTGATTTAGAGCCTGGAGTTTGTGCAGGTTTTATATTAAGTTGTACATCCATGGTATGTGAGACACGGGCACATATGGCTCCTCATTAGGCTTGATCATGATAAAGGATGTCTGCTTAAGAGGTCAGTCCGCACCCCTCTAAGAGGCTGTACTACTTCATAAATATGAAGAGTCCTAACTCCCTGAGACGGGGCAGGACTCTGAAGCTCCACAAAGTCGGCAATTCGCTATTGACAGTAGTTAACATGCTGGCATTGCTACACATCCACAGTTGTAGAACTGCCACGGAGATTCCATCACCAGCAACAAAGTGAAATATTGATACGGTAATTAGTTTTCTGCACCATATGTTCTGATTTTTTGCATACAGTTATTATGCAGCATGGATTCCTGGGCAGATGATTAGAGGAACAGGAAGAGCAGCAAGATGTAATGTTTATGCTGGAATGAGCCATATAGCCTACCCCAGCAGCAACCAAGACAGGCAGGTTAACTTCCTGCCGCATGAGTCACCCTTGATTGAGTATGTGGATTTTTCAAAGTGTGTACAGACCTGGTGGGGAAGAAGCAGAGACTGTTTCTCTTCCCTTTCTTTTCCTTCCTTTTCCTTCCTTCCTCTCTCTCTCTCTCTCTCTCTCTCTCTCTCTCTCTCTCTCTCTCTCTCTCTCTCTCTCTCTCTCTCTCTCTTTTGTGGTATTGGGGTTCCTGGAAACCCTTCTACCTACGAACTGCACTCCCAGACCTATTTTATATCTTTATTTGGAAACAGGGTCTCTTAAGACAGCAAGGCTGGCTTCGAACCTGTGCGATCCTCCTGTCTCTGCCTCCGAAGAGCGAGGATTACAAGCGTGACCACCACGCCTGGCTTGCTTTCTTTCTTTCTTTCTTTCTTTCTTTCTTTCTTTCTTTCTTTCTTCCTTTCTTTCTCTTTATCACCCTTGTTCCAGGCTTTGCTGGTAGTTGTTTTGTGATTGATAATGAATACCAAATGGATACAGCAAGGAGGCATTCTTTAGTCCAGAGTGAGAAAGGGAAAGCATAGCCATAAATCATTCTTGCCATCTGCTTTATGGCACTGTTCCTCATCTCTATAAATATTTGAATACATAATTATGCAATAGGTTGTAAGATCTCATGAATTACCAGAGTTGTTGCCTGTAAAATGCCCTTGTCTCTAGAGCTCTTGCTGGCCCTTGGAAAGTCAGGAGCTGGAGAATTCTCCTGCTCCCACCCTAATGCTATGGTTTTGGATAGAAAGAAATGGAACACAGAATTTAACACCCATTCAGCACAAGAAAGGAAGTGGCATGTAAGGAAGGAGGGAAAATATATATGTATTATATATTATATGTTTATATATATATCACTAGCTCCAGCACCTCACATATTAAACCCTGCTAGATCGGCAACCACTGACAGACTCATAACATTATCTTGAAAAACCAATGCTGGATTAACTCTCTACAGGTAGACTTTTCTCTTTTTCTAAGAAATGTCTAATGACAAAGAGGCGTCTTATCTCAGAACTGCAGCCTCAGTGCATTTCATTTGTGATGGGAAGTCTTCTAGTGTCTCCCCTCCTGCAGAGGAGGGCCTGCGAAAAACACAGATCTTAACTTTATAAATATGTGTTTTCCTGTGCATCGTGAATAAGGTTATACTGTAAAATGTTGATTCAATATTATTATCAAGGGCATTCAAACTCTTTAGAGAAGTGGGCAGGAAAAGAGGTGCAGGCCAGGGAGGAGGAGAGACTAATGGCTGCCTCAGATTACCTGAACTCAGGGGACATCTGGGATTCGGGGCTCACCACTGTCCTGCGTTGTCCTGGAGGAAACACTAGTGCCTCTGTGGCTGATTCTCAGAAAACATGCATATGCACATGCATAGGCAGGGAGGCTTAAAAGGGAAAAGTGATGGGACACAGGATACCTGTTTGTCTCCTTTTTGTTGTGTTGGGTATTGACCAAAGGGCACTTCCCCTCTAAGCTACACCCCTGGGTCCTATTTTATAATGATAAATTTCATCATAAATAAATAAATTAATTAATTTTAAATTTCTTATTTTGCAACAGAACCTCACTAATTTATCTACATTTTGTCCTCAAACTTGTGATCACCTGTGTAGGCCTACCAAGTACTGAAATTACAGGCACGCGGCATCATGCTCAGTTCAATCCATGTTTTAAATCTGGAATTAGATGGAGATTTTGATTTTTCCCATTAATTTATTCTTCTTTTCTTTGGGCCTGCCATTTAACTTTTAATGATGTCTTCTTTTACTGAAAAAATGGATCTAGTAAACTAGGCATGTTTTGGGGGATTATTGTTGTTATGAGGTTTTTTGTTTTTTTGTATTTTTCTGAAGTGCTGGGAATAGAATTCAATGTATCTACATGCAAGGTATGATGACTGATCTATATCCCCAACCCAATGTATTAGTTTTCAAATGTTTTGTAACCAATAGCCTCAAACTTAACATATTTGAACAATGCACACTTATCACCTAACAGTTTCCTTGGTGAAGATTACCACGTGGCTGGGCTGGGTGCTCCCTAGATGCATAGATGGTGGTCAGAGTTGAGCTGAGATTGAAGTGAGACTCAGTCTGGAATGGATTCTGTTCTAAGCTTCCTAGGGATATTGGAAGACATTATTTCCATGAGGCTGCAATGTTCATGAATGCTTGGTCCTTCAAAGCCAGCCAGCCAGCAAGAGATGATAAAACTTCTAGCAATGGAGAGATGCTAACAATGCAACCTGATCACAGAGGTGAGAACTTATCACTTTTGCCCTATTCTTGATTAAAGGTAAGTCACATATGGGGGCCAACCCACACTCACGGGTTGAGAAGAACAGAAGCATCCGCCGTGCCAGCCTTATTAAAGTTTGCACACTGCAGGAACGTGTGTGCCACCTAGGATAGTGACGGAGATATAAGCGGTTTTACATATGAAGTAATGGTTTGCAAAGGTTATAAACAGAATATATGGCCAATAATGGGAAGGAAGACTTCAATTCTGATGGTAAAAACAATTAAATAGTCAGTGCTATTATTGTATTATTGAGAGAACACAAAGAAGTAAATTGATGAGTTAAGATAAAAACATATAACCATCCTATTGTGGACTAAATGTATGAGATTCTCCTCAGTTTATATATGGTCACTCTAGACCTGATATTATGAGACTATGATAGAATCTTTTTGAGGTAATCAGGTTTATTTGAAGGCAGGCTCCCCATTATAGGGTTGATATTGTTCTAAAAGGAGGGAATATTAATCTGGGTGTGATAGCACAGGCCTGTTGCAGGTTCATGAATAATCTCAACAACTTAGTGAGACCCAGTTTAAAAAATTAAAAAGTAAAATAGGACCTGGGTTATATCTCAAAGGTATAACACCCTGGATTTAATTCCAGTAACACATACATACATGCATACATACATGCATACATAGAGAAATTATGGGCAGAGATGTCAAATGAGAAGATCCAGGGTGAAAAAAGCTATCTGCAGGCCAAGAAGAGAGCCCTTTCCACCCACAAAGCCTGCTGGCACCTTGATACTGCACGTCCAGCCCCCAGAACCATGATATATAAATATCTATTGTTTAAGGAATCAAATCCACAAAGTTTGATTATGATAACCTAAGAGGACTAATATACAACCTACACTTTTCTTCTGTTGCCAAATTTTGGATTAAAATCTCCCTTACTGTTTGGTTTTCACATGAACCGTTAAACTAAATTTTAGATCTCATTTAATATAAAGCCATAGATTTAATAAATTTAGGGAATTGTTTCCCTTAAAATTCTTTGTAAATCCAGAGAAAAAGTTACGCATTATAGAATAATTTCTTTGGAGTGGGTTTCCCTCTGCACGTATCAAAGCTGTGAAAAGTGAATGAGCAGACTTAATTTCCCTCCAGAAAGCTGCGTGCGGTGCACTTTCTAAAGGCACTTGTGTGCTGCATGTAAAAATATCCTATCCCCATAGCCATGTCAGCTGCAGATTTAAATGACAAAAAAAAAAAAGTGATAAAGAGAGTACGAGCAATCGGAATCACAGGAAGAAGAACTGGGCCAGAGAAGACCACTGAGTCGGGTTTTCAGAGCTTCGCAGACAAGCACAGGCAGGAAGGGCTCAGGGAAAGCGTTTGTTTTCAGTATACATAACTCAAATACAGTTAATAATTACTTAGGAAAGCAGCTAGAGCCAAAGGACAGATTATGTACTAAAATGTAAAGGAAATAGTAATTTATATTTCCCTGGAGTAGGCTTAAATATGTTGTGTTTATCCATTTATTTATTTTTCTCTACTTGAATAAAATGAATGTTCACTTCATCCAAGCTGTGTAAAAGAGAGGGAAATGTATATACATCAAAAGAATAAAAGGTGTAGCCTACATTCTAATAACCAGGCACGAAGTCTGTTAAGACGAGTCATATTAATGTGCTTATTTTGATACTGAGTTTCCTATCTGAAAGTGAGAAAGGCTGTCCACAAGAGTCACAGAGGTTGAGTCTTTTAGATTTTTCCATGTATTTACTGTCTTTGGCATCTTTGATTACTTGCAAAACATATTTGGAAATATTCATGAGCAAGCCTTCTCATTGTTGACTCAGACAGGTACTTACCTGTCCATTACTGGGACTGTTGGCCAAAACTGAGATTCTGTGTAGAGATGTGAGATCAGAGCAAGTGTTTAATGCAGAAATAATCCCCAAAATGTGCATAGCATCATAGTCATACAACATGTGTACACATGTGCACACTATCCCCCACATACTTCAAATATTTGATTCTCATTGACTTTTATCTTCCCAAAATAGGATATTGTTTTTCTTTTTAACATAACATAAGTTTGTGGAGTTGTCTAAGAAACAGATCTACTTGTTACATGTCAGGAATAACAAGGAAAATAGTATTTTTCCCCAGAGAAAACGTACCTTTATTACATAAGAAAGAGTGCGGTTTATGGAAAATACCCTGAACCAAAACTCAGAATAAACTCTGTGTTCTTTAGAAACTTGGCCTCACCTTCCTGCTGAATAAAGGGGTTTGTCTGGATCCAAGGAGATCTGGAGTCCTTAATCTTTATGGATCAAAGTCCCTTGAAGTTTTGATTAAAATATATAAATTGTAACCCCCCAAAATGTGAATTTATAGAATGAGTCACACCTGCCAAGCTTTAAAGATATCTTAAGAATTCCATCAATAGAGGAGTACAAAAGTTGAAATGAAGAACTACTGTTTCAGATAAATGACATCCCGTATCTCTGCAGTGTTACAGCCCTCCGATGTAATGCTCTTGCTCTAAGAACTATTTCCCTCTGAAAAAGGAACAATTTAAAATAAGTGGTAAAACAAGGATGAAATCACAGGTGCTCACTATTAACTACTATAGTTTGGTTTTCTGGTGAAAATATTTCTGAAACCAGTAAGATTTAGACAGCCTCATCCTCCCAAGAGGATCTCTAAGATACGATCTGACATTTGAGAACCCAGACCGATATGTGGTTAGATAAACTTGGTGCCAATGAAATGCCACTATCATATATTTCTTTCTGGAAACCAGAAAAAATATTTTAACAACAAAAATGCTTCTATGACATAAGGCTGGTTAAAGCAAGTACTTTTAGTAAATTAAAAGTAGTTTTTTTTTGGTAATAGGGTGAATGATGAAGTATCTTAAATGATACTTTCATCATATAAATTCTTAAAACTATTAATGATCTAAATGGCTAGTTTCCACAGTTTAGTTTAAATTCACAAAAACAAAAGTAACAGTGGACTTTTTTTTTTTTAATCTAGAAAGGCTTAATGACCACATCATCTTCAGATTCCATAGGCCTGAACCAAATAATTACAGTTCCATATGTTTAATACATCATCCTTAAAAAGTACAAATTATAAGAATATAAGTAAAATATAATAGAGTAAGTATACAGACAAATTAGAACTACTGACTCATAATACTAAAGTTCTTTTAAAACTGATAAGTTTGAGTACAAACAAACTTGGCTCTTTTCAGACCTTAACCTGTATATTTCTATGATCAATTTGCATAATGTATCAAGTGAAATGTCTTTAATAGCCTTCTTAATCAATTATACTTTCTGTAACATGATTTCTATGATTCTGTTATTTTTCTAAGTATAAAATCGTTGCTATATATAACTGTAAGCCAATAAATTGGTTCCTATAATTTTTGTGAACATTTTCGCAGGAATGAAATCTCTGGATGATAAATGACACCAATTGATGCCCAAGCCATTTTTGAAATTCTTCCACATCATTATTCCTCATGATTGCCAGGCAGCTGTCACAGTTGTATTAAATGTGAAAGGACATCTTAATTCTTTCAGGCATGGAGTTTTTAGTGAATCATACTCTACCAATCTTATATCATTGGGAAAAAGAAAAATAGGAAGATCATAATATTGCGATCTCCTCAAACCTCGGGCAATTATTATATCCCAGAATGCATTAAAATTTTAAGTCTCTTTAAGAATGGTTCTACTCTTTTTATAGCCATCCTAATTAATTAATATTATGTTTTAAAAATAGGATTACCTGATGCATAAAACTAATTTTATTGCCAATTTTATCTAATTTAATATAAAACCCTCATTGATGTTGAGACATTTTACTAATATAAGATTTTATTATAATAAGGTTCCATCTCCAATGTGTATGTGACAATGTGTATCTCATTTCTTTAGCATAGAGTGTTCTAGGATATGGTCAAATTAATTGCAAAATCCTAGATAGGTCTTAGCTCTGAATAATGAGACCCACTGGGCTTCCAGCCTCTTGCTATGATATGGCATTTATTGGTTGCTTTCCTTTTTTCTTTCTTATTAATAAGATCTTAGTTTTGTTTGAGTGGAACTGTCCCCAACATAAAATATTCCTGGAGTCACTTGCACCTAGCTACGACCAGACAGCTGTTCTGGCTCCTAGAGAGAAGTCAGTGGAATGGATCAGCTTCTATTCTATTCTGCAGCCCATAGCAGACCTATGCACATGCCACAGTGCCACCCAGAGCCTTTGGTCCTCTGCACATCAGCTACTTCTTTTCTGCTGTTTGGCTTCCTCGATCCAGACAGCATAAGCCAATCTCCAATGATTGAGCCCTTGAAGACCTAGATAGACCGCTGTATTGCATAATGACTCTTTCTTAAATGTGGTAAGAAAGCTCCTGAGTCCTTGGGTCCCTGTAGACAGCAGGACAGAATGCAAATTAATTGTCCCACTGGACAATTTGCCAAGGCTCTCAGGCCACCAATGTATTCAATTAATTATTCCCATTTTACTGCAAGTGTTGCCAAAAGACCCTGTGCAGGAAAAGGGGTTCCAGCCTCACTCTTTGCTATTCTATCATTGAAACCAAATTTATTTTTCACATATCTTATAACTTCATAATGTATAATTTTGTAAAAAAAATAATCTTTCACATGTTTTTCAGATATTTCACCCAAGTACATTACTGGGTTTGCATTTGTAGTCGTATAAGTCTAGATCGACAAGTGAATGCCCTTCTATGTCCTGTAAACACTTTCACTACTTGGATGAGGATGTAGAAAAAAGTATTAGTGGGAAATGTTTTTTTGAAATGGGCAGTACTAGAAGCATCACATTACCTGATTTCAAATTATGCTGCAGAGTGCCGGGCGTGGTGGCGCACGCTTGTCATCCCTGCGCTTGGGAGGCGAGACAGGAGGATCGCGCAGGTTCGAAGCCAGCCTCGCTGGCTTAAAAGAACCTGTTTCCAGATAAAAATTTAAAAATAGGTGTCTGGGAGTGTAGCCCAGAGGTAGCAGGGCTTCCAGGAACCCTAGTACTACCAAAAAAAAATTATGCTGCAGAGCTCTAGTGACAAAACAGTTTGGTATGGACACACATACACACACACACACACACACACACACACACACACACACAAAATAAAACCATAGACCAATGGATTAGAATATAAAGAAACAAACCTTCATATCATATGAGATGCTGGAGAAATACACACAGAGATATGTGAATGCATGATTTTTGTGAATGCATGTTTTTGACACACTGAATCTGACTATGATGTTTAATTGCAATGCCTCGACAATGGAGTCAGCAACATACACTAGAGAAAAGACAGCCTCTTCAACACAGATACTGGAAAAGTGGATATTCGTGTGTAGAAATTTGAAATTAGATCCCTATTTCTCAACCTGCACAAAGGTTAGCTCAAGATGGAACAAAAACCTAAAAGTTAGATAGTAACCTATGTAATTTCTATAAGAAACCATATGACCAATTCTCCAAAAATATAGGAAGAGAGACTTTCTCAATAACATCCTCAAATCTCAGGAAATAAAACCAAGAATCAACAAATGGGATGACATCAATTTGGCAACATTTGCAGCAAAATAGGAGTAATTAATTGAATAGATTGGTGGCTTGAGAGCCTTGGCAAATTGTTCAGTGGGACAATTAATTTGCATATCCAGGCAACATGTTGTACACCGTTAATCCCAGCAATGAATCTACTATATGACCCAGCTCTACCACTTCTGGGGATCTATCCAAAAGAATGAAAAGCAAACTACCATCGTACTGTATACATACCCATGTTATAGCTGCACAATTTACCAATTGCTAAAGAAGAAACCAGCTGAAATATCCATCAACAGATAGATTATAAAACTACGAGCTATATGCACAATGGAATTCTAGTAAGTCATAAAAAAGAACAAAATTATCTCATTTGCAGGGAAATGGAGGGAACTGAGGAACATTATGCTAAATGAGATTAGTCAGTCAGAAAAAGTGAATGGTCTGATATTTTCCTTAGATGTGAAAGTTAGACATGAATTGGGACATAGAACTCCAGAAAAAAAAGGAGAAACCTTCGTGGAGTGAAGGAGGGGACCTAACTGAGAGGACTGGGGGGAGAGAAGGAGGCTTGAGGAGGAAAAGACCTCTGGGAATGATCTTCATATACAAACTTATCAAAGCCCATCACTATGCCAGAAACATTAAAACAAATAACCTAATCAAAAATGGGAACATAACTAAATAGATACTTCTCAAAAGAAGAAATATAATTCTCAACAAATAGTTGAAAAGGGATTCAATAAAATAACAATAAAAATCAAAATCAAAATTTCATTGAGATTCCATCAAACTCTAGTCATAATGGAAATCATCAAGAATATAAGTAATAAAAATTTTTGGTGAGGATGTGGGGAAATAGAAACACTTATTCACTGTTGGTGGGGTGGTAAATTGGTATGACCACTGTGGAGATCAGTATGGAGGTTTCTGAAAAGACTATGGATGGACCTATCAAGTGACCACTTCTTGATATCTTCTCTAAAGAGAAAAAGTCAGAATATTATCATGATACCACAAAATCTGTTTCTAGCAACATAGCTGACAATTACCAAATTAAGGAACTAAGCTAGGTGTCCATCAATGGATTCATAGATAAAAATTGTATTATATACATACAATTAAAATGTATTCAGTCAAAAAGAAGAACAAAATGTTATCATTTGCAGGAAAATAAAATGGAACGGAACAATATCATGATGTGAAACTAGTCAGTCTCAGAAACCCAAAGTCAAGTATTTTCTCTTATATGTACAAGCTAAAGAGAAAATAGAAGCAAAAGTACTTCAGATAAATGAGGAGAGAGAGGAATCGAATGGTGGAAGGGAGCTTAGGGAGGGATGGGAGAAAAGGACAAAAAGAAAATTGATGAAGGAAACAGTTCAAATAATAGCAAAGCAATACATGAAGTCATTATTACTAATCTCATCAACTTATATGAGGAAGAAAGAAGAAAAAGGGAATAGGGGCAAGATGTTGAAGTAAATATACAGAAAACTATGTGCATATATGGTTTTAACACATTGACATTTGCTATGATGTATAATTTTTATTCAATGATGGGATAAGTTTAAAAATATGTATTTCTTCTTTTTGTTTTATTTATTTATTTATTTATTTATTTATTTAAAGTAAATGTTATACATTTAATCTGCATTTGGTGCCCTCTCCCCCGCCTCGTTTCCCTTCCCCCCTCCCGATACTTAATACCCAGGCTAACCTTGCTATATTCGTACTTTTACACCTATTTGGAAATAGCCGCTCATCAATCAAGTTCAGCCTCCTTCCTCTCTTAGTTTTCCATTCAAACTTTGCTGAGATTTCCCTTCCATTATCTGGAGTCCCTCTGATATCCCCAATGCTCACTCGTTTGAGCATATTAGAGGAAACACATGTCTCTTCTCTTTCTGTGTTTGGCTGATCTCACTTAACATAATGCTTTCCAGCCCTTTCCATCTTCTTAAGAATGATGTGATTTTGTTCTTCTTTATAGCTGAATAGAATTCCATTGTGTGTATTTCCCATAACTTTGCAAACCATTCATCTGTTGATGGGGGCCTAGGTTGTTTCCAAATTTTGGCTACTACAAATTGTGCTGCTATGAACATAGGTATGCATATGTTGCTGTAGTTCTCTGTTTTCAACCCCTTTGGAAAAATAAATACCCAGGAGTGGTAAAGCTGGATCATATAGTGGATCTATTTCCAGTTTTCTAAGGAATCTCCACACAGATCTCCATAGTGGCTGAACTAGTTTGCATTCCCATCAACAATGTAAAAGAGTTCCTCTTTCCCCACATCCTCACCATCATTTGTTGTTACTTGATTTCTTTATGCTTGCCAATCTGACTGGGGTTAGATGGAATCTCAGTGTAGTTTTCATTTGCATCTCCTTGATGGCTAATGATGAAGAACATCTTTTCATGAATCTATAGGCCATTTGTATCTCTTCTTTTGTAAAGTGTCTATTCAATTTGATTGCCCATTTCTTGATTGGGTTGTTTGTTTTGCTAGTGCAGAGTCTTTTGAGCTCTTTGTATATTCTGGATATTAGCCCCCTATCGGAGTGGTGACTGCTAAAGATCTTCTCCCATTCTGTAGGCTTCCTCTTTATATGTATTTCCTCTTTATATGTATTTCTAAAGAAGTGGCTTAAAATTAACTTTCCCCTAAATGAGATATGCCAAATCTAATGGTTGATAATAAGTTTACCAATATTTATGAAATTAGTGGGAAAATATAACATTATAATATTTACATAAATTAAAATTGCTTTTTAATTGTAAATTACAAGCAGGACCAGTACCAGCGGTTAAATCTATAGACTTATTAACTTATTCTACACAGAGCACACTAAATTGTTCATCTTCCCAAAACAAGCGTATTTCAGAGCAAGTTTCTGTGGTTATTCTTCCCCATAGTGATGGCAGCTTTACAGGTTTTTTGTTTTTTTTCATAAGTCATCATTTCCAGGCAAAATGAATAGTTTCTAAAGCAGCAAATGCAGTTGCAAATTGTGTGTGTGTGTGTGTGTGTGTGTGTGTGTGTGTGTGTGTGTGTAGTGCTGGGAATCAAACCAGAGGCATTCCACCTATGATCGACACTCCCGGCCTGATTTTTTTATTCTTTATTTTGAAATAGGGTCTCACTAAGTTGTAGAGGGCCTTGCTAAGTAGCTGAGGCTAGCTGCAAACCCAGATCCTCCTGTCTCAGCCTACCAAGTACTAGGACTTCAAGCGTGTGCCACCATGCTTGGTTAGTTCCCGATGTTTGTAAAACAAGTAACACAAAATGAAAATCTAAGAACTAAAAAAAAAAACTTTGCAAAAATTTGTTGGTGCTTTGTAATTTTATATCTTAATGGAATACGAGAAGATAGAGGCACACATCCACTCATCATTCATTTACCCCTTCCTCACTTTATACCCAATTCTCTCCCCATCTCTCCTTATCCTGTTTGGTTTAGTAATTAACTTTGATACGTTTGTGCATGTACATCATATACATTCAGGATTTTCCCTCTTCCCCCTCCCATTCTCCTCAGTTAGGTCACCTTATTTGCTCATCTATGGTTTCCTCTTGTGTTCAGGAATAACTTATAAAAGGAACTATGCATATCTATGTTCATGACTGCACAATTCACAATTGCTAAACTACAGTACCAGCCAAGATGTCCATCTACAAATGATTGAATTGCAAAACTATGGGATATGTACAAAACGGAATTTTACTCAGCCATAAAAAAGAATAAAGTTACATCATTTGCGAGGAAATGGATGGAACTGAAGAACATTATGATAAGTCAGATTTGTCAGTCACAAAAAGTAAAATATCAGATGATCTCCCTAATATACAGAGGCTAGGAAGAAAAGGGGTCATAGGAGGAACTCTAGAGGACAAAGGAGAAACCATAGACGAGCAAACAAGTTGACCTGAGGGGGATGGGAGGGGGGAAGAAGAAAATTCCCTAATGACTATGATGTACATTCACAAACAAATCAAAGTCAATCACTAAGCCATCATGAGAAGGACAGAGTGGGGAGGGAGGAGGGTGGGAATTGGGGAAGGGCTAAATGAGAGATGTGTGCATGTATGCCTCTTCCATCGTATACTCCATTAAGATATATGACTATAATGCAACAATAAAAATTCAAAAAAATAAAAATAAACTGTCCCCAGATGCATTCAATTTCATATCTGTTTTTTTGGATTTTATAGAATATTTAAATAAAATTGATTATACATTGTCATCTTTGTTTTCATTCAGTTCTGATGTTGAAAGGCAGAATATCAAAGACATGATTTAATCAAGAGTATGGGGATTTGTGACTTGGCAACTATATAGCCCTGAGGTTGACACAGGCTCAAAGTGTCCCTTCTGTAACATCTCCCTCTATTCTGATACAAATTCTGAACCATCTCTCATTTTTTTCCCCAAGGAGAAAGATAAACCAAGACCCGCACACATATGTTCATGCCCAAGTGCACATAAACTAACAGATGTAATGGAGAAGCAAATATCCTTAACAAGCACATCTCTTTTCAAGTCCCCATGGTACCCAGCGGTACTTCACTCCTGTGCTGGGAAATGCACACGGCATCAAATCCACTTCATGATCATTCTTGGAGACTTTAAGTAGCTTATCAAAGCTTATGCCACTTGGCTATGAAATAGTAGAAAGAAGATAAAAACTCGGTTCTATCTGAGGCAAGTCCGCTGTTTTCTCCTGCTCATTATAAAAATATTGATATAAATATGATAAAAGAAATACAGCAGTCAATTATGCTGCTATCTCAAGTGAGTAAGCATCAGCAGCTCTGAGCTGATGATTTAATTTTAGTGGAACATTATAATTATACATTGTAGTGATGGTCAAACCGATACACTCATATTCATAGACAGGAATTCTTGGTGTGTTTCTCTCTCCATACCACCCTCTTACCCTTCTTCCCAATAAACACTAGCACCATTGGCAGTGATACTTTTAATACAAACATAACATTATTGGGACTCTTTCTTTCCTCCTTTGTCTCTTCCATTTCCGCCCTCCCCCATTCCCTCCCCCTATTTTAATGGTCCCTCCTAATTTTCAGAAGGTCCCTTTTCTTCTCTATTCTTTTCTTATTTTCACATATGAGTAAAAACATATGTTGATTGACTTTCCTGGACTGACTGATGTCACTTAGAATGATACTTTCTAGTTCTATTCATTTTTTTCTGCAAAGGATGTAATTTTTTGTCATTCTTCATAGCTGAGTAAAATTCCATTGTGGGTATGTACTACATTTTCATTAACCATTCAACTGTTGTGGGCAACTACATTGGTTTTGTAACTTGGCTATTATGAATTATACCAGTTAATAAATGGACAGTTGGACTAAATAGATGCTTCTCAAAAGAAGAACTATAAATTGCCAACAAATATATTAAAATTCTTAACATCATTATAAATCAGAGAAATACAAGTTAAAACTACATCAAGATTTATTCTTCTTTTTCTTTTTTTATTGGTGCACTTTTGTCATACATCTTAATGGGTACAAGATGGTAGAGACATACATGCACACATCACTCAGCACTTCCCTAATTCCCACCCCATCCCCTCTCCCTCCTTCTCATGTTTGGCTTAGCGACTGATATGCTTATGAATGTACTTCATGTCCATTAAGGAACTTCTCTCTTCGCTCCTCCCATCCCTCAGTTAGGTCGCCTTATTTGCTCACCTATGTTTTTTCCTTCTTCATCTAAATTTCTTCCTATGACTCTTTCTCCCTGGCTTCCACATATTACAGAGAGCACCTGACTTTTTAGATATAAACAATAATAATTATTGGTGAAGATGTTGGGGGAAAAAGGAACATTTACATACTATTGATGGGATTGAAAATTAGTGCAACTACTATGGAGATCATTATAGAGGTTCCTCAAAAGGCTAGGAATGGAGCAACCATATAACCTAACTATACCACTCCCCAATACCTTTCCAAAAGGATTAAAATGTTGTCATGATAGGAATACACGTGAACCCATGTTCACCATGCACGTAATTTCAAAATACACACTGACTCTTCACTTAAACCAAATCACACAAAACAGACCTAGATATTGCAGAATAGATAATACAGTATGTAAATAATTCCCACTAAGAAAGCTACTACTGATAGAGTCTCCCTCAATCTTAAGGGTCACACAGTTGATTTACTCAGTGCACTTAATAAAATATGTGTGCTATGTTCCCTGGATAGAAAATAAAATTGGTCAGGAGGCTTTTTTTTTTTTCAAGAAACCCACCAACAAATGAAACACATAATTGCTATTTATCCCAAAACACAGGCTTTGCACAAGCTCTTTGTGAATTTACAGAGTAGAGTAAGAGCTTGACATTTAGTAAAAATAATACTGGTAAGTTTTCTGGAGAACACATAAAACAATTTATGTTGATAGGTTAGCCTGCTGCCAGCCACATATCCATTCCTCAGTCGCCTATATTGCAATTTGAAATATTCTATTGTTCCCTTCATCTGCCCACTGGGAGCATTTTCCTCCTCTTATGAGATTTTGATTGAATCCCAGAGTAGATATATCTTTTATCAAAACTTCACAAAACTTGATACTATTAATTTAGAGGCCACAAGGTTTTACTACTAAAATTAATTAAGGAATAAAGAAAGATGTTAAGAATATGTAGATTGTGAATTATAAATATGACTAGCAAAAAATAAAACTTATATGATTAGAATAAAGTGCATTCCCCAAAATAAGTGGTGCCTATGAAATATAATCCTTATATAGATCCATATAAATAAATCAACAAATGAAATACAGTGATCAAATATCATAATTGTTTAATTTCACTGATCTTGACCAAAAAAGGAAAGAATATAAAAATCTAAAAATAATCTTCTCTCCTGCTCATACAAAACAGGAAAGAAAATGCAGAATTAATATCTAAGCATCTAATAAAGCAACCTAATTGACCAAACAGATAGTATTTGATAAAATATCCACTAATTATAGCAATAAAATTTTAATAGCAGAGATTCATAGAAGATGATGATTGGTAGATAGATAAATAAATGATAGTTATACACAAGATAGGAGAAGAGAGACACGTCTTTGTAATTACAGAAGATAGCAAAAGATATCTATGTGTGTAAAAATAATGCTTTTTAAAATTGGTTTTATGTAAATGTAATATTTAGATAAATAGCCATTTAAGAAGGATTTTATGTACTTAAAATGATTAAGTATAAGCCGGGCATGGTGGCACATGCTTGTAATCCCTGCGCTTGGGAGGCGGAGACAGGAGGATCAGGCAGGTTCGAAGTCAGCCACGCTGGCTTAAGAGACCCTGTTTCCAAATAAAAAGTATAAAATAGGTCTGAGAGTGTAGCCCCGAGGCAGAAGGACTTCCAGGAATCCTAATACCACCAAAAAAAAAAAAAAAAAAGATTACGTATGAATTAAGGCAACAATGTTGAATGTCAAAATGACTTTCCAGTATGAGAAATTGTGAAGTAAACTGGAAAACGTAATTTCTAATGAGGCCTTATTCCAGGGCCACCCTGAGTAATATAGCCCAGTTGTCTATTCAGTACTACAGTGCAAAGCCATCTATCAGCTTTTACTTTGTAAGTGGCTCAAGTTATACCATTTTGAAACTATATAAAATAAGTGCTTTATATATCCTAAGTAAAGCATACTCGGATGTTTGTGCCCCTAACACCAAACAGACATTACCTATGATCATTAGACAGCCTGTATGTTATGTTGGTTTTTAGGTTGCTTATGGTTACAAGTATAGTTAAAATGACCCCTCTGATATTTAAAGTGTTTTTATACCATTGTAGATTTAGCTACCTTATTCACAACATACAAACATAGCAATAGTGAAATGCCTACATGATGCCTATATTAAAGTGCATGGATATGTGTTTTAGCTTTCTGACACTATAAAAAAGTACCTGAGAAGAATAACTTTAAATCAGGATTTGTTAGTCCCTGGCCCTTTGGCTATGTTGTTTCTGGTTTGCTCCCCTTGTGAGAGTTGGAAAGGAGAGAAAGAGAGAGAGAGACAGAGAGATGAGAGAGAAAGAGAAAGAGAGATATTAGAGACAGATAAACAGACTTTTAAAGACTTTTAAAGTATGCATGGACAGTCCCTGTGACTTACTTCCTCCAATTATGACCACCTACCTGAATTTTCTATCATCTCCCAATAATCTGGTACAGTGTGTAGCCATCCAGCTTTAATCTCTTAATTAGTTTTGTGCCATCATGTTTCAGCCACCTCGCCAAATCCCCATCTCTGAAGACAGCTACAATGAGGACCACAGCTTCAATACATAGGAGCTTTGTGAGGGACATTTATCACACATGCCTTAATGATGTCCATGGGAAAAACTTCACAATAGTTCATTAATCTCAATTGTTTCACTGAAACTGCAGACCCACCTAGTTTTATGCAAATTATTGGGTAATCACAGAAGATTACAGGATAAAATATTTTAAGCAATTTTAAAATTGAAAAAGCTGTAAATTGATATACAGCAGAAATGGTAAAGACTACATGAGAGGAAATCTAGACTAGGAAGGAGAAGCCATAGATGAGCAAATAAGGCAAACTGAGAGGGATGAGATGGGGGTGTTCTCTACATTTACAGACACATCAAAGTCAATCAGTAAGCCAAACATGAGAAGGAGGGAGGGGGAGGACATGGAGTGGGAATTGGGCAGGGCTAAATAAGCAGTGTATGTCTCTACCATCTTGTACCCCATTAAGATGTATGACTACAATGCACCAATAAAAAAATTAAAATCTCAGAATAATTAAGAGAAAGACAGAAGAAAGAAACAGACCCCCATTTCAAATCTACAGTATTGAATGAGATAAAAAATATGTATCTTCATGAAATTCATAAACTAGAGAAGACTTCAAATATATATACATATATAATATATACATATACATATACATATACATATACATATACATACACATACACATACACACACACACACACATATATATATGGTATGGTACTGGGGTTCCTGTAAACCCTTCTACCTCCCAGCTACACTCCCAGACCTATTTTATACTATTTTTAAATTTTGGAAGCAGGGTCTCAAGCCAGCGCGGCTGACTCCGCCGAACCTGCACGATCCTCCTGTCTCTGCCTCCCAAATGCGGGGATTACAAGCGTGCGCCAATTTGTTTGTCATGATGGTGGGAATTGAACCAAGAGGCACTCTGCTTATGAGCTACACTTTCAACCCTGTTTTAATTTTATTTTACTTGGAAATAGGGTCTTGGTAAATTGCTGAGAACCTCACTCAGTTTCTTATGCTGACTTCAAAACTGTGATGCTTCTGTTTTGGCCTCTCAAGTGCTGGGATTACAGGCCTGTTCCACCAGCCCAGTCTTCATACCACTATTGAGGGGATTCAATTTTAACATGCTCATGTTCATAAAATACCCAAAATAGACTTGATAAATAAGTACTGATATACAAGTTAAAAGTTTTTTAAAAAGTATAACCACTCAATCTATGGTTATACATTGCAATAATCTCTAGCTGAGATGTTCTTGAATAAACTACATGAACAAAAATAATATCAGAAAAAGGCCAAACCTATACACTGTGCAATTCAGGCATCAACATAAAATCATTTGCTGAAAAACAGCAGGAGATCCTGAATAGAAGTGTGTGTGTGTGTGTGTGTGTGTGTGTGTGCGCGCGTGCGCACGCGTGCATGTGTGTGCATGCATGTACACAAAAGAGGGCAAAACGTCAGCAACAATAATCATAATAGTTTTAGGTAAATTTGTAAACAATTTTTAGCATTTATACATGTAACATATATATATATATATATATTCATATATATATGAGTAAATATTTAAAGAGAAGATGTATTTTGTTTATGATATAAACTTATGAAATTTTATTTTAAAAATCTCATTCTTAAAAGAATACCTAACGCTTATAGTTACTTCTAAGTTTATATATTCACTAGGATACTTGGAGTCATGCTGTTTTAGCAAATATGGCATAGACTTATGCTCCTTATGAAAATTGTGAAATAGGAAAAGAGTTTAAATTACCTCTACTTTTCTTATTCCCCCCAAGTTTTCATGCCATCTTTCTTTCAGAACAACTTCATCTGTAAAATGTTTCAAGCCAAGAGACACATTTTTAATATTGTATTTTCAAAAAGTATTAACTTCCTGTTGTTTCCATTCCAGCAATGACTTTTCTCTTCACTGAGCACAGTTTGGCTATAATGACCAGGAAAAAGATCAAAATCCCCAAAAAAGGAATGCTCTTGCTTTCAGGAAGCAACCTAAACACTGAACATGAGGTAATATAATAAAGAAGGTAAATAAAAAAATTGAGAAAATGTGGTTTCATAGTTGGGAGGAAAACATGGCATAAATATGTTCACAAAAGAGGTCTAAATTAAATTAGACAAATATATAAGTAAAGCTATTAAACATTTGTAAAATATCACAGCACAAAATAAGATCTTGCATTGAATGTCATGAGCATTATTGTTCAATGCGAAAGTAGCTGCCCTGGAACATCAATGTTTAAAACTATTTTTCAGGAATCAGTTTTAACTTCTAATTAACTTAATGTCAGGAAACTATTATTTCACACTCTGAATACATTTCTGTAGTTGTAAATTCTATTAATACTATATCTTTGGCAAAACTTTTTTATTTCTACCAAATTAAATTTCAGGATTCATTCCTTTTTCCTCCTAATACACTATGGTTCACTGGGAAAGCTTCATAGTTCACCTGCTCATACGCACTGTCTATATTTCTAGAATAAGAACAATAATGTTTTACTGTCTTTAAATATCTACTATTCTAACCCACACAACTTACATAATCCAGGCCATTTGTTTCTCACATGTTTTCTTTCCAGAAGCCCAAATTCACCCACATTGCTCAGTGATTCTGAAACTAATATAAATTTCTAATAGAGATGGCTAATATATGTTTTACAAAATATCTTATGCACTATGTATTGGGCCTTATTATGTAAGTATAAAAATTACAAGACAATTTTGATATAAAGTTATATAACAGAAAAACAGAGTCATTCTAGAAAAAACAACCTTCAAAGGCATGCACTTTTAGGAGGGTGTACCAGCACAAGCCTACAATCACCAGGTGGGAGGCTGAGACGGGAGGTTTGCAACCTCAGCAATTTAGCAAGGCTCACCCACTGCAACTTGGTAATACCTTAATTCAAAATTATATAATAAAATAGGGCTGAAGGTACAACTTGATTATTGAATGCCCCTGGGATCAATCTCTAGTACCAAAAAAAAAAAGAAACGAACACTTAATATATAGAAAATTTGATATAGTGTACCATAGGATATTTTAGACTGAATTGCATTTTTCACAAACTATTTATGTTGAGATATAACCCATAACCCTTCAGAATAGGATGAAATCAAGAGAAAGTCCTTCAAAGGGTAGTTAAATTAATATCTCAAAAGACATGGTCTGCCAAGGCCATCAAAAGCAAGGGAGTATAAAAACCTGCCTAAGTCCATTTGTCTCGGAACTGTTCACTAAAATGTCCACTTCTCTCTTTTGTTAGTTAACTAGGGCTGTGAAAACAACATTTGAGAGACAGAGTGACTTAAATCACAGACATCTTTCTCACAATTTTGGGGTCTACAAGTCAACAGACAGGTGCAGATGCTTTTGAGGCCCATGTCTCTGGCTTGTACATGATCTTCTCTGCACTCTCACATCTTCCTCCTTCTATAGGGATCTGTGTCCAGATTCTAGTTCTTACTAGCACACCAGTCTTATTGGTTGGCAGACGAAATCTTGTGAGATATCCCATTATTAGTCTGGGGTTTGTCTTGTGAAGTTGGGGTTATACGTTACTGAAAAGAAGGGCAGAGAATCAAAGTGTATTTCTGATCACGTCATTTTAAAAATGTACAGTATTGTCCTGATTTATGACAGCTGGTGTTGATCCTATGGTACAGGGGACTGAGCCCAAGGGGAATGTACTTTTGAGCTATACCACCAGTTAAATGTCATTTTTTGAATGTTTAAACAGGGTTTCACTAAGTTTCTAAAGGCCTCACTAAGTTTTTAAGGCTGTTTGCAAAATTGTGATCCTCCTGCCTGGGCTTTCCAGGTTCTGGGATTATAGTTATACACTAGCACACCACTTTCTCTTTTATATTGTACTTTTTATAATCCAAAACCCCTACAGATCCAGCACATAAAGGGCAATCAAATTTGCTTCTCCTTTGAAAAAATTAAAATATACTAAAATTTTACCAATATATTTATGCCTGCCAGTGTCCTTTATTTTTTTCTATATTTTCTTTATTTAAAAGTAAATTTAGCCAGGTGTGTGGCACATGATTATAAGTCTAGTATTTGGGAAGCTGAGACAGGAGGATCACAGATTGGAGGTCAGTCTTAACAACTTAGCAAGGCCCTTCACACTCCATTGATGTTATATACATATGTGAGAATACCAAAGCCAATCTCAATATTACGTATGGGAAGGGGGATGATGTTCACCAAGTGCTGTGTTCAGAAATGTCACTATTACTCTGAAATACCTCATGATGGGAAATACAGTGCACTAAAAACAGTAGATACAAAGAATTTCTCAAAGGGCTTGTATACCTCGGAAGTCAAATAACTCTACATTGAATCCTGAGAACTCCCCCCCACACACACACAAAAAAAAAAACAGTAAGTTTGTTTACTTGTATTTCTGAATTAAAATTTATTTTTAATGCACATTTATTTGAACTGAAATAGTTCCATAAGAGGTCAGGCAGGCTATGCAAACCAGATGAAAATGGAGGGTCATAAAGTACAGAGAGTGAATAAATAAATAAAATTTAAAAACATGATTAAACTATTATATTCCAGCACTGGAAAACTTGCTTGATAAAAGTTTAGGCAGTAAATGTTTTATGCTCCACCGGATTTTGTTCTCCACTGCAATTACTTGGGTCTTGTGTGAGAGGACAAAAGCAGAGCAGTTAATACAGAACCAGCTAACTGATGTCCCAAGTAAACTTTACCATTTATAATGAGAAGAATGTGTATTCTGCTGAGAAGAATGTGTATTCTGTTGTTCCTGGTTGAAATATTCTGTATATGTCTATTAAGTCCATTTGGTTTATAGTTTTCATTAATTCTGAAGAGTCTTTACTCATCTTTTGCCTTGAAGGTCTATCCAGTGGTGTGAGAGGTGTATTGAAGTCTCCCACTATTATTGTATTTGATTCTATTTGGGATCTGATGTCCTACAGGGTTTGTTTTACAAATGCGGCTGCTCCCACATTCGGGGCATAAGCATTTACTATCATTATATCTTCTTGTTGGATTGTTCCTTTTAATAAAAAGAGTACCCTTTGTCTCTTTGATGTGTTTTTACTTAAAGTCTGTTTTGTTGGATATCAGTGTGGCTACTCCTGCCTGTTTTCGGTCCCCATTGGCATGATATATCTGTTTCCATCCTTTCACTTTCAGTCTGTGAATGTCTCTTGCTATAAAGTGAGTTTCTTGAAGACAGCATATATTTGGATTATATTATTTAATCCACATTGCCAGTCTGTGTCTTTTGACTGGAGATTTAAGTCTTTGGTCGTTCAGTGTTATTATTGAAATATGTTGTCTCTTGCCGGGCGTGGTGGCGCACACTTGTAATCCCCGCGTTTGGGAGGCAGAGACAGGAGGATCGCGCAGGTTCGAAGCCAGCCGTGCGCACTGGCTTAGGAGACCCTGTTTCCAAATAAAAAATGTAAAAATAGGTCTGGGAGTGTAGCCCGGAGGTAGAAGGGCTTCCAGGAACCCCAGTACCACCAAAAAAAAAAAAAAAAAGAAATATGTTGTCTCTTTCCTGTCATTTTGTGTTCTATCTTCTGTTGGATATAGTATTATTTCTTCTTACTTGGATGCCCTGCTGATCAACTTCATCTCTTCTCTGGTTCTGGAATCTGCTAGTTTTTTTCTTCATTATGGTTTATTCATTCAAATATTTTCTCTAGTGTTGGTTTAGAATTCATGAATTTTTTGAAGTTCTCTTTATCTTGAAACACTTTAATTTCTCCATCAATTTTGAATAACAGTTTTGCTGTATATAGCAGTTTTGGTTGGAAGTTGTTTTCTTCCAAGGTCTGGATCACATCATACCAGTCTCTCCTGGCAATCATGACTTGGGATGTATAGTCTGGTGTGATTCTTATTGTTTTTCCTCTATATGTCACCTGTCCTTTTGTTCTCACTGCTTTTAAGATTCTTCCTTGATGTCTTTGTTGGTCATTTTGATTATTTTATGATGTGGGGACATTCCTCTTTGATCTTGTCTTAGTGGTGTTCTATATGCCCCCTGAACATGAAGATTCAAGTCTCTTTCCATGTTTAGGAAATTATCGGTAATTAATTATTTGAAGACATTATAGATACACTTGATCTGTACTTCTATCCCTTCTTCAATACCTTTTATCCATAAGTTAGGATAGGCAGAATAAAGATCATCAAAATGGCCATTCTGCCAAGAGTGATCTATAGATTCAATGCAATCCCCATTAAAATACCAACAACATTTCTCATAGACCTGAAAAAATCAATTACAAATTTTGTATGGAGAAAGAAAAGACCCAGAATAGCCAAAGCAATTCTCAGCAACACGAACCAGGCAGGAGGCATCACAATCCTGGACTTCAAATTATATTATAGAGCAATAGTAGTAAAAACAGCATGGTATTGGCACAATAGGCAGACTGACCAGTGGAACAGAATAGAAGTTACAGAAACAAACCCACACATCTATAGTCAACTGATCTTTGACAAAGGGGCCAAACTCATATGCTGGAGAAAAGACAGTCTTTTCAACAAATGGTGCTGGGAGAACTGGCTATCCATTTGTAGAGAGTTGGATCTGAATCCTTACTTCTCACTATGCGCAGGATTCAACTCGAGATGGATCGAAGACTTAGAAATTAGACAAGAGACTGTGAAGTTATTAGAGAAAGGCAGAGAATTAACACTCCAACATATAGGCACAGGCAGTAACTTTCTCAATAAGACTTCCAAAGTGCAGGACATTAAAGCAAGAATTAATAAGTAGGATCTCATCAAACTAAAAAGTTTCTTCTCATCAAAGGAAACCATCAAGAACCTAAATAGGAAGCCTACAAAATGGGAGATCTTTACCAGCCACCACTCTGATAGGGGGCAAATATCCAGAATATACAAAGAGCTCAAAAAACTCTACACTAGCAAAACAAACAACCCAATCAAGAAGTGGGCAACTGAACTGAAGAGAAACTTCACAAAAGAAGAGATACAAATGGCCAATAGATACATGAAAAGATGTTCAACATCACTAGCCATCAGGGAGATGCAAATCAAAACTATGCTGAGATTTCATCTAACCCCAATCAGAGTGGCAATAATAAAAAAAATCAAACAACAATAAATGATGGAGAGGATGTGGTGAAAGAGGAGATCTTTTACACTGTTGGTGGGAGTGCAAAGTAGTTCAGCCACTATGGAGATCAGTGTGGAGATTCCTTAGAAAACTAGGAATAGAACCACCATTTGATCCGGCTATACCACTCCTGGGTATCTTTCCAAAGGGGTTGAAATCAGAGAACTATAGTAACATATGCATTCCCATGTTCATAGCAGCACAGTTTGTAATAGCCAAAATATGGAACCAACCTAGATCTCCATCAACAGATGAATAGATTGCAAAATTATGGGAAATACACACAATGGAATTCTATTCAGCTATAAAGAAGAATAAAATAATAGCATTTGCAAGAAGATGGAAGGAACTGGAGAACCTTATGTTAAGTGAGGTTAGTCAAGCACAGAAAGAGAAAGGACATATATTTTCTCTATTATTCCCAAGCTAGGGAATAGTGGTAATACCAGAGGGACTCCAGATGATGGAGGGGAAATTTTAGCAAAGCTAGAATGGAGGGATAGGAGAAGAAGAAGGCTGAGGTTGTTCAATGGAGGAGCTACATAAGAATATGTGTAATAGTATAAATATAACATGGTTAACTTGTACACTATTGGGAGGGATGAAGGGAAATGTCAGGGCGAGGGTACGATGCACAATCTAAATGGACACCATTTTCTTTTTCTTTTTCTTTTTTGGTGGTACTAGGGTTCCTGGAAGCCCTTCTACCTCCTGGCTATACTTCCAGACCTATTTTTTATACTTTTTTATTTGGAAACAGGTTCTCTTAAGCCAGCATGGGTGGCTTCGAACCTGCACGATCCTCCTGTCTCCACCTCCCAAGCGTGGGGATTACAAGTATGCGCCAGCATGCCCAGCCACCATTTTCAATATGATCTGTTCCACTTATAAATAAAATAAAATATGAAAAAATTAAAAAATAAAAAATAAAAATATATTATGTAATCTCAGCCGTATCATTAAAAATAATTCCAAAAAGAATAAGTCAGAAATATATAACTGGTAAGCCAAAATATAAATGAAAAGAAATCACAAAGCCACTCAAAGTATCAAAAAGGAAAATTTAAAGAGATTAAAAAAGAGCAAATAACAGGTGAGATTAATAAATAAGTACTTATATGGAATGAACTATTTTAAAACACAGATAATCAAAAATATTAATTTAAAAGTAAAAAAAATTTGATAAAAGAACAAATCCCAAATTTATGTTGCCTAGAAGAAACCCATTTTAAATATAAAAACTACAAATATATTGAAAATAAAATGATGAAAAATGATACTACCATGCTAACTTATTTTTAAACTTTGTAATAACCAGGCACGGTAGCTCACACTTGTAACCCCAGCATTTGGGATGCTGAGACCAGAGGATCACGGTTCTCAGACAGCCTCAGCTTTGCAATGAGGCCCTCAGCAACTTAATGAGACCCTGTTTCAAAATAAAGTATAAAAAAATAGGGCATGGATTGTAGCTCGGAGGTCAAATGCTCCTGGGTTCCATTCTGGGAATAGAACCACCAAACAACAAAAAACAATGTATTTACTCTCTTAATATCAAACAAGTAGAGATTAGAGCAAGAAATCTTGCCAGAAATGAGGAATGTCATTCCCCAATGATACAGGAGTAAATTCCTCATTAGTGAATAACAATTAGAAGCATGTATGAATAGAAGTTCAAAAGGCATGAAGCAAAAGCCGATCAAATTGCAGAGAAAAATAAATGAATTAAGCCAAGTGTGGCTCCTCTTTACTCCCAGGACTTGGGAGGCTGAGAATAGAGGGCCACAGATTCAAATCAAGCCTCAGCCACTAAACAGAATTCCTGACAACCTAGAGAGACCATTGCAAAATTTAAAAAAATAATAATAATAATAATAAAATAGGGCTGGGGGTGTAGTTAAAAGGTAGAATTCCAATGGGCTCAATCTCCAGCAAAAAAAAAAAAAAGTAAGAAAAATAAAGAAAGAAGAAGAAAAAAAGTAAAGAAACAGAAACAAGTCATCAATTAGACTAGTTGGATGAGCACAGGTTTTAGGTTTCTCAATAATTGGTAAAATAAATATGGAAAAGATTATAGAAGAATTGACCAAAACTATCAACCAACTTCATTTAATTAGCATGCTTGTAATCCCAGAACTTGGGAGGTGGAGAACAGAGGATTACAGTTTGAGGACAGCTTCAGCTACTTAGTGAGGACCTCTGCAACTGAGCGAGACCCTGTTTCAAAATAAAGAATAAAAAACAGAACTGGGAGTGTAGCTCGGAGGTAGAATGCCCTTCGGTTTCATCCCCAGACCCCCCAAAAAAATAATAATAATAATACAGCAAGTGAATTTTAAAAGCTACTATTTTGAACACACAATATTTAATTAAAAAAATATTCACATAGCAAATATTTCCTTTGGGATGTTGATTAAATAAGCAAAATAACTTATAAAACAGTAAATAATTAAAAATTGTTCAAATACATTAGCAATGACCATAGAAATTATTCCAATTAATCTGTGACGTAAGCTGCGTAATTGCCAATGATTCTCTATAGCAGTCACTCCGTGTCCAGTCAGTCTCAGCATATCTATGAATATCTCCTTTTTCACATCATTCTATTTGCCCACAGAGTGCTTGCTGAATAGACCCCATTAGAGGCTAATTTCTTAACTTCAGAATCTGACATTTGCCTTAGTGCAAATGATAACGTTTTATGTAAAATTTCCCATACAAAAAATAAAAGCTGAGTGAATTTAGCACTTAAACTGCTTTCTTATTGAGATTTAAACACTAAGGGACACATCAATGTGCATTATTTTAAAGAAGTGTTTTTTTTGTTTGTTTGTTTGTTTTTAGGACCCTTTCACTAACCTCTCTTTATTTTACTCTGGAAAATAATAAGTCATTTTTTTTACACCAGAAAAGTATACAACACATTGAAGTTAAACCAGGGTGGGTTCAAGGTTTATTCTCCTAGGAATCACATGGAGGTCACAATTAGTTTACTATAAAGCAGGAACTGTCCATAGGCCCACAGAATAGCTGTACTATCTTGGTTAAGATCAGAGCATCTCTAACTTATTTTTCCACCTTTGAAACTCACCTAACTTCACTCTTTTTAACAGTCTATAAGGGCTACAGGGTATGTTGAAGTGTGAACAACTGATCACTGTTTACATTATTTTGTTAAATTTTGCTATTAGAGCACTGTAGTCATACAATGTTCTGGAGTACAAGATGGTGGAGGCACACATGCACACATCACTCATTTAGCCCTTCCCCAGTTCCCACCCCTCTCCCTCCACCTCCTTCCTTCTCATGTTTGGCTTAGTGATTGAAGTTGTTATGTTTCTTCATCATGTGTATTAGGGAATTTTGTTTCATTAATTGAAATACAATTGTATCATTCCATCTGGTACAAATCAGGGTTTTGGATTTTTGAGTATTTGACTATGTGATGATATACATATGTCAACTGCAAAGCCCAGTGTGGTGGTGCACATTTGTAATCCCAGCATTCTAGAGGCTGAGGCAGGAGGATCACAGTTCGAGGACATCCTCAGCTACTTAGTGAGGCCCTTTGCAACTCAGTGAGACCCTGTTTCAAAATAAAGAATAAAAAATAGAGCTGGGGGTGTAGCTTGGAGGTATAATGCCCCTGGGTTCTATCCCCAGTACCTCAAATAAAATTAAAATCTACGCTTGATAGTTTTCTAAAAAGTTGTCCACCTTTTGAGGAGCTTTCCTAATACTGTATGATCTTTGCAGCACTTATAAATAGAGCACTAAACCATGACACAATCTTTAAAAATTGAAAGATCAGCAGAAACTTTTCTGCAGTGTCATCTGCTGAGTTCAGGGACAGTCACTGGTGTCCACAGAACCAGGTAATCCAGGGTGTTCTCTATCCAGGGCGTGGGCTGCTTCAGGCAAGCTGTTCCCACAAAGTCAAATGTCTTCCCAGCCTCCCTTCTTTTTCCTTCCTTCCTTCCTCCTTCCCTTTCTTCCCCTCCGCTCCTCCTTCCCTAGTTTCTTCCTTCTTTCCTTTCTTCTTTCTTGTCTTTCAAGCTCAGTTTTGAGATGTTTTAACTGATTTTTTGAGCTGTTACCTTTCAAAAAAGTTCTTCGTTTAGCTAGAATTTTCTTATTTTATTTTTAAAGCATAAGTGACCCATGAAGTAACCAGGATGAAAACTCTTAAGAAACTATGGCAAAAATAACTTTTAAATTACTTCTAGGGAAAAATATTTTGGCTACCAAAAAGACAAATCGTTAAAACTATGCAACTTTAAAAAGGAAAGTAGTATTCTGAATATTAACTGAATTCAGGATGTGTGACTACAATGTAACAATAAAAGATTTTAAAAAATTTTTAAATTCTATTAAGAATTCTAACCATTAAATACTCAGTCCTCGAAAGCTAATCTAGTGATTTAATCTTCAGTGGAATCACATAAAGTAATGCTAATAGCAAAAGAAATAGAAATTCAAAGCATTATTTTTAAACATTTTAAATGAATATAATTATCTCTAGGCCTGTCTCTATCACAATTTATACAAAGAAAAAATAAAGGACAGAAAATAAAGTCAGGTGTGATGGCACATGACTTCAAACCCAGTACTTGGAAGGCTGAGACAGGAGGATCTCAGTTTCAAGGCCAGCCTCATCAACTTAGGAAGACCCACAACAACAGCTTACTGAGAAACTGTTTTGAAATAAAATGAGTAAATAAAAAGAAATCTATCTCAGAGACAGAATATTCCTGGGGTCAACCAAAAATATCAATAAAAAGAGAGAAGAGAGGTGGGGAGTGTGCTTCTTCAGCAAGTCTAAAGTGCATTCTATTTATATGCTAAGGACATTTACAACTGTGTTCTCCCTTTGTTATAACTGATAGCACTGTTACATTATTTTTTAATACAGAGCAAAGAATTCGAACTTTTGAAATATTTGTGTATATGTATTTTTGATTCATGTTGCTTCAAAATACTCTTCTCTTGAGACTAAATATATCAATAATGAAGTATACTCTGTAGGGAGACTCACAGAAGAGGTATAATGATTACCTAGCATTGAATAAATGCCTTAGAGGAGGAAGTAAATGGGTTTTCTATTATGCAGAAGACAGGTCCCTGAACACACGGACAAAATCAAACCCATTCCACAAGGCTATTAAAATCACAAGATGGCGTGTTGCATATGTAGAGAAAAGAAGGCTGCACTAGTGTGCCCTTCATTCAAGGACAAATGGAATATCAGAACCATTCTGGGTCTCAGTACCATAATTCAGTAACATAATTTTCTTTAACATTTCCCGACCTGAATGTTATCATGGAAAATCAATGCTATTGGTGATTTTTAGCTTGAGTATGTCCAGTAATGACTGCTGATTGGAACTTACCCACAATGCAGTGTTCATTTTATCAAAGGTTTATTTCTAGGTAGAAAAAAGGTTCTATGATTACAATTGCTACAACTGGAACAAATATTTAAGAGGCTTTTTTTTTTTCTCTTAAAACCATAGTTGAGCAAATAAGGTGACATAACTGAGGGGGGATAGTAGGAGGAAGAGGCAAATTCCCTAATATACATGATGTAAATTCACAAACATATCAAAGTCAATCACTAAGCAAACATGAGAAGGAGCAAGGGAGAGGGAATGGGGCTGGAGTTGGGGCAGGGCTAAATGAGTAACGTGTGCATGTATGCCTCCACCATCTTGTACCCCATTAAGATGTATGACTACAGTGCACCAATAAGAATAATTAAAAATTCAAATTTAAGAATATCAGTAGCTTCCCCATAAATGAGGGTTTTAAACACCATAAAAATTTGCACATTGGATAACAAATAGGTGACACTATCACAAATAATTTATAATTGTATACATAATTGTAAAATATAACAATTGATTACTTGACGATTGCATTTAAAATGCGGAATTGGAAGGCAGATACTATTGATGATTCACTGAGATACTCTTCTTTCCAAGAGTATCAAGAGATGCAGGTTTATCGATGTGCAGAGAGACGTTTTTGTATAAGTATATGAGTGTTTGGGGATTTGTTGCCAGCCCTCCATGAACACAGGCTGAGAAGAAGGCACTGCAAGGGGCGGGGGTCTTTGGCCCAGGAAAGAGAGCTGAGCTCCGGAGGGCAGTGGGGGATGGGAAGGTGAACTATAAATGGAAAAATCCTCACTAGACCTACACTTTTCAGAACCTGGCAATCTCCCTTCCCGTGATTACACACTAGTGTGCACAATTTTGATTGAAATGCAGAAAAAAGAATGCTCCATGACAGAGAGAGGATTCTAAACCTCATGATTCCTAGAACCTGAACTTCTTCTGTGGATGAGCCTAGACTCAGAAACGTCTCATCCTCTTCCAACTCAAAAGCTCCAAAGGTCAAAGAGTCTTTGGTGGGTTGGTGTTGTGCTAAATTAAGGTAAACTCCATCTATACAAGTGCTGGACGGATGGATACCTGGTACACCAAAAACTGCAAAACTCTCAAAACTGAAATATGAGCAATTATTTCCCCAATTTAATTGTCAGACATAGAAAATAATTTCAATTTACTATGGGAAAACAAAACAAAAACAATAAAACACATCTCTATCTTTTCATATAGAAATAAGCAAAACAATAATCTCCTAAGATAATATGCTGGGATACTAATAGCAGTTATTCTATAACTACAAGATACATGGAATTACACGATAAGTAATTATAGTATAATTAATTACCTCTGGAGCAAGGTAGGAGATTAAATCTATGAGAAGAGCTGCAATTTAACCATAGTTTTCTGTACAAAAAATAATTGAAAAGTACAGTAATCAAGGTTGCATCATACTTCCTTAAAATTGGTATGTAGATTGACACAAAATGTGCCTGTAACTCCAGTTCTTTGGAGGCTGAGACAGGAGGATGGCAAGGTTTTTTTGTTTTGTTTTGTTTTGTTTTTTTTGGTGGTACTGGGGTTCCTGGAAGCCCTTCTACCTCCGGGCTACACTCCCAGACCTATTTTATATTTTTATTTGGAAACAGGGTCTCTTAAACCAGCGCGGCTGGCTTCGAACCTGCGCGATCCTCCTGTCTCCGCCTCCCAAGCTCGGGGATTACAAGCGTGCGCCACCACGCCCGGCGGAGGATGGAAGTTTAAAGCCTGACAGAGTAACTTAGGGAAACCCTCTTACAGAACGTAAAAAAAAATAAAAAATAAAAAAGATTGAGGGTATAGCTCAGATGTACAATATCTCTGAATTCAATCACCAATATCAGAAACCAAAACAAAAAATAAAAATAAAATAGAACAAAGAAAAAAGAAGTTAAGAGAATGTGAGGTAAAAGACTAACAAAGTGCAAAACTTGCATCAAAGAGCTATTATTCTTCAGCTCCAAAAACATGTCGTGTGACAAACACAGTGAAAGGCATTCAGAATATTCGTGCTCACTATGGAAAATTAATATGCAAATGCAAATCCAGTATGCAAATGCAAAAGTTAAACATAATTAATCATCAGAGACTGGCAATTTCAAGTACAGTATCATACGTTACAGACGCACTAGAACTGCCAACAACAAGTGTTTACAGTGGGAAATGTTGGCTCGTGTGCAGAGCTCCTGGGGCTTTTGCAGAGCACTAGTGAAGTACCAGATTGTTACAGCCACTTTGGAACGCCAAACAATAATGTCTCGTGAAATTGGATGTACACATACCATCTAGTATAATAATTCCACTATTAAATTTTTACCCAAGACAAAAAATACTCTGTGCTTTCACACAAGGATGAGTAGACGAACATTATAGCAATTGCTCTTAATTGCCACAAATTGGAAAGAACCCAAATGCCCAATAACTGTTGAGTGTATAAACCAGTTGGGGTTTAACAATACTCTGAAAGATTACTCATAAATGCAAAAGAATGAAATATTAATGCATAAAACAACATTATGCTAATGGAAGAAAGCCAAACACAAGAGCCAATACACGGTACGATTTAACTTATAAAATTCTTAAAAAGAAAGACTTATAATAACAGAAAGTAGATCAATAATTTCCTAGGCCAAGTACGGGGAAAAGACACGGAATATAATTGGATAAAAAGAAACATTTCCAAGTCAGGAGAGCTGTCTCACAGTTTAACTACTGAGACGGCAGCAGAGTTCTGTGCAGTTACAAAAGTCGACAAAATGCCCTTTAAAAATACGTGTTATTGTTCAGTGCAAATGTGTTAATTGATGAAAATATAGAAGGTCCTGGTTTGGTCTTAAAGAACTATTTTCCTTTCCAACTGACATTGTTTTCTTAATTGATCTGGGCTCAGTGTTAGATAAGCTAACAAAAAGATTAACAAATTATATTTTCTATAATGTACCAACCCACCAGAGAATAAATTTTTATTAATTATTTGCCTTCAGACTTCACCAAAGGCTCACACAAAGAAACAAAATTCTTACCAACTGAACTGATATAAGTGAAGGAACCAGAAAAATGAAATAATGAGTTCAGAAAGCAAGGATAAGTTTTCTGGATATGGAATAAAATGAAAGAAAGAGACCTAATTGCTGCCAATAGAACCACTATCATTGAGGCTACCTGCCCATCTGAACTGCAATTCTGCATTGCTACCAGGAAAAAAATGTCAACAGACTGATCTGTCACTTTGATAACACTAGTACCTTTCATCCATGGGGACAAAGAGGAGAATATGTTAGATTGTTGAAAACAACATGAAACTGGACTCTCATAAGGACAGGAAAGAATGAGACAAATCCAAACTTTCAAAACTTTTCTTTCTTTCTTTCTTTCTTTCTTTCTTTCTTTCTTTCTTTCTTTCTTTCTTATGTGATGCTGGGGATTGAACTCAGGACATTCTACCTTAACGATACATCCCCAGGCATATTTTATTTTTATTTTGAAACAGGCTCTCACTAGTTTGCTAAGAGTCTTACTCATTGCTGATACTGTCCTCAAACCTGTGATTCTACTGTCTCCATTTCCTAAGTACTACAATTACAGTTATGTGATACTATGCCCTGCTGGGAGTGTCTATCTTCATCCAAATGACTTTCCCATGTAAATATATACTACAGATCTGTGTTCCTTTAGATTATCATAATTATCATGTTTTCTTTATTTAAAAATTAAAAACTGACAGGATCAATAAAAGGAAGTTTGAAAAGCAACTTAGCTGCATACCCTCTGCCTCATAAAATTTAGAATTTATGTACAAGTGGTTTGTTATGTAAAACTAGACAACTGGAAATGAGTCAGGTCAATGAGAAAGAAGGTCAATACAGTGATGCTGCACTGGACAATGGTTTTGCTTACACTTGTGAGATTCCGTAGCGGTGCTAGAATAACATACAGTCAACAGAAACTGTACCTTGAATTTTTTTTTTAATTTGTGCATTGAATTGGACACCATAGTGAGATTCAAAGTGACAAAATTATACGTGCACATGGCCTTTGGTGGAGTTAGGGAAGAGGGAGAGTGGAAGAAAATAACCGTCCAAATAATACTATGGCAAAATGTGAAGGTACTACTACCAATTTCACACGCATATTTAGGGAGGGAGTTGCTGGGTGGGAAATGAAGGCAAATATATGAACTTTGATTTTTAATTTAGATTTCTCCCCAGGGTACTGATATATAGTGTAATAATCTCTTGAGATACTGGGCAGCCTCATTGAGCTGCCTATGTTAGCCATGAAATCAGGAGCCCAAACAATGGACACCCCTCAGGGTACATTGTCACTTGTCACTAAGTTGTGATGTTCAACAGCCTTTACGCAGACATAGCGTGGTTCTCCCCATTTACTGTATTGGAAGGTTACAGGGTTACTGACCAGTGCCTCTTGTGCTGAGAGTACAGTTATTATTTTTTCTTTTGCTTTTTTTATTGGTGAATTGTAGTAATGGCCAACTGAACAAAACAATGCAAACATATCTATCTTAGTTTAGCACAATCTTCACTGCTCACTAATTGAAAGCTAGTACATTTTTCCCTTTAACAGATTTTTCAAATTTTAGCTTTAAAACATGCTAATAAAACTTAAATTACATATGGATAAAACTGACTTTAAATTGCACAGTATAGCAACCAGAAACGTGTGCCTTTCAGGAAATGTTTTTGTATATTTTTTTACTTTTTTTTATTGGTGCGCTGTATTTATACATCATAATGGGGTAAAAAACTTGTGTAGGCATAAATGCACACATCACCCAGCCAGCATGTTTCACTTTAGGTTTTGTTAAGGTCTCATACAGTTTCAACTTGGTTTTTAGCAGAAGAGAAGGGTTAATTTCTACGTTGTTTCTTCTTTAGATCACTTCTTTAATATTGAGAAATTTTAGTCTTGGTGGTCTTTTTTTTTTTTCCTGAAGCCAAAGTATATTAGCTTTTGTAATTATAGGGAAAAAATAGATGTTATCAAGGAGCTTTATAAAAGACATTGTGAACATGAACACCACAGGTGTGGAGGGACACTGGGGCTTGAACCCAGCCCCCCCCCCTCTGAGCACTATTTTATTTTTTTTTTAATCAAGATCTCATTAAGTTACAGAAAGTCTTTCTAAGTGTGCGAGGCTGGCTGTGAACATGCAATTCTCTGTCCTCAGCCTCCGAAGCACTGGGACAGTAAGTGTGTGCCTCCATGCCTGGTATTTTTGTCGATGCATTAGAGTCTCACACCATCATAGCAATGGTGGGATGCATGTAAACACCATGTTTTTACCCTGAAAGAATAATGCGGCAGTCACCTCACTTTGTCCTCAACACTGATCCTATTGAGAACAATTATGTTTCCTTTAGTGGAAAGAAATCTTGGATAGCAAATCAACAAAACAGCAATTGTCAACAAAACTAAATGTTTTTGCTCACTGTTTTCCCCAGTCTTAAAATTCCCATAAATATAAATTATTGAGTCATATAGTTTGACTGAAACACAGAAAGACACGATTGTCACTGTCCTCTGGGACTTTTAGTACACTGCTTCAGTGCCTAACACTTGAGATATAAAATCGAATATTACTTTTGTGTATGCTTGTCTGCAGATAACACTGGCAACTCCTTTTATAGACTAATAAAGAAGTCCATGATGTTAGTATATTTGAGAAAGCAGTTGGAAGTACTCTTCACAGACAGATTGAAATGTTATTTTCTATAAGTAGAGTATGATAATTAGATCTAACCTGTAATGTTGTATTGATTGAATAAATTTACTGCATAAAAAGGACCTGGATCACTGCTTGATATTGTTAACTTGTTAATATAGTTTTCAAAGGTTATCATCTGGGCTGGGGAGGGGCATACTTCAGTAGTAGAGCATTTGTCTAGCACCTCCAAGGCCCTGGGTTCAATACCCAGTCATGAAAATAAAAATAAATAATATATAAAACATACATAAAACTATTTTTCTTGATGATAATGATAAAGAGTGAGAAACATGGCATCTAGACAGCATAAAACTTTTCAGAGTTGCAACAAAAACCTTAATGACAATGTATAAGTAGAAAAATATATCTTAAAATACACAGAGGGAGAAAAAAATTTTCCAGACTTTTAAACACTTTTTCAGAACAAAATTCTACTAAGAGTATTATTAGAAAAAAATGAATTTCTAAGACTTACATGGAATTCATGAGTTCAAATGAATAATTTTGATGTCTGCTGTTGGCATTGTATGAAAATAAGTTTCTTTTTTGTACTGAAAATTGAGCTCAAGGTTATTTTATTTCTATATTATGCTGAAGACATTTTTATATTTTTATTTTGAAACAGGGTTTCACTGAGGCTCTTGCTAAGTGTCTGAGGTTGGCCTTGAACCCGCCACCACTGCCCTGTCTCAGCATCCCAAGTGAGATTACAGATGTGTGCCACCACCCAGTTCATCACATACAAATACATTAAAAGAAAATATATTAGCCAGGTGTGGGGGGGCACGCTTGTAATTCCAGCATTCGGGAGGCTGAGACAGGAGGATCCCGGTTTGTGGCCAGCCTCAGCTACTTAGTGAGGCCCTTTGCAATTCAGTGAGACCCTGTTTCAAAATAAAGAAAAAAAAATACAGCTGAGGGGGTAGCTCAGAGGTAGAATGCTCCTGGGTTCCATCCCCAGTACCACAAAACAAAACAAACAAACAAAATTATCAGTTCCTATATCCTGAGGTCAACAGAGCTCAGTGGTGCTTTTTGGAATGTGTACAGTGTATTCCTTCTTTTCTGAGATCTGTACCCAGCAGGCTGCCCCAGGACACTGTCTTAAATAATTCTGTCTTACACATACCCCTCTTCATCTTTCTCTGTGCCCCTCTTTCTCTAACCTAATCTTACTGGTAAGAAAGTGATACTTGCCTCCAGATGCACTAGGATAATTTTTTTTTTTCTCCAGGGAAACTGGAAGCATTGTTAAAAGAAAGCTCACTGGACTCAATCTATTGTTTCCACTGAAGTAATAAACAGGGAGAAAAAAAGAAAGGTGGGGGAAAAAATAAGACCAAAGGAGCGAGTAAACTAAGAGCAGACTTAAAGGTGAGGAAGAAAATAGGAGCCCAAGCAGAGGTGGAGAGTGACAGATGCTCAGTGAAGATAACCTGCAATCTCTGAATTCTTTTTTATTTCTTTCTGAGGCCAAGTGATGCTTCAAGCTTTGGGTCTATAGATATCCATTAGTCCCCTTTGTATTTAAATACATTTTGTTCTAAATACATTCTGTTATACACACACATGCATGAATATATTAAATGTATTATGTGCTTTAAGATACATAAAATAAAATTATATAATAGAATATAATTAAATACCTAATTAAGTCAATTTATAGATCATGGCTATATAATTTTAGAGTTATATAATAACTATATGTGTACAAATATACCCATAAATTATTTAAATTAATTATAGAGGAAAATTCGGTGTTTAACTCTATATTTAAGATGGATAGCAGTAATAAAAAAAATAAAGAATATGTAAAGCAACGAATTGAGTAATTTAGATATATGGGAAATTTTTTTAGATGATGAATTTTACCATATTGAATTTAAAAATTTTTCTTTTATATAAGTGACACAACATAAATTCTTAGGTCTGTTGTTGATTTTCATTTGGAGTTTCTTAAGTAATTATGTGCTATCTCTCAAACATGTTAGTATGAAGGCAGTAACACAGAGAACACTAACATATTGACAAATGGGATTATCCAGTATAATCCGAGGATATACTAATTACTTCCCATGCTTAAGTAAGATTTACATGTTAAATGTCTCTTGTGATTTCCTTCTTTTTGGCTATACTTGGGCGTATTTATCAAACTTTGAGATATTTAATTATTTGAGGAAATTAGGGACACTATCCAATATATATATATAAATAATATATATATAAAAATTAGGGACACTGTCCAATAGATTATAAAATAAAGTTTATAAAACAGAACTCAGATGTGCTAGGACATCAACATCATCTAAAATAATTCCCTGGGCTAGACCACAGTAAAAGAGTGGGATATTATCTAGCAGGCTTTCTAGTTTGGCTTTTGCTCAGAAGGGAAATAAGAGTGAATTTGGATTATTTCAGAGAAGATGAGGAAAGCTTTAACAAATATATGAAATCTCGCATAGTGTGTGGGAGATCACAGCAGAGCAAGAGTTAATAATAGGAAATATAAGTTGCATTGAAACATCAGGAAAAAAGAAGGAAGAAGAGCTCCTAGACAAGACAATATAGTCCTCCAAACTGGAAATAAATGTATTTTTCCATATATGTGGAGAATCTGAAATCCTGTGAAACATAAATTCATTATATAGCATTATATCGATTTATTTGCACTGGAGATTGAACACAGGGACATTTTACCTTTGAGCTATACCCCAGCTCCTTTTCTTTTTTCTTTTTTTTTTTTTACTTTGAAACATGGTTTCAACAAATCGTTAAGGATTTGGCTTAGTTCCTGAGGCTGGCCTGGAACCTGCAATCCTGCAATCCTCTTCTCTCAGCTCCCCAAATACTAGGATTACGGGCATGCACCATCATGCCTGGCTAGACAGCATTATCATATTGGTAAGATAAAGTTTCTCATTTTTCTTACATAGCTGACAGGTAATCTTGAAGCTTTATAATGCTTTAGATCTGTACTATCTTCAATTACAACTGTGAGGAATGTTCAGTCATAGGTCACGTTGCTACTGAATTCACAGTGATCTTTTCATGTCACAAGCGGATGCTCTACTACTCAAGGCCTAGCATATCAGGAACACAGTTGGCTATTTATTATTATTTATGTCATGGATTTTAAGTTCTTATACTGTGTATTTCCTGTAAACCCATTCATAAATAGAAACATGTGAATGACTCTCCATGTTCTATTTCAAAGTTTTTAACCATAAAGTCCTCTGATTTTAAGCCATCTGATGTCACGTATAGCATGCTGACAAACCCTATTCTACCCAAATAGTGAGCTATACCATCAAATCACTCCTGGGTAATGAACTTACAGTGTTGAAATATTAATATATTTATCACCTGAAGTCAAAGCCCTGGTTCAAGGTATGATGGCAGTATTCTCTACTTCATTATGTGTCTAGCCACAGCCTTAGTATTTAGTAATAATATGCATTTCAATCACTCAATAATATCATAATCCCCTACCCCAAAACCAAAGTAGTAAAATGAGAGAAATGGTGAGTCTCCATTGATAAAAGTCTGGCAGATACAACTTTGGCCAGATAATTAATCTTAATATCGCCAAAGTAAGGTGGATAGGTTGATATAGTGTGCCTATGATAAGATGCCCTGAAACGCTGCATCACACTCACGTGTGTATTCTGGCCAGGAATGAGGGACTTGAGTCTCAGCACGAGGAAATTTCAGCTGTATGCATCTTGGGCTCAGTCTATGACATGAAAGTTCTGCATGCTTCATGAACTTCATAGGCAGAGAAAGAGAAATACTGAAAAGTTGTTCCAGATTAAGGGCCACTGAAACAAGATAATACAGAGTCTGGAAAGTAATTTCCACTACAGAAAATAATTGTGAAAACTATGTGAATTATTCCTTCAGCCTGCAGATAATGCTCTAGTATCAAATAAATTTCAGCTAATCATCTCCTTTAAATACAGTGTGAATGTGTATAAAGCTAGCTGATTAATGATCCCTCACCAAATACTTTACATATTGATCAAGCCTGGCACCATCACCCATTTAAGCAAAACATGGATTTCTATCTTGTCAGGTACCCGTAAATTTACAGATATAATGATATGTGGATATAATGATATAATGACGAAGATACATGCCTAAATAATTACAAAAGTCATATAACATGGGATTTCACATGAGAGAAGCAAATTGTATACCTTGAAAGTTTTAGATCACGATGAGTTAATATTCAGTAGAAAACCCAGGAACTATCTGTTTAGCATCGGATCTGATCTTCAAGGGCAGATATGACTTTGATGAAGGGTAACAGGTAGAACTTATATGAATATAATGACACGGTGATATCCGAATTGTCCCTATGCTGAAGTGCCACCGTTTCCAATATTTAAAATATGATGCAAATCTTTCTTTTCATATACAAGTAGAAATTTCTGCTGGTCTATTACTAATGAAGCCAACTATAACAAACATAATATTAGATCTCTAGGTGGCTCTACATTTTCAGTTTTCATTTCATTCTATCACTTTATTCTTTATCAAATTGAAGCAAAGTTTTAGAGGTCGTGCTAATATGTGTTTTTTAAATTTCTTTTTGTACTAGAGATTGAACCCAGGGACATTCTATCTCCAATCTATACCCTAGCTTTGTTTGCTTATTTTTTATTTTTGAAACAAAGTCTTTCTCGGTCAACATTCTCACTACCTAGAGGAAGGTGGATGTTTTTGAAAATATCTGGTTTCAGTTTATGTGAAGCCAGGTCTCAGAGCTCAGGGCATGGTGGTGTAAATATAGAGTTAGAGTATAGGTGCAAGAGTCTGCTTTCATATTATGGAGGCTGGAAGAAAAGCAGCAAGTGCAAGCAAGGGGATTCACAGACAAGCAGAGCCCCCAGGGCCAGAGCCTCAGGAAGCCACCTTGTCTAGCACCACCACACAGGACTCGGGCACCACCCAGAAAACCCATCTCAGTAAACCCACTGATGCGATTGCCAACCTCATGATTTAATTACATTAGTTCTGAACATTAATGCAGGAGCTCTTCAGGAGACATTCTGTAGCTAACGATACAGAAAGCCTCACTAAGCGACTAAGGGTCTCATTAAGTTAGGACTGGGTGTATGTATGTATGTATGTATGTATGTATGCATGCATGCATGCATTTATTGTGGTACCTGCAGTACCGCAAAGGAAGGAACCCATGGGCATTTTACCTCCGAGCTATACCCCCAGCCCTATTCTTTAGTCTTTTTATTTTTTAAAACAGGGTCTCACTGAGTTGGGAAGGGCCTTGGAAGTAGCTGAGGCTGTCCATGAAACTCCATCATCTGGTCTCTGCCTACCAAATGCTGGGATTACGAGCGTGTGCCACCATGCCTGCCTCAAGACTGGTTTTAAATATCCTCCTGTCTCAATCTCTTACATACTTGGATTACAGGTGTGTGCCACCATGCTCATCCCAATGAATCTTTATTTTTAATGACCTTGCCTATAGATACTTGTGTCCTTCTAAAAAGAGTTTTGGTCTATAATATATGACTATATTTTTAAGTATCAAATGCATCCGAATTTCAGAATACCCATTCATTTAATCTATGAACACTTTTAACTATAACATCACAAATATGTTTCTTATGAATGAATATTTTAGTCCCAATAAAAATATCAAGGCATTCTTTCCAAATAACATTCATTACATTTTTCTCTTTAGTGTTCTTGATAGATGCTTCAGTCAGGATTCTCTCTGCTGTGACAAAAAAATCTGATGAAGACAACGTACAGGACGGAAGATTTATTTCTGCACAGTTGTGGAGCATTCAGGGGTTCAGTCCAGGTTAGGCCAGGTTATAGCAACAGAGCCCAGGACATGGCACTGGAGGCAGAGTGAAGGAGAGCAAGGCTCTGGTCTCTCACATCATGGAGGCTGGAAGCAAGAAGATTCAAGGACAAAGCCCCAGTGCTCACCTCCTATAGGCACAGCCGGTTGCCTAGGTTACCACCCATTGATGCATTATAATGGATAAGGTACCACCTTCCTCACAGCAACTGCAAGCATCCTTCAAAGATACTCTTTCAAGGGCCATTGTGTACTGGTACCATAACATCAACAGATAAGCGGAGATTGTGATCCAAATAATGTCAATAAGCACTTCATATGCAAATAGCTCAGTGTTTGTTCATTGTGTTTTACATAAAGTTATATTGATATCAGGAAATAGATTATGTTTAAGTTTTAAATTTTTGCTCCCTCTACAATATATCCGTGTTATTTTTTTCCTCAGGGATAGTTTTAACTCTCATGAAGCTATTGTCTATATTAATAAATGGTATGCACAGAATAAATGTATGCACATGAGTCTGTAGTTAAATTTATGTTTTCTAATTTAACAAGCTTAATTAAGTCTTTATTAATTACTGTGGAGACATTATCCTTTGAAATATTTCTTTAAATGACTGATTTATGGACACTGGTTGGAGGTTCCATGAGACTACATAAGGAAGAAAAATCCACTTAGGCATCTGGTCATCTAATTTTATGCAAGTTTTAATACTTTTAATTCTAGGCTAATATTGAAAAAGGGAATTTGGATGAGCTGCCCTAATGTGCAATTTTTCTGTATTTGAACCAAGTATGGATAAACTCTCTACCTGAGAAACACAAGAATGGTTCACTTTCAGAGATATAACAGCTTCTATGGGGGTTATTTGATCTGATTGAATTCTACATGTTAGGAAAAATATCGCACAAGCTGGGCTTGTGATATGCATTTCTGTCAAGTTCCATTCCTATAGACACACCGTGACTAACTTTTAAATATGTTGGCTGTCAATTAATGAGGAGGCTGATTGCGTGGTTTCCATTGCAAAGCTGCTTTCTGAAATCTTATTTTCATGTATTCTATTCTCTTTTATTAAGAAATGGCCAAAAAAAATCATTGCTATGGGATATTATTCTGTATACATTTTACCTACCTCTGAAATAAGACTCTATTTTGAATTTGATTTTCTCCTTTAAAATCAATTTTATCTTGTGTAAATAATACATAAGAAAGAAAAAATATTCATATATTTGAAGTGTCCTGAAATAACAGAAACTTTAAGATTTGATACAATCCTAAAATTTTAGTAACTATGGCTTTGATCAGAGAGAAATAGCATTTATAAATTGTATGCTGAATGCTATATAATGTACTGAGAATTTTGTATTTAAAATTATTCATTTATTTCCCTGTAAATGATGTAATTATGTTTTTCCTTAGGGCTAAGTAAAATTCCATTGTGTACATATCCCACAGTTTTGTAATCCATTCATCTGTTGATGGACATCTTGGCTGGAGGACATTATGCTAAGTGAGATTAGTCAGTCACAAAAAAGAAGATATCTGATGCTGTCCCTAATATGTGAAAGCTAGGGAGAAATGGGTAACAGGAAGGAGATTCTAGGCTAGGCATGGTGGTGCATGCTTGTAATCCCTGGGCTTGGGAGGCTGAGACAGGAGGATCCCACCAGTTTGAAGCCAACCTCAGCTACTTAGTGAGGGTCTCAGCAACTTACTGAGACCCTGTTTCCAGATAAAATATAAAATAGGTCTGGGAGTATAGCCCAGAGGTAGCAAGTCCCTGGTTTCCACCCTCAGTACTACTAAAAAAAAGAAGAGAAGGAGATAGATCCTATAGAGAAGGGGGGAGGGAAACTCTCTAAAACCCATGACACAGTTAAACATATCAAAGTCAATCACTAAGCCAAACATGGGAAGGGGGGATGGAGAGGGAATGGGGTGGGATCGGGTAAGGGCTAACTGGATGATGTGTGCATGTGTGTCTACACAAGTCTTTTATCCTATTAAGATGTATAACTACAATGCACTAATAAAATATTTTTAAAAATAATAAAATAAAATTATTCATTTAACTTTTATGACCATACATTATTATGATGTAAATTTATATTAGTATGGAATAAATGTATTTTAATTACTTTGGAAGATTTTGAATCTAATGAAATATGATTATTTCGTGTTTTTTAACATGAAAAAAGCAGATTTTATTTTTATTTTTATTTTTTGCGGACCAGGGATGGAACCCAGGGGCATTCTACATCTGAGCTACACTCCCAGCCCTATTTTTTATTTTTTATTTGGGAACAGGTTCTCACTGAGTTGCAAAGGACCTCACTAAGTGGCTGAGGCTGTCCATGGAGATTCCTCCTATCTCAGCCTCCCAAATGCTGGGATTACAAGTGTGCGCCACCACGCCCAGCTGAAAAGAGCAGATTTGTGTGTGTGTGTGTGTGTGTGCGTGTGTGTTACTGGGGGTGGAACCCAGGGGCTTTTCTATTTCTGGGCTATACTCCCAGTCCTATTTTACACTTTATTTGGAAACAGGGTCTCACTAAGTTGCTGAGAGCCTCACTAAGTAGCTGAGACTGGCTTAGAACCTGTGCGATCCTCCTGTCTCTAGCCTCCCAAGCGTGGGGATTACAAGTGTGTGCCACCACTCATGTCTTAAAAGAGCAGATTTTATAAAGGGATTTCTGTGAAGCTCTAACTAATATTTAAGTAAATTTTAAAACTTTCCACACAGAAAAACATATTTTTGTGTTTTATTTAAAAATAATAAACCAAAGCTGGGCGTGGTGGCACATGCTTGCAATCCCAGCATTCAGGAGGCTGAGGCAGGAGGATCGTGGTTCCTGGACAGCCTCAGCTACTTAGTGAGGCCCTCCTCAACTTAGTGAGACCCTATTTCAAAATGAAGAATAAAAAAAAGTGGGAAGGGGGTGTAGCTCAGAGGTCAAATGCCTCTGGGTTCCATCCCCAGAACAGTAAAAAAAATATATATGTAATAATATTAAAAATAAAAATAAATGTGTCTTTAGAGTTCCTCTAAGTTGTTTCTTATAAAAATGTTCAGCTAGAAAATGTCACACAGAGCCATGTTTTCAATTGTGAGCCGAGCCTGCTATTCACAGCTGACGGAACAGGAATGAGTATCTGAAGTATATTACACCACCAGAATTATCTCTCCAAGTATTTGTAAATAGAATGCAGACCCTGCTGACTGCTTGAATGAGAAAACTTCAGATTGGCTTTCTTCCAATTACTGGTGGAAATTCTGGAGATTAGCCAATTGGCAGGAGATTTAGGTATTTTGTTTTTTCCTTGTAATCGTTTGCTTTTATTTCTTTTTTTAAGGCAACAGATATTTTCAGAATACTATAATCAATTTTGACGACTCTAGTATAAAATTGGTCGTGAGTGTATAATTTACAAGCAATCTACTGAATCACAACACTTGGTATAAATTAGAATCACCTGCCAATCTTTAAAAAATGTTTGTTACTTGGGTAGTACAAGAGCCATCTTAATCTCTGAAAGAGATATTCAGGTACCAGTGTGAAGACAGTGAAAACAGAGCGTTTTAGGCTTTCTTGCCTTCTTCTGGTGAACATTTCTATTTATAAAAATACAGCTAAGCATGTCCTTGGTCTCATATCGTCCTGTGAAGCTCTGTACCTTGGCTAGTTGTCATTTTGATTCTGATCTGATGTATACAATGGACAGACATCGAATGTGAAGACTGATGGACACATGAATAGGCAGATGTGTGGATGTCCTGAGCGGAAGCCTCCCTGAGGGGCTCCAAAGTACCTAGCTGTTAACCACTGGGTACCAGAGTTTTAGGTCTCCAATTTCAGTCTGCTGCAGCAAGAATAAAACCATGTCTCACCTGCCCTCAATGTCAGTTTTGTTTTTGGATGGGTCCATCCAAAACTTGCAACTTCCTGGTCTTGGTAATTTGCCCAAGAGCCAGTAAAATTAAAAATCTATCCAGTGGCCATAGTTGAGTGCTACTGACTGAGGAGCTAGGCTGTTAGGTATTAAAAGAGCAAGGCTTGAGAATAATGTAAGTTCCACTGGGAGTGACCAAAACCATCGCGCTACCTCAGAAGACTGGGAACCCTAACCACAAACTACATCCTTCACAGCCAGGGGCGAGGAGAAAACATCCAACCAATTTTGGATCATTTGTTGAGCACTAAGCCTCTGGATTTCCTTTAAATAAAAATGCAAAAATTTCCAACGTGGTGGGAGCAGTGCATGCACACTAAGTTCTGGTACAAATTAGCACTAAGCACTCACAAGGTCTAACACATAAAGTAGCATATCTTCAGATGAGCTCTCAAAGTTACCACATGGAAATGTCATAGTCATTGAAACTCCTGAAAAAGACCACTCTGTGAACCACTCTGTGATTCTTCCTGTAGTGTACTCCTTCTAACATAGCCTCCTCCTTTAAAATTATCCACCCATGCCGGGTGTGGCAGCACAGGCTTGTAACCCTCATGCTTGGGAGGCGGAGACAGGAGGATCTCACAAGTTTGAAGCCAACCTCGCTGGCTTAAGAGACCCTTTTCCAAATAAAAATAATATAAAATAGATCTGGGAGTCCAGCCCAGAGGTAGAAGGGCTTCCAGGAACCACAGTGCCACCAAAATAAATAAGTAAATAAATAAACAAATAATAAAAGTACCTACCCATTTCACAAAATAAATATTTTATGCTTATTCTAAGTCAGAAATAAGAAACAAAATATTTCTTTCATCATTTCTGTGTGTGTGTGTGTGTGTGTGTGTCTGTGTGTGTGTGTGTGTGTTGGGAATTAAGCTCTGGGGCATTTTCCCTTCAAGCTATACCCTCAGCCTTATTTTTATTTTTATTTTTTCATTTGGAAACAGGATGTCCCTAAGTTGCCAAAGACCTAACTAAGTTGATGAGGCTGGCTTTGGATCTGTTATCCTTCTTTTTTGGCTTCTCAAATACTGGAGTGTAGGTGTGTACCATCATGCCTAACCCTAAAATTATTTTTCCTGAAAGAGAAGAACTGAGTTAACTACCACCTGGCACATGATTATTTGCTGAGTGCATGGAGCAGGTGCACCACTGGCTTTTGTTCCCAAGAACTATCTGTGCCTTTCCAGAAAGGCATAAAGAATTGCTCACTGCCCATTGTGGAAAATTAAAGAATGGACCCAAAGTTACACCTCACATGCATCTAAGGATCAGCTACTAAGAAAAGAGAGGAGCCATAGGAGAGCATCCCAGAAGTCACAGGTAAGAGAATTTGGTTTAGAAATTAGAAATTTAGAAATTTGGTTTAGAAAGCATTGCAGCACATTTTTGTGCCTACTGAATTGTTTCAATTGAACTGATTAGGCAAGTGCCACATCACATAAATACACAGGGATGGAGAGAGAGAGAGAGAGAGAGAGAGAGAGAGAGAGAGAGAGAGAGAGCGAGCTCATAAATCTCAGCTCTCACATCATGGTGACCAAAATTAAGAGAGAGAATATAGGGGGAGGAAGAAGGATATAAAATTTCCTAGCCCACACCCCCAGAGGTTCAACCAAGCCCCACTTCCAAGATTGTGACCTTGTTTTCCTGTGGGCTAGGGAAACATTCTAAATCCAAACCAATAGACACCTATGTAAAATGGAATTAGGAAAGCACATACCCATTCATCCTGCGGAGAGACCAAATCTCTGTGTGAAGGAGACCTGAGATACGCTGATGACAAACCATGCATTCACTGCAACATGTAGGAAGAGGAATATGAGGATGGACATGCACTTATATAAACAGGTTTTAACACAGAGATGAGAAAGGGGTCCCTATTGTCATACAATGACAAACCCTGGGGCCTTCAATTCATCCTTCCTAGCTCTTACAAGGCCTGTTCTACTTTTATCATATCTGGAGTTTCCTTTCTCTTACTCTACTGTTGTTGGTCAATATAACCACAAGCTCCAGGATCAGGGCAATGATTGATAGGCGACTCTCCTACATAGGGGGATAAAACACTTTAAATAAGTTACCATAAAAATATCAGCCCCTTTTCCAATTCTAATCACTCAGTAAGAGGCTGGCTTATTCTTTGCTTCGGGGGAGACAATCTTGATTTCCTGCTAAGTCTGCATTGTTGTAACTTTCCTCATCCCCCTCCCCCCTTAAAGATTATCCTCTATATTTCAGCTCACTCAGCTAGATCTGGTTCTACCAGCACCTGTCAAAACAGTCCCCCTCTCAGAGATCAGCTTGACAGGTAAAAACTTGTGGAAGTTCACTTCTGAGGGTTTTATGCTCTCAAATAAAGTAATATAAGTTAGGACATACTGACTACAATATTATATTTGTGAGTGTTATTAACAAATTAACTAAAATGTGCTTCAAATCCCCACACAACAAAAACTGATCTCTCCAGATGGCACCTTCAGGGTAACACTAAGCTTACCAGTTATCCATCTATATGCATAGATTATATCATCACAATAGTGAGACTTTAATGAGATAGAACCCGGGAAAGGAAGAGACACCAGAGATTAAGTTATTATAGTACCTCTAAGGAGATATTATCATTGTCATCAACCATCATCTTTCGAGGAAAGAGGAAGAGAAAGTAGAGAATTCAGAGGCGAGGAGAAAGAGAAAGAAGGCTGATCTGCTAGCTGAGTGATCAGCTGCAAGAAACAAAGGCCCCCGCGGAAGTGGGGGCATCTTCTCTGAACGGCCGTTTGAGAGAATAGTGAAATTATTTTTGCATTTGAAAGGTAGTTGAAACTATTTGCCAAAACAATTTACACACCTTGACTATGCAGGGGCTAATCACTACCTCTCACAGGATGAGCATTCTGTTCTAGACACCCTGTGAAACCTTAACATATATGACCTCACCACAAAATTGTAAGTTTGGCAGAGCTGAAATACTTTTTCTAAGGTCTCATGGTTTGGGAAAGTCAGTTTAGGAAATGTTAACTAATTATCACCAGGTAACTTTAGAATCAGATCCTGCACTATCTAACCTTAGACTGGCCCTGCAGCTAGTTTACAGAGACAGAGCCTTGGGAGAGGAAACACTAATGAGAAGTGAATGGTTTGAGGTGGCGATTCTGAAAAGGACAGAAGAATCCACAGAATTGCGAGGATGAAATGCTGAAGGAAAACTCGGCTGTTTGCCAGCTTCCCCTGAGACCATCACTGTGCGTCACATAAATGTGCACACAGACACTCAAATAACCAGAAGCCAGCTCAGACACACGTGTGGAAACATGTCAACTATTGTCATGAAAATTCATTCACCTGGTGAAACCTTCTGATGCTGTAAATTATAGTTGGAAAATAGCAAAAATAAAATCGACTATTTTGAAGACTGATCACTTATGATAATTTAGCATTAATAGCTTTTATTAATAAGCTTATTATACTAATTTTATTTATTATATATCTTTTATGGGATGCTTGTTTCATTAAAACTAAGTGTGCCAGTATTGGGAATGACCTAGGAAGATTTGGGAAAGCTCTGATTATTAATATATTTCAAAAGAAATTAATTGGTATATTTCAAAGTAGTTGTGTTAAAATGGAGGCAGACATGGATAAAGAAAGGACTTGGTTTCTGCCTAAAAACAGGCAGCTATTCCAATGTAAATCAACCTAGCTCAAAGTACTTAACAAGTCAATAGAGGAGAGCTAGGGCTTCCTCTTTCTAAAGACAGATCTACAGGATGAGCTAGGAAGGATAGGGCAGGGTTTGACCTTGCCCCTCATGAAAGGAGACACCTCCCCACACTTTGCTAGGGGAGGTACCTTACAGGGATGTTCACTAAGTCAGAGTCACGCAAACAAGATGGAGGTCATGGATATAAAAGGCCGAGTCCATGTGTAAGCCCTTTGGTGTACTCATTCAAGTCATCCCCTCATGCCATCTTGGCATGGGGCTGTATTTCTATTTTCTGTATTTCTACCTTTTTAATAAACTTCTTTAAATCTTCAGCAGCTGTCCAAGCGATGAATACTTATTCTTAGCTTAGGACAAGAATCCACGGTTTTCTGTTTGTCTGTGTGGTGGTGGTGGTGGAATTACCTCTCCCCACACACACACCACACACATTTCACCCCCACTACACTAAGTATAAAAATAGTTTGAATAGTCCAGACTTCTGGGAAGATGGTGACGGAGAAAAGCGGGGCTTATGAGCCCCACTAACAACCAATCTCTATTACCACAAAATCAGCGCCTTTCATAGTCAGAAAACACCATCAGCAGAGAAACAAAAATGTAATTACAAGGGAAAAAGAGGGCTGGAAAAACATGACACAGAAAGAAACCAGATCGCAGTGCTGCGGCTGGAGCCATGGCACGGAGTGGCAGGTGCCATCTTTCCTTGCAGCACCAGGCCCCAAAGAGGAGGGGGACTCAGAACGGAGCTCAAAGCTACAGAGAAGATACGCCGGCCTCAAGCCCGAGGACACGGCAGCAGCACCTTACTGCCGGCGGCAACAGCGATTCACCAGACGGTACAGACCAACGCACTCAATAGCCCACCAGGCTCCAGAGAGGAGCGGCGGCAGTGAGCGGAGGTGAGCCACTGCGGAACAGCTGGGCAGGATTCGGAAGATTTTTCGGTGCAGGGAGCATCTAAAGCTCCCAGTGGCTGGGCTCAGCACACCCTGCAGGGACTCAGAGTGGAGCACAAAACCAGAGAAGAAATACGCCAGTCTCACGGCTGAGGGTGTGGCAACAGCGCCATATTGCCACCGGCAGCAGCAGCAGTGAATTCACCGAGTCCACTACAGCTCCATCGGCGCATTCAACAACATTGAGTCAAATTGCGGCCCCTAGAGAAGAAATCCCAGTACAGCATTCCCAGGGACTTGACCCAGAGGGAGAGTGGGGGTGGCAGAGATATCATACCATAGGAGAACGCCCAACCTGGCACCCCCCCATGGTCTAAAGCAGCCTCGATTGACACCCTGGGTCTGAGACTCTGCCATACAACCTAGTAAAGGAGTAGTAGGGACTGAGATACCACAGACTCGAGATCCAGAACACCTTAAGTGAAGTCTTAGTGACCCAAGGGAAGAACCCAGAGAAGGCACAAACTTCTGAAATCATGGGAAAGAGGAATAACACTGGAGCAATGAATGCCCACAACCCCACAACATCAGAACCCGATAAAACAGAAATTCAGAGATTTCTAGAAGATGAAATCAGAAAAATAACTGTAGAAATAATAGAGGTGTTTCAAAAAGAATTCAGAGAGAACCAAAAAGAGATAAAGGATGCAATTAATGAAGTAAAGTCCTCAATTCAAAGTACAAACAACTAATTAGTCCATATGGAGAATAGTATCTCGCTCTAGAAGATGATCACTCAAAAATGAACGCATAGTTTCTAATTCAGAAAAAAAAATATCCGACAGCAGGAATCTGACATTGAAGAAATATGGGCCCATTTTAAGAGAGCTAACCTAAGAATAATTGGAATAGAGGAGGGAAAAGAAGGTGAAACCAAAGGGATCAACAATCTCTTCAAGGAAGTAATAGCAGAAAATTTTCCAAACATAGAGCAAGAGGTTGATACAGGTCCAGGAAACTTATAGAACTCCCTTTAGACAGGATCGGAGAAGAGGATCCCCATGCCACATAATTGTCAAAATGACCAATGTGGAAGCCAAGCAGAGAATCTTAAAGGCAACAGAAACAAAGGACCAAGTGACATTCAGAGGCAAACCAATTAGAATCACTCCAGACTTCCCAAACCAAGTCATAAAAGCCAGAAGGGTTTGGAGTAACATATTCCAAACTCTGAAAGAAAACAACTTCCAGCCAAAAATTTCCTACCCAGCAAAACTTTCTATCAAATTAGATGGGGAAATAAGAAGCTTCCATGACAAACAGAAACTGAAGGAATTTATGTCTTCAAAACCAGCGCTAGAGAATATACTCAAAGAGATTAACTACAAAGAAGAAATAGGTAACATACACTAGAACCAGAAAAACAAGATTTTCCATGCAACAGATAATTAAAATTGGTTATCGGTGGGGATTCATTATTTATGTTAGTCTTTTACCTATCTCTAAATTGTATTGTTTGCTTTTATTGTTGCTAATTTTTTTAGGATTTCTAGTTGGAATACTAATATACCTTCATATATATAAAGCATTTGGAAATATTTTATCCCATTCTATCAGTAACTTTTAACTCTGTTTACATTGTCTTTGGATATACAATATATTTTTTTTTTATTTTTAGGGAGTTTCTTTACCCTTCTGTTGCCTGTGCCATTGAAATCATATCCAAGAAATCACTGCCAATTTCAATGTTTTGAGGTTTTATGACCCAGATTTTCTTCTAAAAGTTTACAGTATTAAGATTTATATTTAGGTCTTTTATCTATTTTGAGTTAATATTTGTATATGGTGTTAGGTAAGGGTCCAATTTTATTCTTTTTCATGTAATTATTATTTTTCAACAATATTTAGTTAAAAGATTATTATTTCCTCCACCAAATGTTCATGGAAACCTTGTCAAAAATAACTTGACAATATAGGGAAGAATTTATCTCTAGGCTTCTATTTAACGCCAATGGTTTATATATCTGCCTTTAGAACAGTACTACACTGTTTCAATTATTGTAGCTTTATATGGTTTGAAATCAGAAAATATACATCTTCTAGCTTTGTTCCTTTTCGAGATTGTTTTGGGTATCTAGAGTCCATATTCCACATTAGGATAGATTTTTTCTGAAAAATAAATAAATAAATGTATGATAGTTTCACCAAAAAAAAAAAAGAAAAAATATTCTCTGGTAAGAAAGAAAGCAAAAAGAAATATTGAAATGTTATCTTTAAGTCATCAAAAGCTTGGTATCAGACAAATGAAACTGTTAGGTGAGATTATCATTGTTAATTTTGGATAAATTGCTATAATACTAGATGTCAACCACTAAGCCAAGCATGGGAAGGAGGGATGGGGAGGGAACGGGGTTGGAATCGGGTAGGGGCTAATTGGGCGATGTGTGCATGTATGTATACAAAAGTTTTTTTTTTTTATCCCATTATGATGCATGAATACAGTGCACCAATAAAAAAATAAATTAAAAAATAGTTTGAACATATAGAATTTTTTCTTTTTGCGTTACTGGGGATGGAAGCCAGGGGCATTCTACCTCCAAGCTACACCCCCAACCCTACTTTTTTTATTCTTTATTTGAAACAGGTTCTCACTGATTTGCAAAGGGCCTAAGTAGCTGAGGCTGGCTATAGATACATATTGCATATATAATATTTTTTATCCAATCAAATATGTTTTAGGTCCCTTACAAGATGGTGCTAGTAGCATCACAAATGATATTAAAGTAACTCTCCTCAGAGAAACACAGCTGAAGAGGTATTAAAATAATAGGGGAAACTGCCTTTTCGTTTGTGAAGAAAAGTAAAATATCTTTTTTTTACTACAAAAATATTACTTTCTACTTAACAGTATTTATTGCCTAATAGTTTTCTATATAAAATGTATAATGATGTTGAAACACATCAATGTAAACAGTAGATGACAACTGAAAGTGAGGTATTCTAAACATATAAAATAGTGTGAAATGGTTCCAAATGATACGCATCGGCGTTTAACAAGAACAAATAAATTGTGCTCATTATCCAGTTACCCTGTATTTCTTATAATATTCTGCAAGAGCACACATGCCCTGTGCAGTCCTGATAATCCTGCAAGTAACAGGTGAACGCAGCCTCCTGTCACAGCTGATTATATCAGGCACGGAATGAAGAGGCCTTGGAGCCAAACAGAGACTAAACCAAAGGTTACAGACATCAATTTGATTAGTTGGTGCTGAGCATTCGACCTAAAATATTATAAGGACTCTGGGCTTTTCTGGTTATTTTTATTACAATTTGCTTAGGCCATGGTGTGCCAGCAACTGCTAGGACTTGTGTCTGCAAAGAGAAGCCAAGAAATTAGCTGACTCAGAGAGAAAAGCAGAAAAGAGACAATCAGAGATCAGCTGCCTGGAAACCCACGTGACTGTGACTCATCTGCCCCATTAACACCTTTCAGAATGGAGGCAAGCGGGGTAGGGTTCTATTCTTTGCAGCAAACTTTATACTCTTTAAGAAATTATTATTTTAAGTTAACAAATAAACCAAAGTAAGAAATTAAATTTGGTATTGATTTTCAACAAATTCATTACAAATTATTTAATAAATTTTGTGAGATAACATTTAAGAAGTTAAGAAGTTAAAGCAAAGGCTTGGGATCTAGCCAGTGGTAGAGCACATGCCTAGAGGGTGAAGCACTGGCCGGTTTCAATCCCCAGCAAAACACACACACACACACACACACACACACACACACACACTCTCTCTCTCTCTCTCTCTCTCTCTCTCTTTCTCTCTCTCTCTCTCTCTTAAAGTAGTTCTTAGCTAGGGTACAGATCATGGAGTAATCTAGTATGAACATAGATAATAAAGATATACCTTATCTCTAGAAGAGTAGTATAAATTAAGAGTACATTTTATAATTTCTTAAAGAATGTTAAGCTTTGTTCATATCTATGATGTTAATATATTACAAGTCAGAAATTTGAAAATGACTTATACAGTCAGCAAGAAATATATAGATGGAGCCAGGCATGGTGGAGCAAGCTTGTAATCCCAGTACTTGGGAGGCTGGGACAGAAGGATTGCACAGTTTCGAAACCAGCTTCAGCTACTTAGACTGTGTTTTAAAATAAAATATAAAATAGGTCTGGGAGTGTAGCCCAGAGGTAGGAGGCCCCTGAGTTTCATCCCTAGTACCACAAAAAAAATATATATGAAGACATACATAATAGATAAATAATAAGAAATAATAATGCAAAACTACTAATAATTTCAACAGCATGAATTTAAATGTGATCCCCATAATTATTAGATAGTTTTTATCATTGGTACAGGGATTGAACCTATGTACATTCTACCTCTTAACTATATCACCAAATATCATCACTATTATTATTATTATTATTATTATTATTATTATTATTATTGTTGTTGTTGTTGTTGTTGTTTTTATTTGAAACAGGGTCTTGCTAAGTTTCTGAGTTCTCACTAAGTTGCTGAGGCTGGCCTCACATCTGTGATCCTCCTGTCCAGACTTCTAAATATTAATATTTCAGGTATGCATCATGATACCTGTCATCAGATAGCTTTAAACCAAAGTACACCTGCTTTGCAATTTACATTTTTCATAATTGGCCATATTATTGTTCACCATGCAAACCTTATTTAATTACTAATAATTGAAGTTATTCATCACACACTTTTTGATATCAATGGAGAAAAGAAAGACATCAATTAAAAAAGAAAATAATCAGAGGCTTGAAAAAAAGCAACTATTTTCCAAATAATCAAAGGGATGAAATGGAAAAAAGGAATTACAAATAAAATCGGGATATATTTGGGTCTGACTGATAATGTAAACATGACATGTTAAAAACCATTAGATGTAGCTAAAGAAATACTTAGAGGGAAAAGTCAGTCTTAAAAGTTGTCTTGAGTGAAATTTATAGACAAAGTTAAAAAATCTTCAAAGCAATGATCTGAAATTCCATTCCAAGGACCATTACTAAAAGGAGGGCAAGCATTCAAACAATAAAAATAAAATAATAAAGAGCAGTGATCAATATCACAAGAAGTTTACAATAAAGAGTAATAAAAAGCCAATTGTAGGTTTTGAGAAATATTACAAACTTGATAAACTCAATGAATACTGTTCAAAGCTAAAATGGAAAGAAAATTGAGAAAAGGGAAGATCCACAAAGGCATTATTTATGATCAACCTTCAACAATGTGTAAGAGCAGATGAAAAAGCATACACCTTGAATAAGACAACATAACCTGACCAAGTAAAGTAATAAAACATTCAGTATCTGCTAATGAAAGTAAATGTCCCTAAAATCTTCTTATAAAAATTCAAAGTCAAAATTATTTCATCACTGAATTTGGCTAAATGTTATAAAAACAATGTGCTAATTTGTGTAATTTCTTGTGGAGGATAGGGAAAAAAAACGGAAAACATTTCCCAGTGCATTTTATGTCACAATTTTAACCTTAATATCAAATCCTAAGGAAAACATTATACAACCACTAAATGAAGATCCAAACTTCTCATAAATGTAATATTAAAATATTGAACAAATTGTCTATACTCAAATATAGAGATAGATAATATCGATAATGGTTCACGGAGATCAAAGTGTACTTCAGGAATGTAAGCATGTTTTAACATCTGAATATTAACTGATATATTTCACCACAATACCATTTAAAAAGACAAAGAATAACAGTATTACCTCAATAGAAGTATTCTGCAGACAAAGTAGACATTTCAGAGAAATTCCTTAATGTGATTGAAAAAGAGGAGGAGCCTAAGAAAGAAAGAAAGAGGAAGTCAAGATCGTAATAAATTGAAAAATGTTGAAATCATTTCTCCTAGAGAAGACAATAAAGAAGAAATCCATATGGCAGTAAGTTTATGAAAATTGGTGAAACTGAATCATTGGTTTAAAAATGAAAAATAAAACTAAACAAGACTTAATCAAACAATCCCCAGGATGGCTAAAAAGAAACTCTTCAAAATAATATATCATCATTGACGGTATGAAGCCACAGGTGCTCTGATACATTGCTGGTGAGAATGTAGGTTCATAAGTCTATTTTAGAAAATAGTTTAAAGATTTTTATTAAATGCAGATCTCTAAATATATGAATATATTATAATCCTATTTTTGTTAAAATGGTCACCTAAATAAAGCAGATGTGTATGATCTTTGTAACAGCACAATGATATTTTAAATAACTTATTAGATTACATTTGAAAACCATAAAGTTTACCCACTTTGAGTTTATAATTCAATATTTTTTATATTTTCACTACAACAACATAATTTAGGAATATTCAAAAGAAGAAAAAGAGAAGAAGGAAGAAAGAAAAATAAAACAATCCTGATATGCACCAATGGCGAATGTTTAGCATAATCTCAAGTGGGCTACTATTCAGCATTGATAATTATTTCATTTCACTCACATGTAAAAGCATCAAAAACTTTCACAAACTGAACAAAGAAAGCATACATTATGTGCTTCCATCACTATAAACTAAACACTGTGCAAATCATCTATTGTGCTATGTATCGGGGCAGAGTTTCCCTTGAGAGATAGTGAATAGGCAATGGCCATGAACCACCTTGAGGGGATGTGGATAAAGCTCTTTTTCTTGATTAGGGTACTGGTTGCGAGAATGCATCAGTTGTTTGAGAGATAATTTACCATGTATTATGATTAACATATGAGTTTTCTTCTGCGTGGTATTTCAAAACAACATTCACTTAAAATGAAAAAAAAAAGTTACTATTGGGTTACTGTTTTTTCGACCTTCTGTAACATCTTTTTATATCCCAAGGCAAATACTGATCTGAATCCTATAACTGCACACATTGTTTCCCCTTCTGAATGCTATTTAAATGCCAACCACTGAAGTAAAAATGGGTACTTATAGAATTACGCTGAAAATAACTAATGCGTGTGCATTCATTTTTCTTCATGAATATAACTTTAGTCTTCATTGAAATTTAAAACTGAGTATCTTTCATATATGTGTGCACGTGTTCATGCACACTGATGCACATGATTTACTGGTTAATTTATGCATATGCTTGAATAGACAGGGAAAATATCTCTACTACTTGAAAACGTAAAATAATACTGTCTTTATGGAAGTGCTTTTCCTGGACACTCAATTATATGTGTTTTGTCACAGGATCTTCTTGAATCTTAATATCTCGACTGTTGAATCATGCAGAGTACTTGAATAGACCTGTTAATATTTTGGTAAAAGTGGCTTTAAATGGAGTGCGTATCTGTCCCAGTCATCCTAACCTAATGAAAACTAGCTTTCGGCTCAGGGATGCATCGCATCGTGCACTTCATTCCTTCAGCCTTTCTGAAAGCTCCCGTCCTTAATTCCCTGAGGAGCCTGTGTTCACACTTTGGGCCCTGCTGAGAGAAACATCATGTCAGCACCCATTTGCTATGATAACACAGTGACAGTCTAAGACTTGCTGTTTTGGGAGTTGAGACAGGGTCTCACTGAACTGAGAAAGGACTCACTAAGTAGCTGAGGCTGTCTGCGAACCATGATCCTCTGGTCTCTGTCTCCCAAAGGCTGAGATTACAAGCCTGCGCCACCATCTCCACCTCTGCTTTAGTGCATTTATTTAAACATACTTCCAATGCCCTGATCATTTGTCCTGCACTATGCTAATGTGGAAACACTTGTACTGGACCGCATCTCTGGTCTCTGAGCTTTTTTTCTCCATTATTTCTATTCTCTGTACCATCAAATTAAAAAACATCCATAAACAAAACAAATAAGCAAAGAAGCCAGTACCTCTAACAAACTCTCTCCCCACACTGCACCGAGCTGCTTTCTGATGGATTTTGCCAAGGAAGATTTGGCAGACAAGAGGAACAGGGCATGATGAAAACATGTATTTTTCTCCTCCTGGTAGTTGTCTGTGACAAAAAAGGTGGCGAGTGAGTGGGAGCCACCGCGGGGTCTGGAGAGCAGTAGGGAACCAGCCACCATTTTTTCCTGCTCTTTTCAGCTGTCTTTCTAATAGGAGCTAGAAACAAGACAGTGTGTGTGGTCTCTGGCTTTCCATGGAGCAGCAAAAGCATTCTGACGTCGACAACACTCTCTCCTTGGATCCTCCAATCCTACCAGCACATTTTAAGTAAAGGTCTAGGTGGAAATTCCCTGACAGAGAAATATCCAGAGTATTCTCTCCTTTTCTGATTCAACTAAGACTGATAAAAGAATGGTAAGCCAGAATCAAATTGATTTCAATTTAGTTTCCATCATGGATTTGGACACTGGAGGAAATCAAGAGCGTGTATTTTATTTGTGGTATCAGCTCTGTAAATAGGACATCGCCATTCTTACCGGTGACCACTGTCTTTGTCATCATACTTGTAGGAAATGGCTTAATATAAGCCCTCTTCGGTTGTATGTTTTCTTTCCTACTTGGAAGCTGGAGAGAAATTGAGAAACCAGGGGGACTTTAGATAATGGGAGAGAGATTCCAGCGGAAAGGTGGAGGGAGAATGAAGAGGGAGATGTATGGGGAGGAGACTTGGTCAATCAAACAACTCGAGGACTGCTGTGGACATACACGCATCATCACTATCCGTCTCAAAGGCATGAGTGGAAGGATGAGGGTGGGGTAGGATCCAGAGGGGACTCCCCAAGCGCACTGTGCGTGGTGTTTCCATCACTCTGAACCCCCATTATCATATATTATTGTAATGTGCCAATAAAATACATTAAAATATTCCCTCTTTAATTCAGATACTTTCTTAGTATGTTTTCTTTATTACCATACATAACAAATATTGAATTGTTTAAGTACTTAAATGACTTATTTCTAAATGAACCATTTATTTCCTAAAAACTTTCATAGGCTATTTATCAAGGGAGGAAGCATGATTTATTACTTGCTGTGTCTCTGAAAATATTTACATTTTCAGAATTCTCTCCAAATATAATTAGCTCAAATTGAGTATTCATCTTTAGATTATTTATGAATATGTAAATAAGTATATATATATATTTAGTTATACATTTTATTTTGAAATAGTTTAAGTCAATAAAAATGCAAGACTGACATTTATACAGAAAACAAAAGTAATCACACAGCAACATGCAGAAGAAAACACAGGTGAGAACATTATTGTTCATAAAAAGAATAATTAAACAACAAAATCAATATACTTCCCAGGTACTAAAAAAATCAAATTGAGTTTATTCTGTAGCCCAGAACACATTTAGAAAAATGTAGCAAAGGTTAGACAAAGATTCCTTGCTTTTGTGATATAAATTCATACAGACGCTAACGTCTAGCCCAATTTTATTGAATACATTCCTTGCAAATTTTATGCTGGGTTATCTTTAGGGGCCAGGCCCCTGGCAGGCATATTTGATACAACAGCTCTGACAGGGCCGGGTATTCACCGAAATGTTCACAAGCCCAAAGAATAAAGCTAAGCCCGCTGTTCCAGATGGAGGATTATTACCAGGACTTGTTCTTGTTATAAAATACATCTGACCATGAGGTTGGAAAGCTAATAAAAATGGCCATATGAGTCTTCATAAATCAAAACGCATTTATTCCACTTGCAAGGTATATTTAGGGTAGCGGTACTGTAAATAAAACCTATTAAAACCTGGGGCATATTAATATAGAACTGTACCCAGGGATGAGAGTCTCAGAATGTGTGCAAAGAAAGTCCTTGCACTGATCTAAATGTCTCATATGCTTATACAAACATTTTATTACTGCAAATTACCAAACGTGGACATTTACTGCTGCAGAAGTAGCAAATGGACTAGAAAATACATTTACAGGCAACTTGCTTAGTTCTCAAAGCTAAAGCATTTTAGATCTTCTTTAAAGAAAAAATAAAGCACAACTGCTAATGCTATTGTATCCTTGGAGGCAGAAAGAAGAGTTTATGAAGGATGAAATAAGAGTTACGAAATGATGCAGCTCAGCTGCTTTTACTAGCAAAATGAAAATGCAAGAGATATCTTGATAAGTGACTCCAGAACCAAAAATTTAAAAATTAAAATAAGGCATCTAGGTAATAGGAGATTTTCAGGAATTGAAAACAAATTTTTAATAATGTTTCTCCATGAAGGTCGTGAAATTATATGAATCAAAATAAACTATTTTCTTCCTTTTTTTTCCTTTCTGTAAAACAGAATTAAACATTAACAAAGGGTCCTGGAGTCCATATACGCCATACTTGCAAAGCACTGCTAAATGGTGCAGGACTGCTATACCGTGTATTTCTAAGGTTCTTCATAAAAATTCTCTGATTTGCCAAAGGAATTATTTGATGCACTTTTAAAAATGAGACAAGATACTTGAATAGTTCTAAGTGACAAAGTGCCATAAAATAACTACATTTGTATTGCAAATATTATAAAGTCATTTTATTTCAAAGAATCAAACAATTCTACCTCCATGTTTTCATTTTCTTAGTAATATCATGACTTTCATTTGCCATAATTGAGATTTCATCAGATTTACTGAGTTCCTGTATTACCAACAAGTTTCTATTTCCCACAAGAACATGGATATTATGGGAAATCACAATATTTTCACATGAATGTATCCTTCACAAAATATGAATTGTACACCCTTATTTTATATTTGTTTTACGATTCTGTCATAGTCTGCTTGACCACCTATACAAAATGCCCCAGATTTAGTGGCTTATAAATAACACTTTGTAATATATATGATGTGCATTCACAAATATGTCAGTCAATAAGCCAAATATGAGGAGAGAGGGGGAGGGAATGGGGCGGGACTGGGGAAGGGCTAACTGGGTGATGTGATAGGCATGCCACTACCATCTGGAACCCCATTAAGATGTATGACTACAACGCACCAATAAACAATTAAAATAAATAAATAAATAAATAACACTCATTTTTCACACTTCTAGGGGCTAAACACCCCCAAGTTGAGGGCAGGTGTGTTGTTGGTGAAAACTTTTTTTCAGTTGACAGATGACACCTCTGAGCTGTGTCCTCACCTGGTAGAAGGGCACCTTCCTGTGGTGACGTCTCTTAATATCATCAGATGTTAGGATTTCAACACCCACATTTAAGGAAGCACCGACATTCACAACAGAGGGAATAGCATATGATAAACGTGGTTATAGAAGTATTACCTGGCCTTTTTGTGTATATTTTTATATATTTGTATATATTTTGAAAATTGTTCTCCATCTGTTTACTCCCTTCGTTCATATACATAGAAACATGCAATATTATGGAAGAATGTTTGAAACATGAATAAAAACTAAAACTTATCAATGAATTACAGTTTAGAAAAACGAAATACAAGCTAGGCATGGTGGTGCATGGCTGTAATCCCAGTACTTGGGAGGCTGAGGCAGGAGAATTGCAGGTTCAAACCCAGCCTCAGCCACTTAGAAAGGATCTCTGCAACTTAGTCACACCCTGTTTCCAAATTTAAAATTACATAAAATAAGGCTGGGGATAAAGTTCAAATGTAAAATTTCCTGGGCTCAATCCTCAACCGCAACAACATAAAACAAAACAGAAAGAGAGAGGGGGGAGGGAGGGAGAGGGAAGGAGGAGAGGGAAAACAATAATTTTCCATTTATCTCACAGAATATATATATATTTGTATCTTAGAATTGATACTTGCTTCACTACATTGTGACTATATTCTTTTTAGATCTCAAGCATCATGTTTCTTGTAAAAGGCCCCTTCTTGGGAGGATGGGAAAGGGTTATTATTTGCTTGGTAAAGTTTCAGTTTGTAAACTCAACATTCTTGGAGGCAAATTGTAATGACATTTTTACAACAAGAAGAATGTGCTCATGCCACTGGAAAAGTAAAAAAGGTAAATTTTATATTATTTATATTTTATTCATTTTTTTCCATACTAGGAATTGAACCCAGAGACATTCTAACTCCAAACTACACCACCAGCCTATTTTTTTTCATTTTTATTTTGAAAAGGGTCTACTAAATTACTGAGGTTGGCTCTGAATATTCAACCTCCCTATCTCAGCCCCTCACATATTGGTATTACAGATGTGTGCCACCATGCCCAGCTATTTTATTCTAATTTTTTAAATCGCAATGTAAAAAAAGTATCTCCTTTAAAAACAGAGACTGAAGGTTTGGGAACCATTCATTCCACACCTCACGTCACCCCTGTGAGATAGAAAGTAAAAGATTCATTTGTCTTCTGTTTTCTACTGGTTGTTCAGAGTTATTAGAAAGTGCTATTGTTATGTCAAAACACAATGAAATTTTACTCAGCCATCAAAAAGAAACTTAATTACATCATTTTCAGGGAAATGGATGGAACTGGAGGACATTATGCTAAGTGAGATTAGTCAGTCACAAAAAGTAAAAAATCAGATGCTTTCCCTAATATGTGAGAGTTAGGGAGAAATGGGTCATAGGAGGAACTCCAGAAGAAAAAGAAAATCCTATGGAGGAGCAAACAAGACAACCTAAAGGAGGAGAAAGGAGGGGGGGAAGAGGAAAATCTCTAAAACACACAATGTACTTAAACATATCGAAATCAACCACTAAGCCAAGCAAGGGAAGGAGGGAGGGAATGGGGTGGGAATTGGGTAGGGGTTAAATCAGTGATGTATACATGTATGTACACACAAGTGTTTTACCCCAATATGATGTATTAATATAATGCACCAATAAAAATTAAAAAAAGAACATGAGAGTTGAGCCAAGCTTTATCCGCCTATCCAGATGTTTTAAAAAAGTCAACATCAATGACATAATGTGTGCCTAGATATACTGAAAGCTTCCATCTTTAGGAAGGCCAGCCTCAACGCACGCAAAAATATACCTGTTTGATTTATTTGTACTCATAAATGGAGCAATAAGTAAATGTTTCCTCATTGTTAAGTTTTAGTCAACACACATTATATTATTTTCATAATTGGTAATGTATTTAGAATAGGGTAAAATGTCTGTTTCTGGAAAGGACAGAATCACTAAGCAAATATTTCCAGTGAATTATGACAGAGAAAATATATCAGAGCCTTAAATATCTAGGTTCATTTCTGTAATTAACTATTAGAGTGATTAGGGAAAATTGACATAATTGTTTTCTGCTGTCTTCTACTCATTTGTTAGATGAAAGCAAATTATTTAAATGTTTAGTAAATTTCCCATCAACTCTAAACGTTTTATGACTACCGTAGTCTCCTTTGGATGGCATAAAAAATACTATAGACAGAATGGTTGAGACAGCACCAATGTGTTTTCTCAAGTTATGGAGACTAGAGGTCTGAGAGTAGAGTCCCAGCCTAGTTTGGCCCTGGTGTGGCTGTTCTCCCTGGTTAGAAAATGAATATTATCTATGTTTTCTTAGGGTGCAGAGACTATAGCAAGCCCCCTAAGCGTACCTTTTTATAAGGACAGAAATCCTATGCAGTCTGGGACTAACCCTGATGCTCTAAGGCCCCTTCAAATGACATCATACTGAATGTTAATTCTACAAATAAGAATGTGAGAACCGCTTCAAACCTGTGCGATCCTGTTGTCTCAGCCTCCCAAGCACTGGGGTTATAAACACGCACCGCCACACTTTGTTAAGGATGTTTTTCACATCTATGGTTGAAAAATTTTTTTAAATATTTTATGACACAACAAAATTATTCAAATTTTAGTATCTGCCAGACATGGTAGTACATTCCTATTTTCTAGTGCTTGAGAGGCTGAGACAGGAGGATCTAAAATTAAAGGCCAGCCTCAACAACTTAGCAAGACCCTCAGAAACTTGGTGAGACCCTATTTTCAAATAAAAAATTAAATAGGGGCTGGGGTGTGACTCAGAGGTAAAATACCCTTGGGTTCAATTCCCAATAACCCCCCAAATAAGAATTCATAATTAAAGTGACATTGAAACACACACACACACACACACACACACACACACACACACACACAATGTGAGGATGAGTTTCAGTCCATCACAATGCCTATATACAAAACAGTGACTTTTAAAGGACTACACTCTATCACCTAAGCAAATCTGGTGTTTAAGTTCCAGCCCTGTTTACATCCTAAACCTTGTTGTTTGGTAATACGTCCTTTGTGGTCTATTCAGTAGCATCTAAGCAGAACCATTTTTTCCTTGGTATTCTTCTACCCAGGACAGTAATTGATCAGATTGTGAGAAACTTTTCAAGGAAAGGATGGAGACTTCTTTGCAATATGAGAATTTGACCATAATAAAGATTTTCTTTCTTTCTTTCTGGAATTTTTTTGTGAATATATATGGCTAGGAGTTCTTCATGAAAATTCTCTTTGCTATCCCTAGAGGAGATCTGCACAAAGAGAGAATACTCAGAACACAGATTCTAGGTGGAAAGACCCTCGATGAAGGTCAAGTTATTAGTCCTATGAACCTCGGGCTGACTACATCTATTACTTCCATGGCGTGTGTATGTGTAAAGTGAATTCCCATATTTGATAAAATATACAAATAAAATATTTGACAAAATCATATATGGGAATTCACTGCTGGTTATGCAGCGGTTGAAATGGACATGAAATTCATTCAGCATCCTAGGTCTTCATTGAGGTGCCAATGGGAAGAGAAAAGCATTGATAGGCGTGGAATAATCTCTGGAATATTTCATTGCAGACTTTCTGAGGAACCACAGAGCCAGTGACCATCCCTCCTCTCCACTCATTCTAGTGACTTGCAAAATATCTCAATGTGGTGAAAGCAATCTGCTTTCTGCAACTATTACAGGAAGTTCTCCTGTGTACATCTCAATTGTTTCAGTCCTCCTTGTCATAGAAGTACTAATGGACATTTAGATGAGACCACGAGGACAATTCCCTATATTCACCAAAATGTTAATCACTTCAACAAAGTGATGGAGACATAAAGAGTAGATAATACCTAAGTAAGATTAACGGCTTTCAAGAGAACCTAGGCAATATTATTCATGGTAAGAAAATTTTTGTGGTACTGGAGATTTAAGCCAGGGCCATTCTATCTCCAAGTTACACTCGCAGCCCTATTTTTTATTCTTTACTTTGAAACAGGGTCTCACTAAGTTGCAGAGACCCTCACTCAGTTGCTGAAGCTGGCCATGAACCTGCAATCCTCCTGTCTCAGCCTCCCAAGTACTGGGACCACAAGCATGTGCCTCCAAGCCTGGCTTAAAACCAAAATCAGAAATCGATGCCAGGTATAGTGGTGCAAACCTGTAATTCCAGTACTTGGGAGGCTGAGACAGGAGGATTGCAGATTCACGACCAGCCTCAGCAACCGATTAAGTCCCTCCGCAACTTAGCGAGACACTGTTTCAAAATAAATAAAATAATATAATAGGGCTGGGGGTAACTCATAGGTAGAGAGCCTCTGGGTTCAATACCCAGTACTAAATAAAATGAAATAAGGAATTTTTAAGATAGTCACTTTGAATCTTCTTGAGAATTAGTCAAAATGATTGCTTAAAAATTATCTTTGCTATCCAAATGTCAATTAAGGGTAATATGGCAAAGTACAAAGATACAACACCTATTTTTAAAGTTTTAATCATTTATATATTTATAAAATCATTGCAATTACATTGCATATGAAATGGGTGTAATCGGAGAGAAGTTGAAAGTGCCGCTTTCCTTTCTTTTTGCCCTCATCTCATACTTTAAAAGATCAGTTATGAGGCGGGGCATGTTGGTGCACGCTTGTAATCTTAATACTTGGGATGCTGAGACAGGAGAATCACACGGGTTCGAAGCCAGCCTCAGTTACTTAGTGAGGCTCTCAGCAACTTAGTGAGACCTTTTTTTCCAAATAAAATATAAAATAGGTAGGGGGTGTAGTCCAGAGTTAGAATGCCCCTGGTTCCTTCCCCAGTAGCACAAAGAAAGATTAGTAATGACATCAAGTATTTTTATTTTCAAAATTTGAAAATTATTATGAAAAGCTGTGCTCATACAAATGTTAATCCTAATGTCCAAAAAGAAAAATCAAGAAGATAGCATTGACGTATTTTTACTAGTTGTTGGAATTGGTGTGGAAATTATAATAAATCTCATGTTTCTCACAACTTCTATGTTACCTTTAATCCCTTTATCAGTCAATAGCGTTAATATTACAGAAATACAGTAGGGTTCCATTTTTCTCTATTAAAGCTGAAAATCATTTCATAGTGTAATATGGTAAAAATTCTAATGTTGATATAGCATCAATTATTCATCTTTAAAGATATAAAAATTGATAAACAGGCACAATTATTGAAATGTCTATGTTTATATACATAAAGTATGTGAAGAGCAAGATAATTTTTTGTCTTGTTTCAGATCCTTACAACTCTGCAGGAAAAAAAAATTCAGATGCATGTTCTTTGCATAACTTTGGATTCTTTTTCTCAGTCATTGCAGAAATTATATATCTGATACCTTACATTTCTGCATCTCAAAATGCAGTCGTATATTGTCTCCTCCAGCACAAGGACCCTGTAATTGCAGTCAGAGCTTCTATAACCAGTACTTATTATTTATATTTTAATAATGATGGTGTTCTGGGCTAGCTGGAATCTTTATATCCAATATGAAGTCTTTGATTCAAGAAAAAAAAGGATATAATTATATGGTATGTATTCCAAGAAAACTAGATATTTTTAAACATGAGTCAAAATTAGCTTAAATAATTATAAGTCAGGGTGTATAACTTCTTGAAGTTATTTTTTTCTTGCTTCAAAATTTTTGCCTAGGAAGTGACATAATTTTTCTTAAACATGAGATAAAGTGATTCCAATGGTTAAACTTTTTTTCCCTTTATTCAGATCTTCAACCCTGCAATATAAATCTAATTTATCACAGAAAAATTTAACTCTGTATTTTCTAGGCTTTTATAATCACATCATTGATTCCAAATATGTTGTGTATGCTTAATATTTGAATGGTTCTTGTTTGATTTATTCTATATATCTTGGGCACCCTAAGATAAACCAATATGAAATATATTTTCTGAAAACAGTTTAATAATACACACACACGCACACACACACACACACACACACACACACACACACACAGGAAAAATGTACAAGCAATTATTTTAAGATTTCTACTACAGTATAGCTACAAACTGAGAATTGTAACAAAAAGGAATGAGTATTTCTTCCTCAGTTTCTCTCAAAATGCACAACAAGGATAAAAGTTAAGAAAAGTTTTAAAAGACTACATTTTGTTATTCTGTGAAAAGTTAGAAAGGTGAAAATGTGTTGCAGACAAGACGAGAGCATGTAGAATTTTTGAGGGAGAGTTACAATTTTAGTTCAGTTAGAAAACAAGATTTAGTTCAAGTTAGATAAAAGGTAGATTTGGGAAGTGTATGAAAGGCACTCTGTAGGATTTGCTGTGGAATTTGAATTGTGTAGAATTAGTCACATCTTTCAGTAGTGTACCAAAAACTGAGGCATGATACAAACTACAGCCACTTAGTGTTGGACTCAGAACATTTTCTTTAGAGAACAGATCACTGGTGCAGATTCTCATTCTTTGCATTCAATATCTTTAAATTTTTGGTGTGTAAGACAGCCTGACATTTGTCTGTAACCTCTTCTTGCAGAATCCATTATAGCATCAGGGCAAATTATACAACTTGCATTATCTCATTCAAGTGCAGATATTTTCCTGTACATAACAGCGGGACAGTCGATTCCTTTAAAACATGAGTTTACAAGCATTAGAAATCTGTTTCTTGGAATTGTGAAATTTTATTTCAGTCCTACCAAGCTATAAATATTTTTTTCTTTTATTAATTTTTCTTTGATACTGGGGATTGAACCCAGGGGCATTTTAAACCTAAGCTCTACTACCATCCTTTTTTAAATTAGAAACAGGCCTTCACTAAGTTATGACTTGCTGTAAATCAGATACCTTCTATAAAACACAAGTCTTGCTCAAGTTTAATATGTATATGTTATCTGATTCTTTATATCAATGTAATATATCAACAGGTTATGTAAACTTTTCCCCTTATACTCTGTACTAATATACCCCTTTTTCTTTCTTCTTGCCTTTTTCCCTTCACATTTTCTTCTTCTACTTTTAAATTTCTACTGGTTTGCTGTAGTTATACACCATACTAAGATTCAATGTGGTAGAGTTAGACATGTATCCAGTATTTCTTGGTGGCTTTCCCCTCTCCCTCCCTATGCATGAACCTGTGATTGCTAGTGATGTGTTCATATCAGAGCATGACAGTCTCTGGTCTGCTCTCGTCCCTGAGCCTTCTTTTCCTTCTCACTGACCCCCTCCCCACGACCTTCCACTTTTCTACTGGTCTAAGTCCTCATTTCCACAAAGTCCTTTTTTTTTTCTATTATGTATGTAGGTCTTGAAGATCTCAAAGGATTTCTTGAAAATATTGCTATGAGAATAAGGAGGGGAATTTTAAATTTAGCAAATGACTGAACTTACTAATTGGATACATTTTAGCTTGAATTTACAATTTTTTAAAATTTTTTATTAGTGTATTGTAGTCATACATCTAAATGGAGTACAAGATGGTGAAGGCATACATGCACACATCACCCAATTAGTCCTTACCCAATTCTGGCCCCATTTCATTCCCCTCTCTTCTTCTCATGTTTGGCTTAGTAACTGACATTGATATATTTGTTAAAGTACATCATGTGCATTATAGAATTTCCCTCTTACCTCCTCCCACCCTTTCAGTTAGGTCACTTTATCTGCTTGTATATAGTATCTCCTTCTTCATCTAGATTTCCTCCTATGACCCATTTTCTCCCTAGCTTTTGCATATTAGGGAGAACATCCAATTTCTTATTTTTTGTAACTGACTAATTTCACTTAGCATAATGTCCTCTAATTCCATCCATTTAGCTGTAAACTAGGTAATTTTGTTTTTCTTTATGGTTGAGTAAAATTCTATTGTGTACATATTGCACAGTTTTATAATCCATTCATCTGTTCATTCATATCCTGGCTGGTTCCATAGTTTAGCAATGGTGAATTGTGTAGCTATGAACATATATACACATGCATTAGTTTGGTAGTTTGGTTTCCATTTTGGGGGGTAGATACCCAGAAGTGGTATTGCTGGATCATATCGTAAGTTCATTCCCCTTTTTCTGAGATCCTCCATACTGTTTTCTAAAGTGGTTGCACTAATTTTCAATCTCATCCACAATGTATTAGAGTTCCCACTTCTCCACATCCTCACCCACATTTGTTTGTGTTTTGAATTATTGTCATTCTAGTTGGAGTGAGGTGAAATCTCAATGTAGTTTTGATTTGCATCTCTCTGATTGCCAGTGATGTTAAGCATTTTTTCATACATTTATTGGCCATTCAAATTTCTTCTTCTGTGAAATATCTATTTAGTTCAATTGCCCATATTTTCATTGAGTTATTTGTTTTCTTAGTGTTGAGTTTCTTGAGTCCTCTGTATGTTCTAGATAGTAGTCCTCTCTTGGAAGAATAGGTGGCACAAGTTTCCTCCAATTCTGTTGGCATTCTGTTGAGGTTCTTGATAGTGTCCTTTACTGGAAAGCTCTTCAGTGTAATGTAATCCCACATATGGATTCGCCTTTTAGTTTCTTGTGCCTTTGGCATCTTGCTTTCCTCTTCAATTTGTACTTGTTAATTTGTTTGTGTAGCTTGTTTTGGTTTATTGGTTTTCATGTTCATTATCAGCTACTATTTCTCAAAATCAATTTTATTTTTAAATAAAAATATGCTATTTATGATAATGTATAGTGGCATTTTAGTACATTTTAAAAATTTTTATTGGTGCATTATAGTCATACATCTTAATAAAATACAAGATGTTAGAGGCATATATTCATACATCACTTTAGTCCTTCCCCAATTACCACACCATTTTCTCTTTCTCCCTCCTTCTCATGTTTGGCTTACTGATTTGATTGACTTTGATTGATTATATACATCATATGCACTAGAAAATTTTTCTCTTTTCTTCTCCCATCCCCCTCAATTAGGTCACCTTATTTGCTTATGTATGATTTCTCCTTCCTGGTCTAGAGTTTCTCTGATGACTCCTTTTCTCCCTAGCTTCCTCATATTAGAGAGAGCTTCAGATTTTTTACTTTTTTGACTGACTATTCTTACTTAGCATAATGCTCTTCAGTTCTATCCATTTCCCTGTAAATAACACAAACAACAACAAATGCTGGTGAGAATGTGGAGAAGTGGGAACTCTAATACACTGCTGGTGAGATTGCAAATTAGTGCAACCACTTTGGAAACAGTATGGAGGATCCTCAGGAGAATGGGAACAAACCTACCATATTATTCAGCAATACCACTTCTGGGTATCTACCCAAAAGAAAGAAAACTAAAGTACCAAACTAATGCATGCATATCTATGTTCACAGCTACGCAATTCACAACTGCCAAAATCTGGAAAATCAAATTTAACTTCTATGAATTATTACTTCTATTCACAATGCATTTTTAATCAGAGCAGTCAGGTCTTTTGTTGAATTGAGACAACTTTACCCACCCACCAACTAGACAAACTTCGCAAAAACCTTGATCTTAAATTTGTATTGTTTAATCCACACCTTTTTATTACATTTTGTTATAGCACCTCTACTAAACTAATGCATTATAAAAGGATCATTAAATAATTCCATAATTTTTTGAGAAATAAAGTCATATATATGTACATATATATGCTTTATGTATGTGTGTGTATGTATATATTTGTGTATATTATGTATGTGTGTGGTACTAGGGATAGAACCCAGGACATTTTACTTCTAAGCTACACCTCCAGGCTATTTTTATTCTTTTATTTTTAAACAGGGTCTCATTAAGTTGCAGATCACCTCATTAAGTAACTGAGGCTGGCCACAAACCTGCTATCCTTCTGTTTCAACCTCTCAAGTACTGGTATTACAAGTGTGCACCATCATGCCTGGCTAAATTCAATACTTTGATTCAAAATTAAATCGTGAATAAGATGTTTCCATTCAAAATGTATATACTACAGAACTTTATAGGTTCCCTATAAGAAAAATATTAAGGAAATCTTATAAATACTAATATTACTTTCATTAAGCACCATGAATTGATTTGTAGATATATTATATTTGCTTATTAAAATACCTTTCAAATGTTACCTATAAACACTGCTTCTACACAGATAAATTAATGATCCTTACCTAGAAAATAAAAAATCATCTTGGAAGAGTGAATTGGAACTGACAAGTTATTCAAGGAGTTCTAAACACTACTTTAAAATTTACTTTTACTTTTTGAAAGGTGCTTTTAAAAATGTCAGATGACCAAGGTTTTACCATGATGTTACTTCTTCTTCCTCTTCAACTCTATAAAAATTTTAACATAAAGAAAGGCAACAGAAAAAATGTCATTGCAATGATGTCTAAGTGCTCTCTTGTCTTGTGTCTAAGCTGCTCACTTACACCTTCCAGCTTCTATGTCTATAACAGGGAACTGACACCAAACTCTATCTCAAGCCCTTGGTGCTTTCCTCAAACTGAATGACACAGAACACCAACCACTACTCAATTAATCTGGAGCCTCTAGTTTAATTCCCTGCTTGCTTGCTTGATTGCTTGTGCGCTCGCCCTCTCCCTCTCCCTCTCCCTCTCCCTCTCCCTCTCCCTCTCCCTCTCCCTCTCCCTCTCCCTCTCTCTCTCTGACATAGAAATGAAGCCAAAGCAGAATTACATTTTTTTTTGTTTGTTTTTTGTGGTAGTGGGAATGGAACCAAGGGGCATTCTATCTTTGAATGACACACCTAGCCCTAATTTTTTATTCTTCATTTCTTGAGACAGGATCTCACTGAGTTGTAAGGGGCCTCAACTAAATAGCTGAGGCTATCCTCAACCATGCACTTCTGGTCTTCACCTTCAGAATGCAGAGATTACAAGCATGTGCCACCATGCCCAGCTTACTTTTTGTATTTCAAAAGGGTACTTAATTAGATCATAAGAGAGTAACTTATCACCCTGAAATATGATGCAGAAATATATGAGTTTTATTCCTTATTATTTCTGGTGTTGAATTATTCACTGGAACCCATTAGCAATGTGATAACATGGCAATTTTATATTTAGATTTCTATATAAACTGAATCAGCAGCTTATTCTGAACACCTGGGAAGTTGATTATGCACTTATTCAGAAATTATTAAAATTAGTGACTAGAATGAAGGGGTAAATTTAACCTTACTTTTTAAGATTAGACCTAGAAATTTCATCTCCTCTTATACTTTCAAACAATATATTAGGAGTTTCATCTTCTTTATAACCTTATTGATATTATTATGAAGACAATTATTACAATAATTACTGTCATCACTACTGACATCTAATTAAACAACAGTCAAAAATTTATCTTATTTTGGAGATTCAAAATGGTGACTGCAGGACACAGCACATCTCAGTAGCTGAAACAAAGTTCAACTATCGGGAAGGCAGCACCTAGACAAGCAAAATAAATACAGCTTATGAACCAAAACAGAAATAGGAACAATGCGGAAGGAATCCAGTAACTCTGAACTGCAAGGTCCACTGCAAAAAGCCTGAGTGCACCACTGACCTGCTGCAGACTGGCCACCAGTGCCATTGCAGGCTGCAGGCCCAAACCACAAGCCCTGGTGCAGCAGCCCCAGGAAATCCAGATAAATAATCAAAGTGCTTGAAACCAGCCACAGACCTCCAATATCTTAAGTGGCAAGGGACGTCCAAGAAAACACCCATGTGCTCACCAAAGGTGGCATCTCAAGTGGCACAGTTCTCCAGCAACCCAGAGGAGGACCAGGTAACCGTGTGTACCCAGAAAGGCCTCAGGATCCAGCAGCACAGTGAACCTTCCAGTGACCTGGACCAGAGCAGCTAGGTAATTGTGTGAGCCCAGAGAATGGACCCCACAGGCTAGTCCATTTAGAACCTCTGGAAACACAGAAAAGGTGCTCAAGGCATGGTACCTGCACAAAGTCTCAACGGGGCATGACAAGTCTATATTAGATGCGTTCTGAACAAAGATGTCAGAGGCAAGAGAAGGGATCATGCAGAGACTGGGTTCAAAAGCTGACAGTAGAGCACAGAGCAAATAAGAGATATTGGTATATACTCCAGCATCTACCAGTGATCAGACATACAAATATTAGATGGGCCAAGCTGCATATTATAAATTAGTAGGACTTTCTGTTTTTTGTTTTTTTGTTTTTGTTTTCTTTTTCTTTTATTTGGCTTTTTGCTGATTTGGTTGTTTGCTTTGCTTTATTGTCTCACACTGTTGCTATTCTTTTTATTTTATTTTTGTCCTTTATTTTTTATTTTCTTTTCTCTGTCTTATTCCTTTTTTCTTTTTTTTTGTCATTGAAGTATAATTGTTCGCTTTTGTATCTTGTTTTGTTACTTTATTCATGTTTGTTTGCTCCTCCTCCCCATTCCTTTTACAAATGTCCTCAAATAGCCTATCTACTCTCTTCTCTCAAAACTTTATTTTGTCTTACTGTTTCTCTGTGTTTAATATTCAAGGTATTTCATATCCCCATACTTAAATACTCTACTAACTATAAGAGTCCTAATATATAACCTTCTTTTATTTCCATCCAGATATTACCTTATTATACTTAAATTCTTCTTTAACCTATTTATATCCTCTACCTTACCCAAATCCTGTCTGTACCCATCACTCCAGCTTCTTCTCCATTACCCAACCCTCACCACTGGAATGATCACTGGTTACCTGCTGATACCTCTAAATTCCTACTACTAAGATTGGATTAGACATAATGCCCACAAATGATGAAAAGACATCAGAAAAACAGGACTGAGAACCTTGAAAATATGAGAACCAGGAATAGTGAAGAGTCGACAGAAATCATGAATACTGACCTACAATCATGTCATTAGCAAGATGATGGAAAGACATGGAGAACATTATGTTAAGTGAAATCAGCCAAAAACACATAGAGAAGGGACTTATGTTTTCTCTAATATGCCCAAACTAGGAACTACTAGAAATACCAGAGAGACTCCAGATCCTAGAGGGGAAACCTCAGCAAAGCTGAAATGGAAGGAGAGGAGAGGAAGAAGGCTGAGGTTGATTAATGGAGGAGCTACACCCAAATATGTGTAAAAATATGAATGTAGCATGGTCAACCTGGACACTCATTGTTGGAAGGGAGAAAGGGGAGTGGAGGTGGGAGAGGGCACCAAGCACAGTCTGAATGTATGCCATTTTCAATATGCTCCACATAAAAATAAAAAATAAATTAAAAATGGAAAAAATATTGTATTTTTGAAACAAACTTTTAAAAAAGTAGTCAAGTATTTAAAGATTTTTTTAACATGAGATTTTTTTTTTAATTGGTGCATTGCAATCACACATCTTGATGAAGTTCCAGTAGATGCACACAGTACTCATTGAGCCTTCTCCCAGTTCCCACCCCACTTCCTCCTCCTCTCCACATTCCTGTGTTCAGTACAGTGACTAGTACAGATAAATTTGTGTATTTACATCATCTCCATTGGCATATTTCCCTTTTCAAGCCAATTTTCTTATTTATTTTAATCTGTGGTGGCCATTTTTCTATTTTTATTTACCAAATAATTAATAAAATTATGTGTTTTTCCTCATATACTTGCAATGTAATTCATAAACTGTCAGATTAATATTTTGGATTTTTTTTTTCATGTTACTGGGGGTGGAACCCAGAGGCTACTTCCAGGCTATACTCCAAGATCTATTTTATATTTTACTTAGAAACAAGGTCTCACTAAGTTGCTGAAAGCCTCACCAAGTAGTTGAGGCTGGCTTCGAACCTGTGCGATCCTCCTGTCTCAGCCTCCCAAGGGCAGGGATTACAAGTGTGCACCACCACGCCCGGCTATTTTGGCACTTAAAAAAAAAAAAAAGTTGTTGCTTTCTCTTGTTGTTTTCTTGCAAAGGTACCAAATTTTATCTTGCAGATATGAAATAATTTCCATCTTATAAAAAAAGAAACAAGTCTTTTTCCTATGTTTTCCAGATGTTTTCCAAGACATTTTTCACTCTTTGTAGATATGTATGTACATCTGCTAAGTAGGAAGTTGAATATCTTTATATATAAATAATTTTCAAGATGTATTTTACTGGGAATAAAATGAAAAATATAAATTTTACACATAACTGTATAGAAATGTATCTATGTTATGTATATTAATGATTTAAATATATTCACTATTTAAGCCAAGCTTGGTGCTACATGTTTGTAATCCCAGCACTGGGGATGCTGAGACAGGAGGATCTTGGTTTGAGGACAGCCTGAGCTACTTAGTGAGGCCCTTTGCAACTCAGTGTGACCCTGTTTCAAAATAAAGAATAAAAAAAATAGTACTGAGGGTGAAGCTTGGAGGTAGATTGCCTCTGGGTTCCACCCCCAGTACTGAAAAAAAAAAAGAATTTTGCTTGAATGATGGGAATAAGAGCAGTAATCTAATTATTGCTAGGTTTCAAAATACATATATTATGTCTCCATTAAAATTGTTATAGTATTTATTAAACTTTTATGGTATATGTGAATCTTTGTATTAAAAATAAAATAAAGTGTAACTTGAATATTATATATATTCTATATCTTGAAAATTAAAAATTCTTCCATAAAATACAATTTTATAAGAAACACACACACACACACACACACACACACACACACACACATATATATATATGCACATAAGGATTATGAGAAATTAAACATAGCATTTAGTTTAATGTTACTATAATATTTCATTTCATGCCATATGTAATGGATAATGTTGGCCTTTGTCCAAATTTGTAAGTCTTTAGGCACCTTTTATTTTTTTAATTTTTATGCGTTTATTGGTGAATTACAGTCTTGTGTCATAATGTAAATCATGTTGACAATGACATACATGCCCACAGCACTTGGTATTTCACCACATCCCCATTTTTCTTCCTCCCCATATCAAGCACCCAGATTGACAATGTCATAATCACATGTACGCACATAGTCGATGGTAGTATTTCCATGAATGAACCTCACACTTTCTCCTTTCTTACTATTCCTCCCTGGTCCACTGAGTTTTCTCCTCTAGAGTCCGTTTGGTATCTCAAGTACTCACTAGTTTGCGCATATTAGAAAAAACATATGAACCTTCTGCGATTGACTAATCTCACCTAACATAATGTTCTTTAGGTAGGTCCTTTCATTTTCCTACAAATGAGGTAATTTTGTTCTTTATTGTAGAGTAAAATTCAATTATGTGTATTTCCTATAAGAAACCTGGGTTGGTTCCATCATTTGGCTATTGTGAATTATGTTGCTATGAACAGGAGTATGCATATATTACTGTAGTTCTCTGGTTTCAGCCCCTTTGGAAATATACCCAGTAGTGGTATAGCCGGATCATGTGGCGGATCCATCCCCAGGTTTCTAAGGGATCTCCACATTGATCTCCATAGCAGCTGAACTAGTTTACAATCCGACCACCAATGGAGAAGAGTTCCTATTTCCCCACTTCCTAGCCAACATTTATTGTTATCTGACTTCTTTATGTTTGCCATTCTCATGGGGGTTAGATATAATTTTAGCGTAATTTTGATTTACATCTCCCTGATTGCTAATGATGTTGAACTTTTAAGTCCTTTGTATATTCTGGATATTAGCCCTCTTTTAGAGAGTTAGCTGGTAAAGATCTTCTCCCATTCTGTAGACTTTTTTTTTTGCTCTTTGATGAGCAAAACTTTTTAATTTAATGCTATCTCAGTCGTTAATTCTTGTTTTAATTTTCTGAAGTTCAGAGGTCTTGTTGAGGAAGTTACTACCTGTGTAGGCACTTTTTAAAAGATCTCTGGAGCTTACTTTAAACCAGTTCTTACACTAATGAGTCATACATTCATACACTTCTAGATTCTCATTTGTCTTTAAAAATGTTTTTTTTGTTCTACTTACACTTCCGCAAATTAATGATTGACCTTTTATATTTGATTCTATCAAAAGAAGACTTGAATATAATGAAGATAATGTTGGTGACAACAATGATTTAATAAAGAATAATTTTGAGAACTCATTTGTTGAGAAGAATGGCTGGAAGAGCTCTTTTATTCTTATAAATCCATTTTTTCATAAGAATGAAATATAAATTCTTCCATTCTTATAAGTAAAGAATTTGAAAAGACATTGATTAATTCTATCACAAGTCCTTTTTTTGAAGTCTCTTCTCTTTTTATAAATTAGAATATATTCATAGAATTAATTCATCTTTGAAATAGAATAGATTCAATATATGTCAAAATATTGTTCCAAAAGTCTACTTAGACAAATTTATTTGAAGCAAAGCTAAAGAGCCCCAAGTGCTCATTTAACTGTTTTCTTTTGATTTCATTTTGACTTAATTAGAGCTCACAGTCAAAAGTCTATAATTACACAAGAATGTTTGGGATCACTTCCATTGATGCACTGCCCATGTATATTTTATTGGTCATGGAGCTAACAGATACCACTCCTCAAGCAATACTTGGCCAAGATACAGGATAAACTTAGAGGTACAAGGCACATTTCTTCAACCTGTGAAGTTGAGTATGCTGTAAGTTCAGGATTATTTCAAAAATTTGTAAATTCAAAAATTTTAGTTAAAAATTTTAATGCTCAAAACTTTATTAAATCATGTAAAGGTATTTACCCCCAGTTAATGTTAAATTATGAAATTATTTTTGCAATCCCCATAGCATAACTAATCTAGTAGAAATTTAGATATTTTTAATATAGTACATTTTATTTTATTTTTTTTTATTTTTTATTTTTTTATTTTTATTTTTTATTGGTGCACTGTATTCATACATCATAGTGGGATACAAACTTTTGTGGACATACATGCACACATCGCCCAGTCAGCCCCCACCCGATCCCCACCCCATTCTCTCCCCATCCCTCCTTCCCATGCTTGGCTTAGTGGTTGACATCTAGCAATTTATCCAAAATTAAAAATTATAATCTCACATAACAGTTTCATTTGTCTGATACCAAGCTTTTTATGACTTAAAGATAACATTTCAATATTTCTTTTTGCTTTCTTTCTTACCAAAGAATATTTTTTTCTATATTTTTTAGGTGAAACTATCATATTTATATATTTATTTTTCAGAAAAAAATCTATCCTAATATGGAATATGGATTCTAGATACCCAAAATGATGTTGAAAAAGAACAAAGCTAGAAGATATATATTTTCTGATTTCAAACCATATAAAGCTACAATAATTGAAACAGTGTAGTACTCTTCTAAAGGCAGATATATAAACCATTGGAGTTAAATACAAGCCTAGAGCTAAATTCTTCCCTATATTGTCAAGTTATTTTTGACAAGGTTTCCATGAACATTTGTTGGTGGAAATAATAATCTTTTAACTAAATATTATTGAAAAATAATAATTACATGAAAAAGAATAAAATTGGACCCTTACCTAATCCCATATACAAATATTAACTCAAAATAGATTAAAGACCTAAATATAAATCTTAAGACTATAAACTTTTAGAAGAAAATCTGGGTCATAAAACCTCACATTATTGAAATTGGCAGTGATTTCTTGGATATGATTTCAATGGCACAGAAGAGTATACAATCTCCCTAAAAAATAAAAAATAAAAATTTGTATATCCAAAGACAATGTAAACAGAGTTAACAGTTACTAATAGAATGGGATAAAATATTTCCAAATGCTATATCTGAAGGTATATTAATATTCCAATTAGAAATCCTAAAAATTATCAACAATAAAGGCAAACAATACAATTTAGAAATAGGCAAAAGACTAACATAAATAAAGAATCTCCACAGATAACCAATCTTAGTTGTCTGTTGGATGGAAAATCTTGTTTCTCTGGTTCTGGTGTGTGTTACCTATTTCTTCTTTGTAGTTAATCTCTTTGAGTATTTTCTCTAGTGCTGGTTTTGAAGACATAAATTCCTTCAGTTTCTGTTTGTCATGGAAGCTTCTTATTTTTCCAACTAATTTGATAGAAAGCTTTGCTGGGTAGGAAATTTTTGGCTGGAAGTTTTCTTTCAGAGTTTGGAATATGTTACTCCAAGCCCTTCTGGCTCTCATGACTTGGTTTGGGAAGTCTGGAGTGATTCTAATTGGTTTGCCTCTGAATGTCACTTGGCCCTTTGTTTTTGTTGCCTTTAAGATTCTCTGCTTGGCTTCCACATTGGTCATTTTGACAATTATGTGGCATGGGGATCCTCTTCTCTGATCCTGTCTAAAGGGAGTTCTATAAGTTTCCTGGATCTGTGTATCAACCTCTTGCTCTATGTTTGGAAAATTTTCTGCTATTACTTCCTTGAAGATATTGTTGATCCCTTTGGTTTCACTTTCTTTTCCCTCCTCTATTTCAATTATTCTTAGGTTAGCTCTCTTAAAACGGGCCCATATTTCTTCAATGTCAAATTCCTGCTGTTAGATATCTTTTTCTAGATTAGAAACTATGCGTTCATTTTTGGAATGATCATCTTCTAAGAGCGAGATTCTTTTCTCCATGTGTTCTAATCGGTTGTTTGTGCTTTGAATTGAGGCCTTTACTTCATTAATTGCATCCTTTATCTCTTTTTGGCTCTCTCTGAATTCTTTTTGAAGCACCTCTATTATTTCTACAGTTATTTTCCTGATTTGATCTTCTAGAAATCTCTGATTTTCTGTTATATTGGGTTCTGATGTTGTGGGGTTGTGGGCATTCATTGCTCCATTGTTATTCCTCTTTCCCATGATTTCAGAAGTTTGTGCCTTCTCTGGGTTCTTCCCTTGGGTCACTAAGACTTCACTTAAGGTGCTGTGGATCTCGAGTCTGTAGTATCTCAGACCCCACTCCTCCTTTACTGGGTTGTATCACAGAGTCTTCGCCCAGGGAGTCGATAGAGGCTGCTTTAGACTATGGGGGTTGCCAGGTTGCACGTTCTCCTATGGTGTGATATCTCTGCCACCGCCACTCCCCCACTGGGTCAAGTCCCTGGGATACAGTACTGGGATTTCTCTTCTGTGGCCCGCAATTTGACTCACTGTACTTGAGTTTGCAGATGTAGCTGTACTGGACTCGTTGAATTCGCTGCTGCTGCAGCCGGTGGCAGTATGGCGCCGCTGCTACGCCCTCGGCCATGAGGCTGGCTTATTTCTTCTTGGTTTTGAGTTCCACTCTGAGTCCCTGCAGCGTGTGCTGAGCTCAGCCACTGGGAGCTTTAGATGCTCCCTGCGCTGAAAAATCCCGCCTGGCTGTTCCACAGCGGCTCACCTCGGCTTGCTGTAGCCATCCGGTGAACTTGCCGCTACTGCCGGCAGTATGGCGCTGCTGCCGCATCCTCGGGCGTGAGGCCGGTGTATCTCTTCTGTTGCTCTGAGCTCTGTTCTCAGTCCGCTTTCTCTTTAGTACATTTTAGGGAAAGTACTTTTATGTAAAATTTAATTCAGCTTTTATGCACACAAAACACATAATTCTGAAATACCAGTTCCTAATATTTATAGAAAATTCAAATAATTTTGGAAAATTTCTAAATTATTTAAGAACTACAGCTAACTATAGAAAAATCTCAAGAATTTAACTGGGAAACTAGATTTGTATAATATATATATATATATATATATAATACTTCATGATTAAAATTGCTATAAAATTATATTTTAGATTCATTCAACTTTAATTTACTTAAACAGACTACTTAAAGTAGGTCCATTATCAATTTATGTTATATTTAGTAGTCAATATCACATCATATGTACTCAAATTATGATTGCTAAACACAGTTGTAAAATTACTTTACTTTTTTAAATTTATTCATTTTTGTTTTGGTGGTACTGGGGTTCCTGAAAGCCCTTCTATCTCTGGGCTACACTGGCTTCAAACCTAAGCAATCCTCCTGTTTCTGCCTCCCAAGACAGGGATTACAAAGTGTGCCACCACGCCTGACTTGGTGTGTGGTTTTTAAAACATTGAGTAGTAACTCAAAAAAAAATAAGAGAAGGAAGTGTTGGGTGCTCATATTTTTAACACAACTTGATTTTTGTGCTGAATAAAATATTTTGGATCTTCTTTTAATCTACTAATATGTAAGTAACAACATATTTCTTCTAAGATTTTCAGCATGTTACATTAAAATACATTCTATAACTTTATTTAAAAGTTCATTACGAAAATCTGAAATTTTAACCATTAGTGATGCTACTGAACTTATTCACTATTATTTTGCTAACATTCAAAAGTTCTGAGAAGCATGTTAAGAATAGAGTATTTACATTTTAAGGAAATGTTTCTATTCCTACAGTTTATTATTTTTGTACATCAAAACCCATTTACTGCCAGGCATGGTGGTGCATGCTTGTAATCCCCACGCTTGGAAGGTGGAGACAGGAGGATGCACAGGTTCGAAGAAAGCTGTGTGCACTGGCTTAAGAGACCCTGTTTCTAAATTTAAAAAGTATAAAAAAATGGATCTGGAAGTGTCGCCCTGAGGTAGAAGTGTTTCCAGGAACCCAAGTACCACCAAAAAAAAAAAAAAAAAAAAAAAAAAGAAAAACATTTATTTTCTTTGTATACCTACTAAAATTCATAACTTGAAACAGACTGAGAAAATTTGGCAAATTGGAAGAGATTCTATAAACATTATAACAAAGCAAAATTTTGTTTAAGTCCTGAATCATGAAAAAAAAGAAATGACTGGGACACTGGTTAAAATTCCAAAGTGGACCCTAGATCTTATTATATTATTACATCAATATTAAATATCTTGAAAGGGAATTTTGATTACTTTATTGTTATATAGGAGAACACCTTTTATCTAGGATCTATATATTGAAATATTCAACTATGAAGGGCCATATTGCCCACAACTAACTCAAATGTAGGAGGTGTCTATGTGTGTACCTCATTCAGGCCAAATATGCCCCTGGCAGACAGTTCCTAACATGAGAGACACATTTGATGGTCGCAATTAGAGGGTGTCACTGGTAGAAGACAGGGTTACTACTACTTTTCCTCCCTTGTGATACATTTCTTGCCATGTACACCACAACAGTCTTTTCCAACAAAAAAGTATCCAATCAAATCATCAGTAATACTGAAGTGGAGAATCCCTAATTTAAAAATAAGTACATACATACATATATATTAAAATCAGATTATTACCTGAAAATTTGGATGAATGGATAAAGATTGCGGCATATAGGTAAAACGGAATTTGATTCAAGCAAAAAGAAAAACAAAACTAAGACATTTGCAGAAAAATGGATGGAATTAGAACATATCATGCTAAGTGAGATCAGCCAGTATCAGAAAGTCAAGGGTCATATATTATCTCTCACATGTCGAAGCTAGAGAGAAAATAGGAAGCCAAAGGAACTTCAGATACTTGAAAAGACAAGCCAGGAGAAGAGTGGAAGGGGACTGGGAAAAGTGGTGGGGAGGAATAAAAGGAGAGGTGGTAAGACAACTCAAATAGCGCTTTGTCTATGTACCAGTGTCAGTATTATATACCTAGAGGCAGGGAGTAGGTTGGGGTTTGGAGGGATCACAGGCAAGAGCTGTGTGCTGTGTGTCTCTACCAATCTGACTCCCACACGATGTGTAATTACAAAGCACCAATAAAAGTATAACGCATTTTGCTACTGAGTTGAGATGAGAGAAATGTCAATTTGCTGGATTTAATATTTCTAAATGTATAACATTGTGCCTCAACATAATGCCTCACCAATTATATAATTATATGTCAAACAAAAAATCAAAGTTTAAGGAAAAAATTTTAGAGATAGATTTTATATTGAATTATTCTGAGTTCGCAGAGACTAGTGTGTATAAAACTTTCATGAGTCAGCTCAAGCAAGGACTTAATCTTACTCTGTGGGTGGGAGGATTGATATTAGGAATTGAACCAGGGATCATACTAACTCTGTGGTACACTCCCAGGCCCTTTTTATTGTTGTTGTTGTTGTTGTTGTTGTTGTTATTATTATTATTATTATTATTATTATTATTATTATATTTATTATATTATATTATATTATATTATATTTATTTATTATTTTTATTTTATTATATTTATTTTTATTATTATTTTTACTTTTGAAGTTGCTGAGGTGCAGTATTTCACTCTATCCTTCCCCATCTTTACTGAGATTCTCGACCGCGAGTAAATTCACGCCCCGATTGGACTAAGCTGGCTTTCGGCACTGAGGGCCATGCTGAACTGCTGAGGCTGACCTGTAATCTGCTATTCTCCTGTCTTGGACTTCTAAGTACTGGGATTATGGGCATGGGCCCCCATACCTGGCTTTACTCCCTGTTAAACCCTGTCCTCTCCCCCGACATACTGTGTGCGGGGGTTCCCTCATGGAGGTAAAGATCAAGTGACCAGGGCACGGCACAAAGATGATCTTCATAAAGGCTACTTACAGGATTTCTTTGCAAGATGAGAATGCTTATCTTTGTACATCATGGTGAAAAGAAATATGAGCTGTGTAAGAGCAGCATTTAAGAGGCTTTGGCAATTAGTGTAACATTGGAATCTATGGCCACATAATAGGAATATTGTAAACAGAATGGAGACCAAACCTATGTATGGTTAATAGACTTTTCTGAAATGATCATATTAAAGAGGAAACAAATAAGAAATTTAACTTTTACAAAGGTTTCTAGGAATAACTTCTCAGAGTTTAGTATATGTGATGGCGGTCTGACAAAAAGCTCAGTAGCTCTCCAGGCTCAGGACTCAGGGCAGGTCTCTGTGGAGAAATCACAGTCTCAGGTGGATACATGAGATCACATGCTTTCCCCTGGTAAATCAATGGAATGTTATAATTCTTATAACTTCCTACTTTAAATTTATAATTTTTCTAACACTGTAATTTTTCAAATATCATCACTTTTCTAATAATTTATCATAGCTATCCTATATACTAATAGCGTAGTCTTTCCATCAAATGTTAAAAGATGTTATATTGAGATATGGAAAATATGTTTTCCTTAAAATTTATATATTTTTATGATATGTTTACTTTCACAGAATTTGGACCATATCATATTTATTTGTATATTTTGCTGAAAGATATATATTGAGATTTTTATCTGCTACATAGGTTTGATTTTATTTTTTATTTTTATTTTTTATTGCTGCATTGTAGTTTTACATCTTAATGGAATACAAGATGGTGGAGGCATACATCCATCCGCACGTCACTCAAGAAGCCCTTACCCAATTCTCACCCTGTTCCCTCTCTCCCTCCTTCTCATGTTTGGCTTAGTGATTGATATGTTTGTGAATGTACTTCATGTACATTAGAGAATTTCCTTCTTAGACTTATCTTCAGATGGAGGGCTTTAGAAATTTTTTAGTGAAAATAGTAATGTCATATATATGCCTTTATAAAATAAATTATAAGAATAGTAAATATCCCATGCATATTTCAATATAGCTAAATAAAGTATACCGGTGTAAATAAGAATGAAAATACTTGTAGAGATTAAGCCAACATTTTAAATTTCCTACAAAATATATTAACTCTGACCAATATTTGTCAAATAAAATATATAGGGAGATATTTCAAGTATAAATTGTGTACTTCTCGTCACACTCAAGATATGTACAAGTATTTCAAGATATATGCATAAAGAGGACAGTTGACAGCAGACTGTAGGGAAAAGTAAGCAAAAATCTGGGAAAGAAACAAGTAGAAACAAAAAATAGTATCTGCTTATAATAAGTTGAAAAATCTTTAGATGTAAATGCAAGCTTTTGGAATTACTAGGTGCTATAACATGAAAATATGTGTGTAGGAATGTATTTTCCTTAAATTTTATATAACTTAAAGTAAAATATAAAAATTACCTTTAAAAATTATAATAAACTGGTAAAAACTATAGTTTTCTGAAAGAAATTGAATAAAAAGGTAATGATTTAAACTATTGGTTTCACACTTTATAATTTTGTTTCCCTAACAAAAGCAGTACTTAAGCTTTAAAATGTAAAATTTGATCTTTTTATTTATGATGAATAGTTGTGTGTTTGCATGTTAGTGAAGCAATTAGCAAGAGGACTAATTGATCATTATGAACCTGTGACATAATGTACTTTTCATCCTGTCCTTAGATATAAATATTTCAATGACTTTAAGATTCACTGTAAATTTTTCATATTTTCTTTATGCAATGATGAGTACATCTCTAAAATTGTTTAGTTTTCTGTTTTTCAACTTTTATCATAGGCACTTATTTTTATGCATTTGTGGATATATATGTGTGTATATATACAATGTGTATATTTTGGAGAAAGAATGACTACATGACTTTTCTAGAAAAATGCAATAGATTATGAGTCCTAAAGAAAGTTATGATTTTTGGATTCAATATAGTTTCACAAGGAACAATGTTAATTATAGTATGTAGTTTTATTTCAGTTAGTCATTTGCAGAAATGTTTATATTTAATGAAGGAAAATATTTTTAGCATGAGTGTTATTTTAGTTCTAATATTTATTATTACTATCAATAATAATGAGTTTTTAAACCTAAAGGTTTCTTACATCCGTATCTTTATTTTTATAGGTTATAAGATGTTTTAAGGAGAAGTGAGTAATATGTTCATAAAATTTAACTTTGATAAGCCTGAAAAGATTACAAATATTCTACATGACAAAACTTCCAAGTAACATAATGTCATTTTCACTACAGATTACTTTATGTTGTGAGCCTAAAATGCACCAATAAAAGTATAAAAATACAAATATATCATAATAAAGACATATATTAAAATAATATTACATTGAAATTAAATACACCAACACTAAGAAATTTAAAAATATTTTAAATGATATATAGATAAACTGAATTGAATGAGAGGAAATTTAGCAAGAGTAATTATCTGGTCTATACCATTCTCTCATCCCTATCTCTACATAGTTCCACTCCCTGCCAAAAAATTAAATATTTATGGCAAGAATATTGTCTTATTTTCAGGAAAAAGTGATCAAAATCTTTTCTGCCAGCATGCTCAAAGGAGTCAATACCACGATACGTTGCTCTCCATCTTGGCTCTCTTGCACATGCTTTTAAGGTCTTCAACCTTTCCATTCATTGATAATTCTCACTTCTATACAAAATTGAATTTGATTTCCAGCCTTCAACAACCGAATACCTAAGATATATTTATATCAAAATTTATTTCAGGCACTTATAAAATATAATTACCCATCCATCCACGTCTGACCATATCTGTCTATCTTTAATTTCAGTTCTGCTAATAGTATCAATTAACTGTGTCTGTTATAAATTCAACCAACCTTACATACCAATCCCCCTTTACATGCATTTCAGTCGTCAACATGCAGTCCTGTTCAAACTCTCCCTTCTTCTTTTGCCCACTTGAGGGATTCAAACCCTCATGGTGCTCACCAGATACCCATGTTCACATTTACTTTCCCTGCATCCATCATCTCCTCAACGTTAATCCAGACTAACCCTTGAGCTATAATAGATGTGAACTCCCCAAAATACAAATGTAAAGTATCTGCAAGAATTTTACCTCCTGATTTATTCTCCATTTCTCAGCCCCCAAATACCTTTAGCTATGGGTCTCTTCTAGGATTCCACAGGCGTGAAGAGATAATTCACACAAAACCAAACCCCTCACGGAATGTCCCGTATATAGTGGGGAAAAGGTTATTTCATCCTGTTCTGGGACAAATTCTATGGGTCATTTTATCCACGAAGCTCTTTGAGTTGGCAATGGCATAATAAGGTTTATACCACATCTTATATTTTCCACTGCCCATTCTGATTTCCTTCCTTCCTCTCCACTCAAAGTATTGATTCCAAAGGCTCTCTTTACAATGCCTCTGCACACTAAACTGTGCTCAGTATCTTCTTCCAGAAACCCCGTCCTATGTCAGGATCCTGTGTACATGACATAATAGATCTGGCCTTTCAAACTTTCTTTACAATACTATTCCAACCTGGCAGGTGTCTGTTCTTGGTAATGTTTCATATAAATGAAAACAAAAGTAAGAATATATTTCGCCAAAGTTATCATTTGCCAAACCAAAACATGACTCCTAGAGAAAAGAATATCCTATGAGGTCATAAAGGCTGTTCTCAGTATAAAAACATCATCGTAAAAGCAAAAGTAAAAGGCAGAAATTATTAAATTAATCACTAGTAATAGCTAATAAAATCACTAATTATAATAGTACTAATAATCAATATTACTAATAATAACTAATAAAATCACTAATTATTCACTAGTAACAAATAATACAATTTAACTTCAAGAGTTGTGGGAGAGCCCAGCTTGGTGGCACATGCTTTTTAATCTTAGTACTTAGGAGGCTGAGATGAGGATGGCAGGTTTGAAGCCAGACTTCAGCAGCTTAGCAAGACCCTGTTTAGAATAAAAAATAAAATAGTGCTAGGGGTGTAAGGAGGTATAAGACTCCTGGGTTCCATCCTCAGTACAACACACACACACACACACACACACACACACACACACACACACACACACATACATTGTTATTGGTAGCATATTAAAAATGTCTGACTAGGTATCTGAAAAGGCAGAGAAAGAACATTAAAGTTCCATGGTGAGCCAGGTGCAACCGCACACACTTGTAATCCCAGTACTTGGGAGGCTGAGCCAGGAAGCTCAGAACCACAGGTTTGAGGGCAACCACAACAACTTAGCAAAACCTTATTCCAAAATAAAAAAAATAAAAAGAACTAGGGATGTACCTCAGTTCAATCCTGATAACAACGACGGCTACGATGACTACGATGACTACTACTACTACTACTACTACTACTACTACTACTACACACACACACACATGCACACGCACACACACACGCACACGCACACACACGCACACAGTATCAAGGTAAGAACAAAGTAGGAAATAGTTGCTCCCAAAGACATGCTAAAATTGATTTAACTGCCAGGCTCAGATGGAAACACCATGGAGCTAACCTCCACCTTCTGAGAAGAGTACCACGCAGCCCCTGTGTGAGCCCAGACCTGGAGAGGACTCCAATGCGTGGCCACCGATGGCTGGTGTCCCTGCAGGCTATGAACATTGGCTATGAGCATGGTAGAGAAAATACAAACTAGATTTAAGAACTCCAGCATGCACTGTGTTGCTACCATGGCAGATAAGTGTCCCTTGGTGACATTTTCAGGAAGAAAAAGGCAGCAGGGTACACAACAGCTAGAAGCGGTTCCCTGTCCTCTCCCATCCATGGTCTCCCCTTAGATAACTCTGGCTAGAGCCCACCTCAGCTCACAGCACAAAAAAGAGCATCCCAGAGCTGGGGTGCCTTTGAGGCTGGGAGATGCCTTAATAATTGGCTGGAAATACGGCAAAATGTCCCTGAACTATATGCCAGGAAAAGCTTGTTTTGAGGAGAGAACATCTGTGCCCCTTGTTTTATTTTTCTAAAGGGAATAAGGTGAGCTAGAGATCTTACCTGTCAACCACCCCACCTGTCTGTTGTCTCCAAGGTGAATTAAAAATGATAACTGCAAAAGGTAGGCTGAACCTCCCCTGGTGACTCAGTATGAGTGTGTCCCGAGGATGGAGCCGCAGATATCTCATGAAGTACCCTGCACAATCCTGCTGTGTTTAGAATAGCTTCATTCCATGGAAGGATGATCAGAACGCCCAGGTGACCTCATCAAACTCAAGCCACATCCTTCACTGTCAGCTTAAAACAGATGAAACTTCGAGTTCACCTCTCATCTGACTTGCCCTTATGGCAACTGGCAAATAGCTCCGAAGGCAGGAAAAGAGAAAACGTTGTTAATTGTCTTTAAATATCCATACTTGTGAGAATCTAGGTATTTCTAAAGAAACAGAAATATAAAGAGAATTGTTTTCTTGGGAGTACTCCAGTGGCTTCAGTCAGACTTAGATTTGTTAAATGATTTGTGTTCATAGTTTAGAAAAATTTTTGTATTTTAAACTAGGGTGAAGCACATTGTTCCGCACTACATACAACAAATGTAGATATCGTTTTGTAGATAGTATACAATACTTAGGAAGTGAAATTCTGGGACTTTTGATGATTAGCCATAACTTCTGGCAAATTTCTAATTTCAGAAAAGTGCCTGATTAAATGAACTAAGGAGAAAAACAGGGACATATATATTAAAATCATTTTCCTGTCTGCAAAGAAAGAAGAAAAATCCAAATTATCCTCAAAGTTATAAAAATATGCCCCACAGCATTCTTTTAATCAGTATGCTTCCAACTTTAAAAATACATTTTATATTTTTACTAGGTGTTGCCAAGTTAATTTTTTATAACAAGTGAATAGATATTCACTTGGTCTACTTTGAGGAAGAATCACTTTCTATCTCACTTTGGGTTTAATTTTCTTTTTTTCATTAGTATTATTGAGTTCAACATGATTAAGTTAGGATGCTTTTCTTAATTTTCAACCCTCTGAAATGTAAAGATTTTTTGAATCTAGGACATCAATCATTGATCGCACTCCATTTATTACCACCACAGGAGTGCAACGATCAAAGTGATCTGAGATCACTGGTCTCTGAGCAATTGAAAATATTGCATAATTAAGCTTTAGCCTTGAACCATACAAATGCTCTTTCTCATTTTGGTAAATTGTGTTAGGCAGAAAAAACCAACATGATCTATTTAAAATACTGAAATGGTGTGCATGTTAATGTGATTGAATTTCTTTAGCCTGCTTTGCTTTCTCATTTTCTGTTTTAATGCATGGACCTATTATTTCCATTTCAATGACAGATATGAGTACAAATAGTAAATTGAAGATTTCTCTTTTATTAAGGCACTTTTGTTATCATAAGTAAAATTGAGCTGTTCTCATCCAACTCAACTGTGTCTGTGATACAAGGTTTAGTCAGGCATTAAATGAAGGTTTCAGATAACATTAGGCTGGAAATCTGTTACATGTTCAACACTGATAGTTTCCTTTTTAATATGTTTATTGGCATAACAGTTAATGCCATAATAAAATACAATAAAATTTTAGCATCCTTTATTCATAACAATGGTTCCCTCAGTTCTCTGAATGGTGAGCCTACAATTAATAACAAGAATGACTGAGGGAGCAGTGTGTAAATGGTGTGAAAAGTACACTAAGGTATACTGGGTCTGATTCGTCCGGACAAACTATAGTACCAGTGCCTTAAACGTAGCTTTGAAAATTGAATTTTCAATGATTCAAAAATAGCTACGTAAAATGATGACCCTGCTAAGGTCGAGGAAAGATAATTAAATAAATAATGTGAGGTGATTTGTATTGCCCTTTGAGGTGTTAATGCAAATAGAAGTTGCTTCAATAGTAGAATCTGAAGCTGGGCACGGTGGTGCACACCTGTAATCCCAGTACTTGGGAGGCAGAGGTGGGAGGATCACAGGTTTAAAACCATTCTCAGCAATTTGATGATCTTACTGACCTAGTGAGACCTTGTTTCAAAGCAAAAAGCAAAAAATGAGTAGGGGTGTAGCTTAGTGGTAGTATACTCCTAGGTTCATTCCCCAGTAACAGTCAAATAAGATTTAAGTACTTCTGTGCCCAAACTTTAACTCTTGAAGAGGGAACCCTAGGATTAAAACTTTTAGGCCATAAAAGCTTGAGAATTTCCATATTCTTCAAGAAGATTATAATTATTGGTACAATGTATAACAGTTTGAAAGCAATGCCATTCTAGAAAAGCACATGCAAGAAAAGCTAACGTGAGTAACTGGTAAAAAGGCTCAATAAGGGAAGGGAATGAAGACGCAGAAGGAAGAAAGTCAAAGATAAACTCCACGATTATACCTGGATCTAAATCTTAAGAATAACACCGGGCCAGGTGTGGTGGCCCAGGCTTGTAATCCCAGTACTTGGGAGACTGAGTCAGGAGGATTCCAGGTTCAAACCCAGCCTCCACAAATTAGCAAAGACTTCCACAACCCAGTGATATCTTGTTTCCAAATAAGAAATAATATTAGGCTGGGGGTTTAGCTTGGATGTAGAATGACTTTGGGTTCAATGCCCAATGCCACCAAATAAGAAAAAGAAAAAAAAAATATAATAGCACTGACCACAGCTGTAACTTCCAAATGACACAGATTTTTAAAACCTTAAATATATTACCTTTGCACATTCTTTTTAACCAGTGCACTGTAATTCATTTTGTATGCAATTAACTAGGTTCACTGTCACACTGGTACAGTGCAGCCCCAGGTCTGTTCTGAGGAGATACTGCTTACCTAGACCTAGTTATTTGCATATATCATTGTGATTCTATCTCTCTCTGGATGGAAGGCTTTTTCCAACCTTGAAACTTTCAGTTACTAATAAGTATCAAATTTATTATTGCTGGGTTCAGTTGTTATATGGACTTAATTTCAGGAGCATCTGAATTCTCATACTTTGAATTAATGTTTCCCCTACTGGACTGGTTTATCTAATGCACAGATTACAGAAGATCAGTTTGAAAGAAGACAAACAATAGTTACCACCAAAAAGCCTGTTTTCCCCAGCCACTGCCCAGAGAAATAGAAAGAGAGAGAAACATTTGCTGAACTGATCCTAGAATGATTTACCAGTCAATTAAAGAACACTTTCTTAGCATGCAAAGGGATTTTTAAACACTGATGAATTACACCAAAAATTGCTTCCTTTATTTGCATTCCAAAAACCAGACAGGTCATACTTTTTATAAAAACTTTCATAATTTCATAATTTTCTACAGCCTGAACTTTTTATTTTGACATAAGGGTTGTGCTCAGCTAAAGACAGTCACTCAGGTACTCCTGAAGTATACTACTGAGAAATTGAAATTAGAAATAATATATTGCCAGACACCACCGTCTCCAGTCTTGCAAAAAGCAGTACTCAAATGTCACTTTGAAGAGCACCTGTTAGACACTGTATTTGAAATGAAATACTATTTGAGCATTTTAACTTGTAAGCATGATTCTTTGATGTATTATAATTCTCAACCATTACATATAGAAACTTCTCAGAGTAAGCCAAAGACACGTCAGTTTTTGACACTCACTTTGCAGAAAGAAAGACTAGTGATGGTGTGTGATACCATTTGATTGGCATTGACATACGCCCTGAGTAGTCCCTCTGGTTGGGTTGTTGCTTCAGACATTTGATGAGTGGGAATTTGGAAAGAAGTACTCTCTGGAAGAATATTTAAATTTTGCTATTGGAAACACTTCAGTGTTCAATGCAAATCCTGGGAAGAGAGCCTGGCATTTTGATCGACTATGCATAACGTACCACATCACCTGAAAGAGGGCCATGGCTCCTTCAAAAACTTACAAAACCAGTTGCTTCACATCTTCTTACTAAGTGGAAATGGATGACTACATAATAATACTAGATAGACAATGGATGATTACATAATAATATTAGATAGACAATGCTGTCTTATTGTAGCCTTGCTATTCAGTTTTGCAGTGTCAGTCATTCAAGCTCAAGATGAAAATTTCTTTCATTTTTTTCTTTTTCTTTTTACTTATTTATTTTTCTGTGGTACTAGAAAATGAAGCCCTGTTAATTCTGCCTCTGATCTATGCCTCCAGCCATATTTTGTTTCCTTTCCTTTCCTTCCCTTTCCATTTATTTTATTTATTTATTTATTTATTTATTTATTTATTTATTTATTTTGGTGGTACTGGGGTTCCTAGAAACCCTTGTACCTCTGGGCTACACTCCCAGACCCAATATATATATATATATATATATATATATATATATATATATATATATATATTATAATTATATAATTTATAATTATATTTATAATTATATATATAATTATAAATTATATATATAATTATATATATATTGAAAACAAGGTCTCCCAAGCGCGGGGATTACAAGTGTGCACCACCACCATGCCCAGGTTATTTTATTTTATTTTTTTAACTTTGAAACAGGGTCTCACTAAGTTGTGGAGGGCCTTGCTAAATTGCTGAGGCTGTCTGCACACCTGGAAACTTCCCGTCTTAGACTTGAAAGTTCTGAGATTAAAAGTGTGCTAAAACATACCCAGCTAAGATGAAAGTTTCTTAAATCCTTTGATTGGCAATTTCCTTTTCTGAGTGTTATATTCTTTTCTATATACACTTGTATGGTGTACTGTAGTTATATATCATAGTGAAATTCAAAACAATACAAGGATGAGTGCACACAGCGCTTGGTATATTTCCTCTGAATACCACTTTGTTATGCCCCCTTCACAACACATGCTAGTGAGATTAGTAGCCCTAACTTCATGTATGGAATTAGCATTATCTTAACCATACTATATTCTTTTGAAATTTTACTCTTATTTTCCTTAATATGGTGGACGAAACCCAAGGGGGATTTCCCCTCTGAACTCCCAGCCTTTTGAAAAATTTTGTAACAAATTCTCAGTAAGTTGCTGAGAGCCTCATTCAATTGCTAAGGTTGGCCTGGAACCAAGGATCCCCTTATCTTATTCTCCCAAGCACTAAAATTACAGACGTGTGCCCCACACCCCACTTATATCTTCATTTAAAATGCTGTCTCGGCTCATGTCAAACTTCTGGCTGACCAGTTTCCTTTCGTAAGTTTACATCCCTATCCACCTTCTTTGATGGGGACTTACCTACTTCTCCCTGCATTATTCCTAATGTGCCCCTGGGTCAGGTATGAAACACGTAGGGCTAGAAAATTTATTCAAATTAGCCAATTCACAGGGAGCATGAGAAACCTAGCTAACTTCACCCTGTTTACCATAAATAAAGGCTCTCCTACATCCTTAGCTTGCTGGTACCTGTACTTGGGTGCATACCACATGGTCCTGTTTGATAGCTTCTCTGCTTTGGAGCTATAGGGATGCTCTGTGTTCCACCATCAAAGGAATCTGCAGGTTTATAAAACACTAGGAACTCAAATCCCTATGTTCTTCAGAGCCCAGTGGGTGAGTTTTCCTCCTCAGCACCCCATGGGAGTTGGTCTCCATAAGGTCACAGTGACCTCGACTGACAAGAGCCATGGTCACCTTTAGGACTGTTTCATAACCTCCCCAGACGAACTGGAAAGAATCAATAATGCTTTCCTTACTGGTCTTCCCATTACCAGGTTTTTATGATTTCTGTATCTCTGAGTCTTTTCTCAGCTTCCTCAGCCATTCTTACAGCATCTCTGAAGCCTTTTAAGGTGGGATTCCAGTCAGTTCATGTTCATCTTTATTTTTAAACACTCTCTTGGAGAGCTCATCCATTAACATGATATTAAAGACGCAAAAAGATTTCAATTTCACAGTGCCAACTTGGACCTACCTGGATTCCACATTTTATATTTACTCTTTTCTAAACTGCATCTTTTGGGGATGCAGAGCAGCTAGCTATTTCAGTCTTACCAAGTAATCCTGCATTTTTATGCTAACCTGTCTTTTGTTCTGGCTTGCTTACTTATTGGCATTACTTTACTCCACTTTAAACAAGGAAAATTCTGCCCTTCTAATTTCTACAGTGGAGATGCCAAGGCTTGTAAGAAGCCTTGCTGTCTACCATAATCCCCCTCCAACTCACAGTAAGTTCTGTTTTCATAGCATATGTGAACCCTCAGCACTCTGAACCATCTCCACATAACGGAGACATTTCATCTTCACCTCGATTATTTGTTGACCTGCCTGATGGTCTCCTTGCTTCTATGTGGCACTTCCCTCTCCCCTCCAAGTTCATTATGTACAAGAGAGATCCCCAAAATAAATAAAAGTAAAGTTGATCAAACCGCTCCTCTGTAAAACAGCACTCCAGTAGCAGATTAAGTAAAATACCACGTTTTTAAAATGATCTTTGAACTGTTCTCTTTGGCCCCTTCTCCCAAAACTCCCTCTGCCTCAGCCCCATGGATTTTCATGGAGCGCTGACTTCCGGAGATCTGCCAGCTCAGTCCTAGAACGTGGCCAGTGTAGCTCTAGGAGCCTTTCACCGCTACTCCCACCCATCCTTTTTTCCACCTCATAGCATGTGGTCATCGTAGCATTTATTCTGAGAATTCCCTCTGACCCCTTTACTTACACTTGGTCTTCTCGTCTGCCCCTCACCTCTTGTGTATGAGCCTGCAGCCCATGGGGACTTTTTTCTATTTTCTTATCTGTACTCCTCCCAGGTCACCCCCCAGTCCCAATACCTTGGAGAATGCATGGCCCTTAATAAATTATTATTATTTTTTGTGGTACCGGGGATGAAACCCAGGGATATTCTTCCTCCAAGATATACCCCCAGCCCTATTTCCCCTGATTTATTTTGAAACAGGGTCTCATCGAGTTGCAAAGGGCCTCACTAAGTAGCTGATACTATCTCCAAAATGTCACCCTCCTGTCTCAGCCTCCCAAATGCTGCCATTACAAGCCTGTGCCACCATACCTGTCCTCAATAAATTCTTGACAAATAGAGTGTTTCATCTTAAGACCTTCTTGACATCACTGTAAATGGCTTTGCCACTCTGATCTTGGGTGGTTCATCCAGGCATGGTTTAAACCCCCACCTGCTGCAATACAACTGACTGAAAATTCAGTGTTTTTTTTATTATTATGAATGTTCCCTTTTACTTAGAAGACACAGGGATTCCTCCTCCCCTCTGCCTTATTTAGAAGGGTGCATTTCTTGCTCTCAGTTTTTTATCTGCTGGAAATACACTTCTCTCATAATCCTCACTAAAATTGACTTTTTTTTAACTTCCATAAACATTTTCTATAGCACTTATCACTTTGTTAGAGTGAATATTATCAACAAAAATATAATCTTTTTTTATTCCTTTCTAAAATGACTTTATAGCACAATGTTTTTGTTGTAGATTATCACAGAGCTCATATATTTGAATTTTTTCAAAAGAATGTATTTATACACCTATAAATTGGGAAATAATCTATACCAGGAACTTATGAATACCTATATAAAATATAAGTATTAAATAACTTTCTCAAAGAAAAAACTGACATGTAGGAAAGAATATTTTTGTCTATTATCTGACACAAAGGAGAAGATGGCAAAGCATTTCTCTTTTCTTTTTTTTTTTTTTTTTTAAGACCATCACCATTTTGTTTTGTCTAGATCACATTAGCTTAGTAATCTTACATTTTGTATTTTAGAAGTCAGGTATATTTTAAGAACACAAATATTTTAAAACATTGTTTTTTATATATACCAGGAATCACAGAAAATTAACTTAATAAAGTGTAAATTTTTGGTTTTGTAAAATTTTACCAAAAGCACATCAGTATGTTAAGAAAACCAAATTGTTTTAGACATTGGGTTAATATATTTAAGATGAACTTTAGAAAACTACTTTAATTTTTTATTGTAACTAACTTTTACACATTCATGTTTTCTTTGCTATATCCCTTTATGCCTAGAAATGTTTCCTCCTATTTACTGGCTTTTCTCTTTTGGGGGGGCTTCTGTTATCTATTCTTATGATTTAAATAGAATGATAATTAGCCAGGTGTGGTAACGCATGCTTGTAATCCCAGCATTTGGAAAGCTGAGACAGGAGGATCCTGTTTCAACTATTTAGTGAGGCCCTTTGCAACTCAGTGAGACCCTATTTCAAAATAAGAAATAAAAAATTGGGCTGTAGGTATAGCTCAGAAGTTCCATACACAGTACCATTAAAAAATTTATATATATATATTCCGTTAACTCTTAATCCTATACAATGTCAAAACAAGTCATCATCAAAACCATTTATATAATATTGTTAAGATATGTATATACATTATATATATATATATATATGACCATTTTCTGTTTCTTACTATATAATATTGCAGTCAATTATATCATTAATAAATATTTTAGAATGTGGCCATTGTGGTTGGTTCAGTATTTTAGAAAATATAGAACATTTTAAAATAAAACTTCATGCTAATTTAGCCATCAGCAATATTAAAATGAAATGAACACTAGCAAAGTATCTCATGAGTATGCAGAGGGTCAAGGTAGGTGTGTGTGTGTGTGTGTGTGTGTGTGTGTGTGTGTGTGTGTTACTGGCAATTAAACACAAGTGAGTTCTGAGTCTGATATCCACCTCCTATTTTATTCTTTATTTTGGAACAGGGTCTTTACTAAGTTGCTGAGGCTAGCTTAGAACCTACAATCCTCTTCTCTTAGCCTCTCAGGTAGTAGGATTTTAGACATGTGCCATCATGTCTAGCTAAGGTGTACACTTTATTTTAAAGTTGGGTACTGGATTTATTATGAAAAACCTTTACTAAAATTTTTTAACAACATAATGTAAAACTTAAAAAATATTACAGAATTCTCTGACAAGAACCTACTATGGGTACTATAACAAAGGTCACATGAAGTCTTTGAAAAGGCATACACACTAAAATTAAACAGTGAATTCTTCTATATAATCTAGTGCTTTTGAGTTGGATAGCTTAGAAGCCATTTTTATGTCTGACATTAAATTTCTCAATCTATACATTTTTTTTTAAAAAGTGACTGTTGACTGTTGTTTCTGCTCAGTGTCAGAGCATATGTGTGTGACATGTGTAAGTTTCTGGGTTTGATTCCTGAACTGCAATAATAAAAAGGTATAACATAAGTAAACAAGTACGCTTCTCACAAATAAAAGATGCTGAACACATATTAGTTGCCCTTACCGGGATTCTTATGCCACAGAAAAGGCCCTGTACCGCAGAACGGATCAGCCTTGGTTACTCATCCATGTCAGGCATTATAAAAACACATCAATATCTGTGTCTTCCTCTTCAATTCACAAGCTTCATCTGCAAGTAGTGTCATCACGGACCTCAATGTACCCAGTAGGTTATGGAGAAGCTTGGATTATCCTCTTCAGAGGAAGCAGTGGTACCTAAGACATTTAATTTGTCCCATGCTCACATCGTACTTCTGACTAAAACATCGGAAGGACTGAAACAATGTACTTTTTTTAAGATACTAGAAAGTACTATTTTAAGTACTTTTTTTAAAGATACTTTTTTTAAGATACTGGGAAGAACAAAGACAAATACCCTGCTCTAGGTGCGAGCAAGAAGGCATTGTTTTCTCTGTCACTGAGATTTTGTTTTTATTATTATACAAATGAGCATTAGATACTTTGTCTAATATAGTATTTAAATGGTTTATTCACACAGACCTAACAAGAGATAAGTTTTGAATGGGTAAAAATAATTCACCCCACTCCCATCATCCTAACTGAAAGTCTTTGGGGACTTTATCTGATAGCTGTATTTTTGTTTGCAGAAATTGTAGATATTCCATAGTTAAATTTGCGGTATAAGAATGGGGGTAGAGGTACAACTCTAGAGCAAGCTAGCTCAAATAATGAAAGGATAACTATGAAAAGTATGTATAATGAATGCACTGCTTGACTATGTTGGCCTTTGCAAAGGCCAAAAAAAATTAAAAATAAAAATGTGTTGGCATTTATTTGGCTAACACTTCAAACTACCCAGATTCTGTGAAGCAAACAGACTTGCCCACAAATTTTAGAGTACACAGAGAAGACACTAATTGCAGTAACCAGTCTTTAAACAATCATGTGGAAACAGACCAGCAGTTAAGTTGTCAAAAGCGTTACATCTAAGAGATCCCAGAGAAGCAAACAGAAAATCTCTTACAAGGAAATAGAATACCTAAATTCCGATTATGTTCAGTATGCTGGCCGTTCACTGAATGAAAGTTTCTGTGGAGTTCAGCTTAGATTTTGACTACTTTAACAGCCATACCTTGTTTTCCTTTATCTATTTAATTGCAGTGTTTCATGGGCACAGAACTAGGAATTTAAAGAAGAAAATACTAATTGTTTTAGTTTTGAATGAAGACACCTGGAACTACAGCAAACACCTGCAGTGACTGCAAGGTTTCCATGTTGCACAAGCCACTGAGTTGCAATTACAGAAGCAACCATTTTGGAAGCTATAGTTGATGAACTAGCATGTAAACTGTTTGCATAGTTTTTAGTCACCAGATGATTGCCCAGGATACTAGAATGGGATCTCTCCACCCTCTAGTTCAAATACAAAGAAAATAAAAAATGCCACTGGTGGGCGAGAGATGGTGGGTAAATGAAAAAGAAGATATGTGAGATAGATAGATAGATGATAGATAGATAGATAGAATTAGATAATACAGATAAATTGACATACAGACAAGGTGTAAAAATGATGGTGCATCAATAGATCACTGAGTCTTGTAAAGTACAGAAGATTTAAATGTATTAAAATAGGATATAAGCAGAGAGTGGCGGAGCATATCTGTAACCTCAGAACTTGGGAGGCTGAGACAGAAGGAACACAGGTTCATGACAGCCCAGCAACATAGCAAAACTCTAAGCAACCTAGCGAGACCTTGTTTCAAAGCAAAAAATAAAGAAGGGTTATGGGTTTAACACAGAAGTAGATTTCCCCTGGGTTCCCACATACCACACATAAATATTTAAAAATTAAATTAAAAAGGGATACAGTAGGTAGATTCTCAATTAAGGCCTAGGCAGACAAGTAACAAAGACTGCTGCGATTCTCACAGAACCAAATACTTCATAAAAATTGTAATAGATGCCAGGTCTGGCAATGCACAACTGTAATCCCAGTATTTGAGAATCACAGCTTCAAGGCCAGCTTCAGCAACTAAGTAAGACCCTATTTCAAAATAAAAATATAAAAGATGAAAGGTAGAATGATCCTGGGTTCAATCTTGAGTACTTTTTTGTGAAATAGAATATATTCAAAACCTTTCCTTTTCTAGAATTTTATTTTATTTTATTTTTGTGGTCCTGGGGTTCCTGGAAGCCCTTCTACCTCCAGGCTACACTCCCAGACCTGTTTTTTATATTTTTATTTGGAAACAGGGTCTCTTAAGCCAGCACGGCTGGCTTCGAACCTGTGTGATCCTCCTGTCTCCACCTCCCAAGAAGGGGATTACAAGCGTGTGCCACCAAGCCTGGCTCTTTCTAGTATTTTAAATGTAAAATCTATGCGAGGCCTGGCGGCGCATGCTTGTAATCACCATGCTTGGGAGGCTGAGACAGGAGGATCACACAGGTTCAAAGCCGGCCTCAGCTACTTAGTGAGGCTCTCAGCTACTTAGTGAGACCCTGTTTCCAAGTAAAGTATAAAACAGGTCTAGGAGTATAGCCTGGATGTAGAAAGCCCCTGGGTTCCACCCCCAGTACAATCAATCAATCAATCAATCAATCAATCAATCTACAAGTTGAGCTAGGCTTTGTGACACATGCTTATAATCTCAGTAGTGAACAGCCTAAAACCAAAGGACCACTGGTTTAAGACCAGCCTCAGCAACTTAGCAAGACTATCAGGAGCCCAGTAAAAAAAAAAAAAAAAAAAAATGCAATGTATTATTTTTTCTTTCTTTTTTTTTTTGTTTTGAGACCCTATTTAAAAACAAAAACATAAGCTGGGCATGGTGGCATATATTTGCAATCCCAGTATTTGGGAGGCTGAGACAGGAAGACTGCAGGCTCACAACCAGCCTCAATTACTTAGTAAGGCACACCACAGTTTAGTAAGAACTTGTATCAAAATAAAGAATAAAAAGTAGGTCTAGGGGTATAGCTCAGAGGTAGAATGCCTCTGGTTTCAACACCTGTGCTTGCTTTTCACAACTCACCCCTCTATTTTAAGAGAGACTCAAGGAAGTAGACAAGTTTATTTTCACAAGGGGCACTTGGCAGGGTCAGAAAAGGTTAGCCTCAATTAAACAAGGTATTCTTTAGCAAATATTAAAAATAAGTCTATATGAGAACTTCCAGGAGAGAACAGGAAAGTCTGTACATACTCAAATGTTGCCACCAGAAAGCACCATAGGCAAGACAAGAAATTTTATCTGGGGGGAGGAAGAGCTGTTTGGGACCTTTGTCCTTGTTCTCAGAGACTTTCTCATGAGAACCAGCATGTCCTAGTTTTCCACAGATACTTTTTCTGGCCATGTTTTGACAAACGGCCAGTGCCATAAAAACAAACAAAAAAACAAACAAACAAACAAACAAACAAACAAACAAATAAATAAAGCAAGCAAGCAAGCAGTCCTGAGGGTATAGCTCATAGGCAAAATGCCCTGATTCAATCCCCAGAACAACAACAACAAAAAGACAAGCTGTTTCATTACTACCTATAATGCAATTCCAAATGTACTGAATAGAATCTTTTTAGATATCTTCACAATAATTTTAAATTTTTACCAGATACATAAGGAATGCTCATTATTTATACATTATCTAGTTTTTTTTTAAATTTTAGTAACACAATTGCCATAGCTGTTTTAATCTTGACCATTACAATTATATCCAAATCTGAGCTGTACAAATGAGTCTTCCTAGTACTCTTTTTAAATTTTCTATTTTTTCTAATTACTAATAGTGCATTTTAGTTATGATCTGACCAGAAGTGGAAAATGGTTACTAGGCCCATGTAATTATCTAATATACTTACTTTCAAAATATATGTATCTACTACAACTAAAATATATCTTTAAAAATTAGTTAGCATGGTATAGGTTAATTTTCAATAATAAAACTATCTTTAAACCACCAAGTCAGATAATATATAAGGATCATAGGAAACAAAGGTATTTTTGGTTGACTTAGACAATTTCTTTTTTTTTTATGGTATTGGGGAAGGAACTCAGGACATTCTAACTCTGAGCTACACCCCCAGTCCTATTTTTATTCTTTATTTTGAAACAGGGTCTCAATCAGTTGCAAAGGGTCTCACTAAGTAGCTGATGCTGTCTGCAAATCACAATCCTCCTGTCTTAGCCTCCAGAATGCTGGGTTAACAAGCGTGTGGACACTACTATATCCAGCGACATAGACAATTTCTAAAATACTATTAAATGACAAAATGTAGCTTATGTAAATGACAAGTTTATAGTTCTTCCTATGAACTCTAGTAGAAGAAAGAAAAACTACAGATGAGCAAATAAGACTTATAAGAAAAACTATAGATGATTGAAAAATTTTCTGTTATTTTGAAGAGATTATTGATCCCTTTGGTTTCACCTTCTTTTCCCTCCTCTATTCTGATTATTCTTAGGTTAGTGCTCTTAAAATGGGCCCATATTTCTTTAATGTCAGATTCCTGCTGTTTGATTTTTTTTCTAAGCTATAACTTATGCATTCATTTTTGGAGTGATCATCTTCTAGGAGCGAGATTCTATTCTCCATGTGGTCTAATTGATTGTTTATAGTTTGAATTGATGCCTTTACTTCAATGATTACATCTTTTATTTCTTTTAGACTCTCAATTCTTTTCGAAAGTCCTGTATTATTTCTACAGTTATATTCCTGATTTGATCTTCTGGAGATCTCTGAATTTCTGTGTTATCAGGTTCTGATATTATGGGATTGTGGGCACTCATTTCTCTATTGTTGTTCCTCTTTCCCATGATTTCAGAAGTTTGTGCCTTCTCTGGGTTCTTCCCAAGGTCACCACGACTTCACTTAGGGTGCTCTCGGATCTCGAGTTTGTTGTAATCTCAGCCACCACTACTCCATTACTGGGTTGTGTTGAAAATTCTCAGACCCGAGGCTGCAGGAGACTGTGGGGGTGCTGAGCTGGGAATTTTCCCAGGGGAAGTATGACTAGGGTGTGGTATCTTTGCCACCACTACTCCTTCACTGGGTTGGACTGCAAAATCTCAGACCCAGGGAGATTATCAAAGCTGCACAAGTCCCTGGGGGTGCAGTGCTGGGATTTCTCCTGTAGGGGCTGCAATTTCACTTATAGTTATTGTGTGTGCTGATCTGGAGAAATCACAGGCGTGGGGAACTTGCTCTCACTGCTGGCAATATGATGCTGCTTCCATGCCCTTGGCCACGAGGTTGGCATATTTCTTTTCTGGAAGGTGTGATAAGCTTGGCCACTGGGAGTTTTAGACATTCTTTGTGCTGAAAGAACTACTGAATTACACCCAAATGATCTGCAGCTGCTCACTTCAGCTCTTTGTTTACCTTTCCTCTCTGGAGCCTGATGCTGTGAGGCATGATGTTGCCGGTGGGGTTCTGCAATGCTGGCTGGTTTCTTTTCTGGTCTCTGGTTGTTTTTTTAGTCTTCTTTTTTTTTCTCTTGTGTTTACTTTTTTTTTATATATCTGCTAATAGTGTTTTCTGGCTATGAAAAGTGCTGATTTTGTGGCAATAGAGACCAAGTGTTAGCAGGACTCGTAAACACTGCTTTTCTCAGTCCAGAAAACTTATAGAACTCCCTTTAGACAGGATTGGAGAAGAGGATCCCCACACCACATAATTGTCAAAATGACCAATGTAGAAGCCAAGCAGAGAATCTTAAAGGCAAAAAAAAAAAAAAAAAAAAAGTCCAAGTGACATTCAGAGGCAAACCACTTAGAATCACGCTAGACTTCCCAAACCAAGTCATGAAAGTCAGAAGGGCTTGGAGTAACATATTCCAAACTCTGAAAGAAAACAATTTCCAGCCAAAAATTTTCTACCCAGCAAAACTATCTATCAAAGTAGATGGGGAAATAAGAAGCTTCCATGACAAGTAGAAACTGAAGGAATTTATGTCTTCAAAACCAGCACTAGAGAAAATACTCAAAGAGATTAATTACAAAGAAGAAATAGGTAATACACACCAGAACCAGAGAAACAAGATTTTCCATCCAAGAGACAACTAAGCAAAGAATAAACAGTATCTTAAACAGAAATAAAATCTTAACATGTTAGGAATTAAAAGTTATCTCTCAATAATCACACTGAATGTAAATGGCCTCAGTTCCCCAATAAAAAGACATAAAGTGGCAAAATGGATTAAAACCCAGAATCCATCCATCTGCTGCTTACAAGAAACAGACTTTACAAGTAAAGATAGTAACAAACTCAAGGTAAAGGGCTGGGGCGAGATAATTCATGTTAAGTAGCCATCCTAAAAAATGTGAAGTAGTATTTCACTAGAGTTTTTATTTGTATTTCCTTAATGATTAGTTATATTATGATAATGATGAGTGATATTCATATGTTTATTGGTCATATAAAAATCTTTGGAGATTCATTATCTATTTTATTCTTTTACCTATTTCTAAATTGTATTGTTTGCTTTTATTGTTGCTAAATTTTAGGATTTCTATTTGGAATATTAATATACCTTCAGATATCGCATTTGGAAATAATTTAACCTGTTCTTTCAGTAACTTTTAATTCTGTTTACATTGTCTTTGGATGTACAATATTTTTCTATTTTTTATTAAGTTTGTTTATTCTTTTGTTGCCTGTGCCTTTGAAATCATATCCAAGAAATCACTGCCAATTTCAATGTTGTGAAGTTTTATGACCTTGGTTTTCTTCTAAAAGTTTATATTCTTAAGATTTACATTTAGGTCTTTATCTATTTTGAATTACTATTTGTATATGCTGTTAGGTAAGGGTCCAATTTTATTCTTTTTCATGTAGTTACTATGTTTCAACAATATTTAGTGAGGAGATTATTATTTCCTTCGCCAAATGTTCTTGGAAACCTTGTCCAAAATAACTTGACCATATGTGGAGGGAAAAAAAGCAAACATATCAAAGTTAATCAGGAAACCAAGCATGGGAAGGAGGTAGGAAAAGGGAAGGATTAGGGATTGGGTAGGGACTGATTGGGTGATGTGTGCATGTATATCTAGACAAGTTGTTTTATCCCATTAAGATGTATGACTACAATGCACCAATAAAAATTTATAAAAAAAGAAAGAAAAACTATAGATGAGCAAATAAGATCCTGAGAGGGATGGGAGGGGTAAAGGAACTTCCTTAATGTACATGATGTATATTCACAAATATACAAAGTCAATCACTAAGCCAAACATGAGAAAGAGGGAGGGGGAGGGAATAAGGTGAGAATAGATAAAGGGCTAAATGAGTGATGTGTGCATGTATTCCTCTATCATTTTATACTTCATTAAGATGTATGACTACAATGCACCAATAAAAAATTTAAAAAAAAATTATGATGTATTTTAACAAAATCAACAAGTTGTGATATTCTTTGCAAAATTCATATTATATGTGCCTATATTTATATAGTATAGGTATAAACATAAAAATTGTATATAAGCATACACATAATACCAATATATTTTAATATATTTATATATTGATTTTTATAATTCCTTTTTATTTCAGTAACTAAGATCTTTTGTGTAGTTGGCTGATTCATTCATTTAGCCTCTTTCTATGTGTAGAGCGGTTGCTATACAAAACCAGCTTCTGAGGACAAATGGTGAAAAGAGATATTCATGACATCTTTGCTCTTCCTGGTTATAATATAATGAATAAAATCTCTCATAATTAAAGGTCTTATAAAAAATGTCTAAAGGTTGTATAAATCAGTAACATAGATTTGTACCATAGTTGATCATTCCAGTGCTTCAAAGTGCACTCAAAGATCAGAAAGATCATAATAGTGGGTTAATTCCAAGTTTAGACTTAATTGTTTTTTTTTAAATATTTATATTGTGTAGAAATAGTAAAAATATGTCAGATAACTTTGCAAATATATATTATCAGTGAACCTAGTTATGACCACTTTCTCTATCCTTTGTTTACTTGTTTTATTTGTAGTTTTTGTAGAATTTATTCTGCTTTAGCAGTTTTGATAAGAATAATTATATAGACATATATTATATATATATATATATATATATATATATATATATATATATATAATGATGTAAAACTGGTCTAGTATACAATTAGTATTCAGTGATCATCCATTCTACATAACCCCATTTGCCACTCAGCAGTTGTTTAAATGGTCTTGGAAGTCTTCATAAACCTATCAATGATTTTCTCTCCAAATTCATGAGCATGTTTTATCTACCTTTGCTATACAGCTATAAAAATATATTTCTGTGTGGAGAAAAGACACAAAATAAAAGCCTTAGTAATGGAGTGATAGAAAGCAAGCCCCACTGTGGTCTTTTAAGAGGAGAGGGTGCCCTCTCTGCCTAAAAGTAAGAATCATAATATCTTGTGGGACTTTACTTGATATTGTTTTTATTCCCACCAATTTTGGACATGTGGCTACATTAAAATCATATACTTAATTTTACTCAAAGGAAACATTGTTCTCTTAAAAAAATAGGTGAGCTTTTTTATTCTCCCCTTTAGCTAAATTGGATTTTTTAGTGGAGGAAAATACATAACTATTTCGTTATATCTGATTCTCAATTTACTGCAAGTGTAGTTAAACCAGGGTCAGTAGAAAAAAAAAGAATGAGTCAATTTAATGGGGGCTCTTGATCTATGGTAAAGTGTAGTGATTAAAATAGACCTTCAGAATTTTAGTTGCAGAGACACACTGTGTTCTAATTGCCGTAGCCTTTGGGAATTGTCAGAAGGATAATAGCTCAGTGCAAAGGTTAGAGCAGACTCTGTGGTGGAGCTGTAGAACTGAGCAAGAGGATGGGGGCAGAGGAAATATCAGCTGAACGAACAATAAGTCACCTAGGTTTTCCTCAACAAAGTAAAGACAGATGAGCCGGGCTGCATAAAATTTTAGATTTAAATTTGTAATCGCTCTGAAAGGCAGACTTTATTAACACTGAATATCTATCACCTAGAGATAGCAGTAATCAAAACCATTAACCCTCACTGAGTAAGCAGGGATGTGGCACATGCTTTTAATATCAGCATTCAAGAGGCTGAGTCAGGAGGATCACAGTTCACAGACAACCCCAGCTACTTAGTGAGGCCCTTTGCAACTCAGTGAGACCTTGATTCAGAATAAGAAATAAAAAATTAAAAAATACAAAGCACTAAGTCTCAAGTTCTTAATTCTGCAAATATTCCAATAAAATGACTCAATGACATTAAAAATAGGCCTGAAATCATAATATACAGCATATATATATATATATATATATATATATATATATGTATATGGTGACATATATAATTGTTTTAGTTAATAGTTTATAATAAAATTTTGTTCTTATCATTATATAATTGCATTGTATATCATGATTATATTACATTATATAAGTTTTTATAGTTGTTTCTCATCTAAAAATTGAGATAAATGATAAGTTGAGAGGCTCTACTGCAACAGAGGAAGGCAAATTATTATTAAAATTTTACTGATGGAAACCTGAGACAAGGACCTATTACAGAAATTTCCGAAGTCACCAAGACCCATGAGGCAAAAAATGTCTTTTGAAGTAATAGATAGAACATGATCTTGAATACTTTTGTATGTGAGCAGACAAATCTTCATTTTACATGTTAGAAATCGAAGATTTTGGAGGCCAAAGCCTTGACAGATAAACCTAGTCACGTTTGGTGCTATCTTCATTACATAGCACCATTTTGGTTCAACATTGACTCAAAATAGTGCCTTTTGGCATTTCACTGTTCATAGTTCTTGAACAATAACTGACTTTTTAAGCTACCTACTTTTTACTTTTCACTTCCTGAAGTCTAACCTGCTGGAAAAATGCTTTCTTCATTATCTGAGAAGGAATGTAAAATATATGAAGGAAACAATGATGAGTAAGTTGGAAAATTTTTCTTTTGTTGCCTGTGCCTAAATATTTTAATGAAAATTAAATAGTATTCATTCTTCTTCACACTGAGTCTGGCTGTCCAAGAATATCTGGGCACTCTGAAACTAAGTAAGATTTTCTTTGTCTAGATTTCAGAACTCCTTTATATAAGATTTTTATTTGTACTTCACTTTTATTTTTATTATCAGGAAAACAACAATGGGTACTTAAATTTTGTGTGTGTGGCACTGGATATTGACCCTATGGGTGTTCTACATCTGAAACACACCCTCAGGAGTAATTTAGTCTTTATTTTGAGGCAGCAATATCTCAATATATTGCTGAGACTCGCCTTGAACCTATAATTCTTTTTTTTCTCAGGCTCACAAGTACTGATATTACAGGCTTGTACCACCACACCTGGCTAATAATGGTTATTTTAAAATAAAAAGATATTTTAAAGTGCTTTTCTTTTTGCTATTCATTATTTTTATCTCTTTATTGCACATTTCTAACAAACTAAATGTTGAGTACATTGTAATCTCTAATGTTTGCAAACCTTTCTACAGTTTCCTCTGTGGGTAGTTTTATTTGTAATAGCATGAGCCATAATATTTTCATATCAGTTATATAATCACAATAATATTTAAATACTCTAAAATAACATTTAAATACTGTAAAATAATGTTTTAACAGTTATTAACTATTTTTAAAACAATTAAAATTAATACATAGAGCATTTTTAGATCCATTTAATCCCATGCGGTGCTAACACCACATTCTGACTGCAGAACTTGAAATCATGATGCGTCCTGTATCCAAGTTATGCTGGAATCCAAGTTATATGGGAATTTGATGAGCTTATCAATGCTTGCCACTCATCTTCCCCACACTAACAGAAAAGTACAGGAAGAGCTCTCTGAAAATTGCTTAAGACTGACATGAAAACTCTTTATTGATCACTGATTGACCCTACAACTTGTCTGATGTCTTCAAAGAAAGAGGTTTTTACAGGCACATACTTATCTAAGATTTTAAAGAAAGAAAATTCACTTTGTCCTAGCTAAAAGAAGAAAAGAAAGTAAAAACATGTTGCTGAGTTATCGGAGAGAGTAAACATATCTGATCTGTTTAATAATGTATTTTCATCATAAATAAATAATTCAGTATAAACTGACAAGCAAAAGCAAAATCAATTTGATCATTCGATAAAACTAAAACAAAGATATTTTTTTTCCTCCCAGGATCTTCAGCATTTGAAATCACTCCTCTATGAAAGGACCAGAAACCTGGGAAGTTAAAGGGCACTCTTCACTTTAACACCTACACGTCTGTGATTTATTAGCATGTTATAAGTACGAGGTGGACTCTCAGCTTCTCTGGAGTCTTTTAAGGGTCTGTGTGTTGAGGACTAATGCCACACACCCTAGAGGAACTCCTAAATGCCACCTCATGTTCTTGCAGAGCGCAGGGCCAGATTTCTAATAGCCCGGTGGTGACAGTGCTTGTGCGTCTAAAGACAATGCACACACAGAAGAAGCTAATTAACACCGAGCACTAATTAGTCCCTCAGTATTTAGCAATGAAGTATCAGCAGCTGTCTTAGATGCCATATGCTAATTAGCATTAATAAACTTCAGAAATAATTGTCTCCATTGTTCTGTGTCATAATACTCCCTCTAATTGTACTTTGGAGAGCATTGCCTATAAATGGTAGCAAGCATTACATAGCATTGCTTGAAGTTTAATGAGCAATTTTCTGTGACTTGTGGCATTAGAAGGGAATATATACAGGAAAGAGAAAAGATGAATGCCCATTTTTTAAAATCCATAATTAAGTTGTTGGCTGGTACCTGTGTCTCCAGCTATTCACATACTCAGGCAGGGGAGCCTATGTCTTTGGCTGCAGATAATGTTCAGGGCAGTGTGATGTGAAGATTTTTAGAGCTGGCCTGAGTCACTGTTGAAGGCATGGCTTAAACGACAGAGCACTGCTCTCTTTCATTGCAAATTATACCCTCACTAAGATAGGGCAGAAGAAATGAATCTTTATTTGGAGGGAAAACAAGGTGCATTTTTCTAGTCAGCAAAAGCCATCTATGTGTGTTATCATTAAATTTATTTTAATTCATATAAAGAAACTTAAAAGTACATATTATCTCATGAAACCAACCTTCCTTTCTTCCTTCCTTTTTTATTTCCTCCCTTCTTTTTTATTCTTTCTCTTACTTAATATTAAACCTAGGGGCATTTTATCTCTGAGCAATACCCAGCCCAAATTTATTTTTATTTTGAAATGGGCTCTTGCTAAGTTGCTGATCTAGAACCTGTGATCTCTCAGCCTCCGAAATACTGAAATTGTAGGGATGTACAACCAAATCTTATTTCTTTATAGTAAAAACATTTAAAATAATTTCTTGTGGCTTTGTGAAATATATAGTAAATTGCTGTCTACAATCTTCCTTGTATATAATAGCACACCAGAACTTAGAACACAAGCATAATGTATTTCTGATAGTTTAGCCTGAAAGTAAAAAGAGATGATGGCTCTTAATTGTCTTAGAATATATCAATGATTTTGATGGATTCTTGTTCCATGAACTGCATCGAAAATAAAATATGAAGCCGGGCATGGTGGCGCTTGTAATCCCAGCATTCTGGAGGCTGAGACAAGAGGATCAAGGTTCATGGCCAGCCTCAGCTACTTAATGAGGCCCTTTGCAACTCAATGAGACCCTGTTTCAAAATAAGAGAAAAAAAAAAAAAAGAGCTGGGAGTGTAGCTCGGAGGTAGAATGCCCCTGGTTTCCATCTGCAGCACCGCAAAAATAAATAAATAAATAAATAAATAAATAAATAAAATATGAAAGTGACCATATGTATATATTCATATGCATATATACTAAAGAATGTGATTCTTGACATTATAAATTTGTGATTAGAGATGTAAGATATATCCAGTCATGTTATAAATGATTAGCATGCACATCTGTGTTCATAGCCACAAAATTCACAATTGCCAAACTATAGAACCAGCCAAGACATCCATCCACAGATGAATGGATTACAAAACTATGGGATATGCATATGATGGAATTTTATTCAGTCATAACAAAGAGCACAATCACATCATTTACAGGGAAAAGGAAGGAACAGAGAACATTATGCTAAGTGAGATTAGGAAGTCACAGAAAGTAAGAAATTGGATGTTCTCCCTGAATAGGGAGAAAGCAGGTCATAGGAGTAACTCTACAGGAACAAGGAGAGACTATAGATGAGAAATTAGGTGACCTAACTGAAGAGGACGAGAGAGGGGAGAGGGAAACTCCCTGATGTACATTCACAAACATCAATCACTAAGCCAAACATGAGAAGGAGGGACAGGGAAGGAACGGGGCAGGAATTGGGCAAGGACTAATTGAGTGATGGGTGCATGTATACCTCTGCCATCTTGTACTCCATTAAAATGTAATGACTGCAATGCACCAATAAAAAAATATAAAAATAATGACTAGCCGAACATTAGGGAAAACATTTTGTAAATTATAGGAGTTACACGTTCCTGAAACATTAATTACTGAACAAATAATATTGGGTTATATGGACTAGGGGTCAGTGACATAACATGATCTTCCATAAGCATTTATTTTATTTGAAACAGTACACCAATAATTTAGAGATAAATTTAGAAGTTTTGAAAATATTAGGTGAATTATTTAAGTATCATGAAAAATCAAAATGTATGCTCTTGCTATTATGTGCTATAATTTTAAAAAGAAGAAAAAAGTATTTTCCATGTACATTACTAATACAAAATATGTCTTAAAATTTCATGATCATTAAATATTTAAAACTTTCATTGTCCTAATCAGTTCTATCAGCGTATATTGAGAATAATTTTTCTAAGAATACATTTTTGTCTTAATTATTTTATGAAATTCTCCTAGAACTATTAATATTAACACATTTAATATGTCTTTTAGATCAAACACATTATCAAAAAAAATAATAAAATAAAAATGGGGTTACTGGAGAGAAAAAGGCATACCCCTGTACCAGGTTTATCTTGAACTCTAAAGATTTCTTTTCCTGTGTCTTTTTATCTCGTTAACCCAATCACTCTTCAAAAAGATGATATTCCTGTCTTTAATCTGACCACAAGAAAGCTGAGGCAAATATGACCATCCTCTGTTATCACATAGGGTCATGTTGTTTACATTTCCCTGCTAAAAAGACACTTGCTTTTACATACTTATTTTATCATATACTGTTCTTCTTTTCCTGACTCTTTATTAATTTTATCCCATGGGATAAGTTATCCCATGGGGTTTTATCCCTTGTGGATAAATTAAGTGAATTTTTGTGTAAATTAAGTGAGTAATAATTATTAAAAAATCTAAGAAAAAGAGTTTAGCCATTTAAAAATAAATATAATTTTCAAGAAATATTCATTAATTTTAATTTATGTTGATTCATATAACTTAGGGCTAAAATGTGTCATTGTGAAAATTGCCTTTAATTCCCAATTACTCTAATATATTTGTATACAACATGTACAAGAATAAGAATCCACTTTGAGGCTTAAGAGGGATCCCTGTCATTAAAGATATTAAAATATTTAAGGGTAAGATTTTGTTTTTCTTTGCAGGTCTGGGGATGGAACCCAGGGGCATTCAACCTCCAAGCTATACTCCCTGCCCTAATTTTTTATTCTTTATTTTGAAACAGGGTCTCACTAAGTTACAGAAGGCCTCACTAAATAGCTGAGGCTGTCCGCGAATCGTGATCCTCCAGTCTCAGCCTCCCAAATGCTGGGATTACAAGCGTGCGCCACTGCGTCCGAATAAGGATAAGATTTTTGTCCGTTGCCTTGTACATGTATTTTCTCTTTCCATGGTGCCTCTGGTCCACAAGTGTGATACTTTTCAGAGAAAAATTTAGATGTATTACTGGACATTATAAAAGAGTGTTCCAAGAATACTAACCCAGCAAGTTCATATTTCACAGTGACCACTGAGGTGGGTTATCTAAAGACCTACTTTAAGAGAGGGAGAGCAAGTTTTGGTGGTGCACTTCTTATTCCTGTTACTTTAAAAAATTTTTTTTATTGGTGCATCGTAGTCACACTTAATGTGATACAAGATGGTAGAGGCATACATGCACACATCAACCAATTATCCCTTAACCAGTTCCCATCCCATTGCCTCCACCTCCATCTTTCTCATGTTTGATGTGTTTGTTAAAGTACATCATATGCATTAGAGAATTTCCCACTTTCCCTCTCCCAACCCCTCAATTAGGTCACCTTATTGCTCATCTATAGAATCTCCTTTTTTTTTTTTTTTGTGGTACTGGGAGTGGAACCCAGGGCTTTCTACCTCCCGGCTATACTCCCAGACCTATTTTATATTTTATTTGGAAACAGGGTCTCACTAAGGTGCTGAGAGCCTCACTAAGTAGCTAAGGCTGGCTTCGAACCTGTGCGATCCTCCTGTCTCAGCCTCCCAAGGACTGGGATTATAAGTGTTTGCCACCATGCCTAGCCTTAAAATCTCCTTCTTTGTCTAGAGTTCCTACTTTGATCCATTTCCTCCCTAGCTTTTGCATATTAAGGAGAGCATCTGATTTCTTATTTTTTGTAACTGAGATAATGCCCTCCAGTTCCATCCATTTCCCTATAAATGACATTAATGTGTTTTCCCTTATGGCTGAGTAAAATTCCATAGTGTACATATCCCATAATTTTGTAATCCATTCATCTGTTGATGGACATCTTGGCTGGTTCCATAGTTTGCCAATGGTGAATTGTGCAGCTATGAGCATAGATACGCATACATTAGTTTGGCAGTTTGTTTTCTATTCTTTTGGGTAGATACCCAGGAGTCGTATTGCTGGATCATATGGTAAATTCATGCCCATTCTTCTGAGGATACTTTATACTGTTTTCCAAGGTGGTTGCACTAATTTACAATCCTGCCAACAATGTATTGGAGTTCCCACTTCTCCACATCCTTGCCAGCATTTGATGTTGTTTGTGTTTTGAATGATGGCCATTCTAGTTCCAGCACTTAGGAAGCTGAGGCAAGAAGACTGCAAGTTCAAGACCAGTCTGGATGACTTAGCAATACCCTCTTTCAAAATACAGAATGTTTTAAAAAGTTGGTTGTGTAGCTTGGCAATAGAAAGTCCCTGGGTTCCATCGTTAGTACAACAACAGCAACAACAACAAATGGAGAGGACAGGAGAAGGATGGAAAAAGGAAAGAAAGAAAAGGAGGAGGAGGAGGAGGAAGAGGAACAGAGAGAGAGGGGGAGAGAGAGAGTAAAGAGAAGGAAGGAGAAAGAAGAGGGAGAAAAGAAAGGATGGGGAAGGAGAGTGGGGAAGAAGGAAGGAAAATAGAAATGTCATCAGTTTTGCTGATGGTAGAAATATTAAAATGTTCCCAAGAGCCTCCCTTTTCTGGGATGGCATAGATCACTGATTCAGAAAGCTCATCACAAAGTCTACATATTCTTTCTTAGGGATCATTTCTAGCAAGACAAAGTTTAATCTTAACATTGTGACTTTAATGAAAGTCAATTATGCTGTGCATGATCCCGGGAAAGACTATCAGCTGACTCTGAAGCTCCGGCAAACATGTGGTCCTTTTCATGGGATGTGATTAGTGTCCATGTACTTAGCAATAGAGATGCTGTTAACAATTCTCATTTACTGAGATCTGGTTTAAACATTTTAAATTTGAATCTCATTCCATTGATAGAAACACCCTATACATTAGTTATTTTTATTGCCATATTGTAGATGAGAAGGTTCAAGATATGAAAGGAAGAAAACAGTTACTGAGTGCTTTGAAACTAGCATAGCCTTCAACTTGGAATAACTCAGAGAGATGTTAAATTTTTTAATACAACTCTATACGGATCCCCTTCGGTTCCCTTTCTCTAATACTTTCAGATAACTGCACATAGTATTTAAAATTGAGTTTGTCAACAATTTTATTTAATTCTTCTAGTATTTAACTCCTTTAAAAACTAGCACAAATAAATTGTAGTTTTTAATTTAATTACTTTAAAAGTATTTTTGTATTAAAAACTACATAATTAAAATATATATTCACAAGGCAGATACATATCAGGCTCAGTCATCTTTCATTAGAGATTGCTTTTTTACCTAATAAGCAGCTACTATGACAAAAGTCTTAATTATATATTTCTAATGTGTTTTATACTATTAGGTAAACGTTAATTTAATATAAATAATATGTTTAATAAAATATTAATAATAAGGCATGACTATTATGAGTTGAGAATGTAAGCAATTATGAGCTCTAGACGTATGACCTCACAAATCACAAGATAAATTCAACTTTCCATCAAATAAGACCGGTTTTCTGGAGCTGGGCGTGATAGTGCATGCTCATAATCCTAGTACTTGGGGGGCAGAGACAGGAGGATCAGGGTTTGCAGCCAGCCAGCCTCAGGTACTTAGTGAGGCCCTCTGCAATTTAGTGAAATCCTGTTTCAAAATAAAGAATAAAAATAAGCCTGAGAATGTAGCTAGAAGGTAGATTAAAATTTCATACATGTGTGAGATCAGGCAGTGCCAAGCTCATTCCATTTAACTCCCCAGTTCCATTGTTTTGTCACAAATGACAGTTTCATTTTTAATGGCTGGATATTATTCCATTGTGTGTATGTGCCAAGTTCCCTTTATTCATGAGTTTCTGAATGCATTCTATTTTCACTTCTTTGCTATTATGAGTAGTCTTCCATTAAGATGGGACAGATGACTGATTTAGTTTTCTTTGAACATATACCCAGCTGCGGGATTGCAGGGTCTTTTGATAATCCTATTTTTAATTTCTTAAATGGGTTATTATTTTCTATTGAGTTTTTTTAATTTTCTCATATGTTACACATATTTTCTCCTGATTAGATTTATAGTCCGCAAATATTTTTCCCATTTCAGGTTGTTTCTTCATTGTGTAGATTTTTTCTTTTCCTATGCAGAAGTTTTTTGGTTTGCTATAATCCTCTGAGTGTATTTTTCCTTTGGTTTCCTCTGCTTTGAAGTCTTGTCCAAAAATTTGTGTCCATTCCAATGTCCTGAAGGATTTCCCATGTTTTTCTTCTCTTTTATTCTCAAATTTAGTATTTAAAGCTTTAATTTCTTGTTAGATATTTTTTCTAACTGGTGAGAGATAGGCATATAATATCATCCTGGGTGATTCTTAGTGCTTATAATGCTTGATTGACATGATATGATGGTTTATCTCTTTCACCCACCATATTAAACACACTATATCCTTAGTGGCAGAACATGTGTGTCTTATTCAACTTTGCAACTGGTAGGCTCAGCCATCACCATCATGGTTAGTCTCAGAACCCAAAAAGCACAACATAATGAATTGATATCATCACCTATTATTTTGAAAATGCCTTTATTTTCTTAAGAGAAGAGGGAAATCCTCTAATGTACACAATGTACTTTAACAAACACCTCAAAGTCCATCACTAAGCCAAGAATGAGAAGGAAGGAGGGAGAGGTAATGGGGCGGGAATTGGGTAAGGGTTAATTGGATGATGGGTTTATGTATGTCTCCACCATCTTGTATCCCATTAAGATATATGATTACAATGCACCAATAAAAATTTAAAAAATTATATCAAATAGCCGGGCGTGGTGGCGCACGCTTGTAATCCCCGCGCTTGGGAGGCAGAGACAGGAGGATCGCGCAGGTTCGAAGCCAGCCGCGTGCGCTGGCTTAGGAGACCCTGTTTCCAAATAAAAATGTAAAAATAGGTCTGGGAGTGTAGCCCAGAAGTAGAAGGGCTTCCAGGAACCCCAGTACCACAAAAAAATTATATCAAATAAAAAAAGAGAATAGACTGAAATTCCTCAATATATAAAAATAAGGAAAGCCAGGCGTAGTGGCGCATGCTTGTAATCCCTGCTCTTGGGAGGCGGAGACAGGAGGATCACACAGGTTCAAAGCCAGCTTTGCTGGCTTAAGAGACCCTGTTTCCAAATAAAAATATAAAATAGGTCTGGGAGTGTATCATGGAGGTAGAAGGCTTTCCAGGAACCACAAATAAATAAATAAATAAATAAATAAATAAATAAATAAATAAATAAATAAATAAGGAAAGACTATGGAGATGAGGGGACCATGTGAATTAAAAAAACACATAAATGCTATGTTCATAAATGTATTATTATTCTGAACCTCACCATGACTAATAATTGAAATTTACCAATAAAAAATAAAAAATGAATCATAAACTGCTTCACCTTCTATTGTATAGGAAGAGTAACAGAAATCCTGTTATTTTTATTTCTTCTCTGAATGCCTAGTTGCCATCACAGAAGAGCTCAAATTGTACATCTTTTGAATAAATGTTTGTTAATAGAAAAAGAAGAAAAGGCAAGTGAAAGGACTACCAAAACATAAGCGTTTATTGGGAAAAAATAACTTCTGAATTTTGAAGTGTTTTATTGCACATAAATAATGCAGGTTCTTTGAGCTTTATATGTGTGCTATCAAAAATGATTTTGAACTAGAATCTACATTTTTTCTTAAAATTAATTATTTAAAACTCATAAAAAAGATGTTAAGGGATTTTTTCTTTATAAGAAAAATATATCTTATTTAACAGACAGAAAAAAACTAAACAAAATATTTTACTCTATAGGAAAGTAAAAGGTATAAACCCTTCCACCCAAATGAATTACTCCTTTGGACCAAAATTCCTATTTTTTCCACCATTTAAAAAAGAGGAGATAGTATCAAGATAATTTATGCAGCTATAATTTTTTTACTTTAAGAAAATAAGATCCAAAAGTCTTTATAGGTACTATCATATTTTCTAATGGGTTTTAAAAAGTTTGCGGTTTTATTATAGGTTAATAGTTAAATTTAAGTTTATAAGTGACTTTTTCATATAAAGTTTCCAAGATTGCACATATTTGCTTTCTTTTTTGTAACTTGCTGCATTTTCTATATCTTAACATATAGTTTCACATCATAATGTTTGTTTTAACAAATTAATTAAATGCCAATTAAATGTCTTCCAGAAATATTTCCTCACGTTTCTTGCATTTAAAAAATAACTTTAGCCAGGCATGGTGGTTCACACTTGTAATCCCAGCATTTGGGATGCTGAGACAGGAGGATGACACAGGTTCAAAGCCAGCCCCAGCTACTTAGTGAGGCTCTCAGCAACTTAGTGAGACCCTGTTTCCAAATAAAATATAAAATAGCCTGAGAGTATAGCCCGGAGGTAGAAAGCCTCTGGATTCCACCTCCAATACAACAACAACAACAACAACAACAACAACAACAAAATAACTTTAAATCTTTTATGTTTATAATTAAATAATTTTCATTTTCTCGTGGCTATCACATATTGATATAGCAATCAAGATCGGTTGTGATGTTGTGGTTCTGGAGGTTGAACCAAGAAGCTTTCTGTCAGCCACAGCACATTTTTATTTGGTTTGGAACAAGATCTTGCTAAGTTGCTGATAGATTATAAAACTGTTGAAGCTGTCCTTTAACATAAAATCCTCCTGTCTCAGCTTCAGGTGTGTGTCACCTGGTCTAGCTGTGAATTTCCAATATAATTATTTGCATCCACTGAGATCCATATTAGATGGATGTAAATCACTATCAACCTCACTACTCTACATTAGAAGCAGTGGATAGATTCACAGAGAAACACATCGAGCACTATGTACATGTAAATCTATATAGATTTGAACCTCATCGTGATGTAGAATTCCAATGCACCAATAAAAATATAAAAATATGCATTGCCGGGCGTGGTGGCGCACACCTGTAATCCTTGCGCTTGGGAGGCAGAGACGGGAGAATCGCGCAGGTTCGAAGCCAGCTGCACTGGCTTAAGAAACCCTGTTTCCAAACAAGAAAAAGTATAAAATAGGTCTGGGAGTGTAGCCCGGAGGTAGAAGGGCTTCCAGGAACCCCAGTGCCACCACACACACAAAAATATATGCATTAGATGAAATATGTAGCATGATTTTGGGTGATCTGTGGTAGAGATATTAATGTCCAATAAATATATTAAAATGCTCAAAATCATTAGTCATCAGGGAAATGGAAATTAAAACCACATTCGGATGTCATCTAACTCCAGGCAAAAAGGAAATTGTTAAGAATAAGTGTTGGTGAGAATGTGGGAAAATAAAAACTCTCATACACTCTTGGTAGGACTGCAAATTTGTACAACCACTATGGAGATCGGTACGAAGGTTCCTCAACATCCTGAGAATGGAACCAATACATGAGCCAGCTATACCATTCATTGGTAAAAAGAATTACAAGAATACCATAGTGATACGTGCACACCCATGCAGCACAATTTGCAATAGCCAAATTATGTAACCAGCCTAGGTGTTCATCAACAAATATTTGGATAAAGATGATGTGGTGTGTGCACACAATATAATTATACTCAGCCCCCAAGAAGAATGAACTTACATAATTTTCAGGAAATGAATGAAGCTAGAGATATTAGGCTAAAAAAGATCAAGTAGTCTCAGAAAGTCAAGGGTCATACATTTTCTTTTATGTGTGGAAGCTAAAGAGAAAACAGAAACAAAAAAATAATTTTATAAATGAAGGGGGAGAGAAAGAGAGAGAGAGAGAGAGAGAGAGAGAGAGAGAGAGAGAGAGAGAGATCGCACGAACGTGCAGTAGAAGAGAAGAGTGGAAGGGAACTGGACAATGTAAATAGAGAGGAAAAAGGAGAACTGATGAACTGATGAAGGAAATCATTGCAATAATGTTATGTCATAAATAAGGTATCACTACCAATCTCACCAATTTGTACAAAAATGGGATAGCGGCATGGGATCCAGAGGAAAAAACATCAAGAGCTGTGTGCATGTATGTTTTATGTTTGTATCACTTTTATCATTATTATGATGTATGACCACAATGAACCAAAGTCTATAAAAAGAAACCATTTATACTCAGGAAACACCCTAGTTCTCCTTCCCTGTGCTACTCAGAAGATTTACATCCCCCCTCAACCTTGAAGGTAGATGTGGTCCTGTGGTTTGTGGTTTGTCTTAGCTAATAAAATCTGCTTGAAGCTGTGATGTGCCACTTCCAGAAGGAAGTATGTAAGAGCCACTGTTTTCCTACATATGTCCTCCCCCTGTAATCGTAAGTCCTTGGGTTTTCTTTTGTGACCATAACATCATGAACATTGAAACTATACCAGCCTAGACATCTGAGGAACAGCAATGACTAGAGTTCTCAGGGTAGTCTACTCCAGACGTGCAGTGCAAGTGAATTTAAAACAGAAAAACTAGTGTGTGTGTGTGTGTGTGTGTGTGTGTGTGTGTGTGTGTGTGTGTGACTAGAGATCACCCAGAGCCTTGTGTATGCTAGCCAAGAACTCCACCAATGAGCTGTATCCCTGGTTTCCAAAAACCAAATTATTTCATTTCCTGCTATTTCAGAATTGTTTGTTCTCGTAACATTACCGAGCCCAAAATTATTAGCACTGCTGCTTTTTAACTGTATGATTTTCTTTCTATTTTTATTTTTGCTTACAGATTTTATGTGTAAACATGTTCTCACCTGAGGAGTAACTTCCTTATTATTTTGCATATTTCTGTAAAATATTTGTGTTTTGTTTCTGTTTAATGGACTCTATTTTCCCCTCACAATTTTACCAGCATGCATTTTATGCAAGTGCTTATCTGAAACAAATTATGGACTAAACTTACAAATACACACAAAAAGTGATTATGGAACAGAAAGACTACATTGTCATCAGGGCGGCTGTCATAGGTATGAACTCTCTTCACATCTCATTAAATAATACATTTTTTTGTGGTACTGGGTATTGAAACTAGGTCATTCTACCTCCTTCACCCCCAGCCCCATTTTATTTTTATTTTGAAATAAGTTCTCAATGAGTTGAGGAGGGAAGAGGACCTCACTAAGGTTCTGAGCAACTAAGTTGCTGCAAATCTGCAATCTTCTGTCAGCCTCCCAGTTCCAAACCTGAGCCGCCATGGCCAGACAAAACTCATAAAGCAAGACGCTTTAAATGAAATTTATCTCATATGCAATTATATTCAGTGGATGTGAACAAATAAGACCTCAAAATGTAATCTCTATTACAAATATAATGAAATTTATCCTTGTTTCTCTTAAAAACAGAACACATATTTTGAGAAAAAGATAACTATTTAATGGTGTGATTTTCTCTTCTTTGCATAATGCCATGGGAACTCTTTACTCACAGTTCATAATATTCCTCCCTAATCTATACTCTTTAAAAGACAATTATTATTATGCCTTAAACTAATGAGTAAGGAAAATAACGATTGGGAGTGACGCCGGAATCCTCACTGCTAATGTGAGATGAATTTTTGAGCAGGTCAAGGTCGTCCCTGTGGTGACCCGCCTACTTTGCGGGATGCCGGGGAGCGGCGATCTGCCGGACCCCTAAATTGCTTTAAAAGTAGATCTCTTAGAGCTGGGCGTGGTAGCGCATGCTTGTAATCCCAGCGCTTGGGAGGCTGAGGCTAGAGGATTTAGTGAGGCTCCCAGCAACTTAGTGAGACCCTGTTTCCAAATAAAATATAAAATGGGTCTGGGAGTATAGCCCGGAGGTAGAAAGCCTCTGGGTTCCACACCCGGTACCACAAAAAAAAAAAAAAAATATATATATATATATATATATATATATATATATATATATATATATATATATATATATTGGGTGTATTTATTCGAGTCACCCCTCCATGCCAGTCTGGTATGGAGCTGTATTTCTATTTTCTGTATTTCTATTTTTCTTTTTTATTTTATTTATTTTTTAAATTTTTATTGAAAATAAATGGTATACATTTAAACTATACTTGATGCCCTCTCCCCCCTCCCGCCCCTGTTTACCCTTCCCCCCTCCCAGCAATAAAACAATGATTGTCCCGGGTAACCATGCCATATTCATAATTTTACATATATTCAGATGTGGACCCTCATTAATCAAGTTCAGCCTTCCTCCTCCTCTATCTTTTCATTCAAGCTTTGCTGGTATTTCCCCTCCATTATCTGGAGTACCACTGGTATCCTCTGGATTCCCTAGTTTGTATTTCTATCTTTCTAATAAACTTCCTTAAATCTTCAAAAAAAAAAGACAATTATTCATAGTATTACTGCATGATCATGAGTAGCGGCTTACTTTTCAGTATGCATTTAAAATGTTTCTTTCTTTTTTCCTCCCTTCCTTCCTTCCTTCCTTTTGCAGTACTGGGGTTGGAACCTAGGGACATTCTAATTTCAAGCTACATTCCCAGTCCTATTTTTTATTTTTTTATTTTTGAAACACGGTCTAAGTTGCAGAAAGCCTCACTAAGTAGCTGAGGCTGTCCTTAAACCCCAGTCCTCCTGTCTCTGCCTCCAAAGTACTGGGATTACAAGTGTGTGCTACCATGACCTGGAATATTTATTTTTAATACCCAATATGTTTATTACCTATCTGAATACACAAATACTCACATTTGAGAAGTCTTCAAAAACTCTAATAATCATTTTAGCCAATTTAAAACACCTCATTATTAGCAACAAAGGCACAATGACAACAATATGTATGTATTTTTGTCATTCATAAAAGAAGAAAATTTAGAAATCAAGTCAGTTTTATTTGTTCTGATACATGTTAAGTAATGTTAGGCATTGATAGAATACTTTTGGTAAAATCTTATCTCCTTAAAGTTTTTCTCATATTTTTTATTCAAGCCCCAGTAAGAACTTCTCAACCGTTCTAAACTAGCATAGGGCTTGTAATCATCTCGTGGGTCACAAGGAGCTTGGCATTAGTTCTGGAAGATGGGTTTTGAGAGGTGTGTTGAGTCACTCAAAGGCTAAAACTTTATTTATAGTGAGTTACCCAACCAGCTGTGTCTTAACTCACCACTTCAAGTAAGGAGGCCCAACACTTGAATTAAATGTGTATAATAAAAAGTAGTTTGTTGGTCGTCTAAATGCTATATAAGTCTTACTAAAATGAGCAATGTATGGTATCACAAATCTATAAACCCAGTACTTGGAAGGCTGTGACAGGTGGGTCTAATCAAGGCCAACTTAGTGAGGTCCCTCAGCAGCTTAGCAAGACCCTGTTTCAAACAAGAAAAACTAAAGTAGGGCTGGGTGTGGAGTCCAAGAAACTTGGTTCAACCTCAGTACTACAAACTAAAAAATGTTATAGAAAATGTTTTCATTTTCTATGATAAAGTATAAGGGGAATTGTAGCCACATCAAATTCACAGACTAGGAATACTAAGGAATTGTGCTACCAGAAAGTACCCATTGAGAGTGAAGCCTATTGTTGGCAAAGTTGATGGAAAAAAGTAACGTTAAAAATAAATTTCAGCCGGAAGTGGTGGCGCAGGCTTGTAATCCCTGCACTTGGGAGGCGGAGACAGGATCCAGGATCGCGCAGGTTTGAAGCCAGCCGCGCTGGCTTAAGAGACCCTGTTTCCAAATAAAATATAAATACCCCGGAGGTAGAAGGGCTCCATCCCCAGTACCAGCAAAAATTAAATAAATAAATAAATAAATTTCAATATTTCATGTTAATTTGCTTTTATATATTTCAGGAAAATTCAGAATTGTTTTGTTTTAATGTGAACATAAGGTAATTAAATCTTATTACTGTGCTATTATCTTTACTATTTTATGTTTTATTCATTCAATTATTTATTCACTCATTAATTTATTCATTTGTTTATTTAATAGACAGTTACTTTCTATTAGACAAATTTAAGATATGGGAAAATAATGGGTGATACCTTCAATATCATACTTGAAAATAAAAGTAGTCTTGTTTATTGTCACCAAGATCATATTTCATAAAAATCCAAGAGAAGAAAACCACTTTCTTGCCTTTTTTCACATATTCTACCATGAGTTTTTCCTAACATACACTTAAATTTACAAATATTTCTCATCTAAAATTCAGAGCATTATAAACAGTGTTTCCAGAACAAAACTAAAGATAATGGGAGATACACTCAAGATTCTTCAATGTATTATATACTCCTACAGACTCTGATATGTATAACCATATTTTGACATGATTCTATTTACTTTGAGTTTTAAAGTGGATAGTTTTCTGCATTTATTTTATTTTATTTTTAATGGTCCATTGTAATCTTACATGTTAATGGGTACAAGATGGTAGAGGCATACATGCACACATCACTCATTTAGCACGTCCCCAATTCCTACCTTATTCCCTCCCCCTCCCTCCTTCTCATGTTTGGCTTAGTTACTGACTTTCATATGTTTGTAAATATGTAAATTCCTCCACCCCTTCCCATTCCCCCCGGTTTGGTCTCCTTATTTGCTCATCTATTTTTTCTTTTTTTTTATCTAGAGTTCCTCTTATGACGCTTTTACTTCCTAGCTTCCACATATTAGGGAAAGCATTTGATTTTTTACTTTTTGTAACTGACTAATCTCACTACCACATGATCCAGAAAAATCACTTCTGGGTATCTACCCAAAAGAATGGAAACCAAACTGCCAAACTAATGCATGTGTAGCTATATTAATAGCCACCCAATGTTCATCAACAGATGAATGGATTAAAAAACTATGGGATATGTACACATGACATTTTACTCAGCCCTAAAGAACAACATTGTGTCATTTGTGAGGAAATGGGTGGAACTGGAGAACATATTCTATTTTTCTAAAACCATATCCATGCAATAAAAATGATATGCTTGGGGTTATATATTCTGAACATTAAACTTACCACAAATAAAATAACCATATTTTCTAGGATTACAAATAATATTTCTTAGTTCACAATATAACTATGTAATATATCCTTATGTTCTGTGCCTAAGCAAGTCTTTAAAACCTAAAAACTCTAACGCTGATGTGTGCTCTAAAAGTCTGTGATGAGAAAATCTCCCTGTGAATGGTTAGCAGGTGCCTTGCAAATTGACCGGAATGTTAACCTGAAAAAAAAAATTGCCTGCAAGGTTCTCTGGTTGTTTTTAAAAGAGGGTCAAATACATTCAATGTGTTAAATCACTGATCCACAAAGCTATTTTAACGTATTTAAGCACAGGGCTTACAGAGTTCACTATTGAATAATGCTAAGTTAAATACCAGGAATAAATTTATCACTAGAATGGTTTTCTAAAATACAGTGCAGTGCATGAATACAGAAGAAACTGGCTATTGATGTGGCCTATGAAATATTGGGTAGACAAATATCAGTGAATACACCTTGATTTTTTTTTTAATTGTAGTTGTTGCCACAATTATTGATTAAAAAAAAAACATGTAGGAGAACATGACTCTTCAAGGAATCTTGAAGACAGAACTCTGATTTTCTGCAAGGCAAAAATATTTTGTTCTGAGCTGAGATACTTCATTAATAAAACTAAGATTAAACTAGGAGGACATGTTTGTGTGTGATGTGTGTGTGTGTGTGTGTGTGTGTGTGTGTGTGTGTGTATGTGTGTTTGAAAAAAAGTTTCATTTGAGTAAGTGTCTATACTCTAAAATATGCTTTTAGCAGGTGTGGTGGTACATACCTGTAATCTTAGTACTTGGGAGGCTGAGACAGGAGGACTGAAGACTCTAGGCCAGCCTAAGAAATTTAGCAACACTCTATTTCTAAAGAAACAAAAAGAATGGAAGTGTACCACAGAGGTAGAATGCCCCTGGGTTCAATACTCAGTACCAAACAAAAAAAGAAAGTAAGTTTTTATGCTTTATAATAAGCACCCCAGTTTGAACCTTTATGATAATATTAAATAGTGCAATCTTTATTCAGTATTAGAAGGCTAAGATTATCTTTTATACTCATTGATTCTATGTCTACTTAATCTTCTATGTAAATTACATTTCCCATCATAATTTTTAAAATAAAGATCAATCCCCTCCAAGGGTGAAGCTAAAATAATTCTCCAAGATTAAAACTGGAGAAATTTAAGCAGCTAAATCAATATTGATAAGAAAGGATTATAACTTTAGGAATAAAATAAATGTTCATGAGTCTATATAAAAATAAATCAATGATATATTAATAAATAAATAAGATAAAGGTACAAAAACTTATAGAAGATTTCTAAATAATAAATTCAAAAGAAATAAGAAAAATATAAAATTATCATTAGAATACTGTAGTAATAATTGCCACAGGCACTATTCATGTATTAGTAGACAATGTTTTAAATTAATAGGTAAAACTTTAAGGAAAATGAGCAAATTTGCAAACATTTAAGGTTAAAATACTAATTACAGAAGTCTATAAGATTATACTAATTACAGAAGTCTATCAGATTCTACCTTTTCAGAAAGCAATTCTTAATTTCCTCTTCTTAAAAAAATAGAGAAGGCCGGGCTTGGGAGGTAGAGACAGCAGGGTTCTGCAGGTTCAAAGCCAGCTGCACTGGCTTAAGAGACCCTGTTTCCAAATAAAAAAGTATAAAATAGGTCTGGGAGTGTAGCCCGGAGGTAGAATGACTTTCAGCAACCCCAGTACCACCCCCCCCCAAAAAAAAAAAATAGAGAAGGGGAGGCCAGGCATGGTGGCACGCTCTTGTAATCCCAGTGCTTGGGAGGCAGAGACAAGAGGCTCTCGCAGGTTCAAAGCCAACCTCACTGGTTTAAGAGACCCTGTTTCCAAATAAAAATGTATAAAATAGGTCTGGGAGTATAGCCTGGAGGTAGAAGGGTTTCCAGGAACCCCAGTACCACCAAAAAAAAAAAAAATAGAGAAGGGGACAGTAAAAATTATAACTTTACAATGGTGAAACCTAGTACGTGTATTTTTAACCCAGTGATCATAATTAATGTCGAGATAAAGTTGATATTTTATATTTATCAAGAACATCTTATGTGAAAAACACTCATATCTGTACTATTTTTCCAAAAAGTACAAAATGCTAGCCAAACCATGAAAAATAATCAAACACATTTTTAAGGATATTTTATAAAATGCTAGATTGAGATTCCTCAAAAGATTCAAATTCCCAGAAAATAATTAAAGCCCAAGAAACCAAAGTTCCCTGGTGAAGGCTAAAAAGACTTATGCTGGACAATTTGAACTGTATCTGATCTTAGATTGAAAGGACATTACAAAAACCTAGCAGAATACAAATAAATTTTGTGATTTAGGTAATAATGTTGTGCCAGTATTAATTTCTTCTTTTGGTTATGTGTACCATTGTTACACACATCATGTAGGCAGAAGTTTTACTGTTCTGTAAAGTTTAAGATATTTTGAAATACTGTTTTTGTTTAGAGAAGCCTTTTGACTATATATTTTAATGTTTGTGACAAATTTCAGAGATGTTTTGCATATAAATTTTATTTGTTAACTCTTCTTGTTCAAGAGTTTCAAATAATTGTGTCTTTCACTAAAAATACTTTCTTTGTGCCCTCACAGTGACTACAGAGATGAGATTTTGTGGCATTAGTTCATAAAAATTTTAGATTTTTATACATATTTTGTGTCTATATGAATAGCTAAATATTTCAATTAGGGAAATATATTTTAATGACAAAATAATATTTTAACCTCAAAGAAATTTTTATTGATTCAAAATATCATGACTTATACTTTTATGAATACTCTTTCATTTATATTTTGTAGTATTATGACCTGCTTTCTTTCTTCAAGGGTGTTTGGGTTTGTTTTCCTTCCTCTCATCCTTCTTTAAACAAACTGCTTTTTTACAGTCTCTACTCCACCATAAATCATGGAGTCCAAGGCTGTGACACCGGTCCTGTTATCCAGATTAATCATCTCATTTTATCATCTTGCTCACCTGACAGGCAGCCCGCAGTTCCTGTTTTACAATGGGATACTGTCCAGGTAATTCTGACTAGGAGATCAGAAGAAGAACCTTGACCCACTCTACATTTATCTAAATTTATTCTACTAAATCTCTACTCAAGTAAATGAAAATACAAAAAAATAATGTTGTATAACACTGAAATATATACATATTACATATGTGTCCTACTAAATTTGAGTGTTATTTACTTGCAAAATGACATTTATATATCAGAGCTGTGATTCATATCAATGTATATATTAGATATATTTTATTCACTCAATTGTTTATTTTATTTCTGTGTAATATCATTCATAGGGCTATAATTTAACCTATTTTTACAAAAGAATACTTCTAATTTGTGCTAATAAAGCAATTGTTTTGTTGTTCTTTTACTGTATTTATGCATCATATCTAGTTCATCATTATATCGGTTCTCAAGTCATGGTTATAACCTATTTTAGCAGCAGATAAGTACTTATTTCTATTACTTTCACAAAATAATTTAATTTCACATCTAGTCCCATGTCTATGTGAAAGAGATAAGAAAAGGAAGAGAAGGGGAGGAGGAAGGGGAGGAGTGAGGAGGAGTAGAGGGAAGGAGCGAGGAAGGATGGATGGCCAAGAAGAGAGGGATGGAAGGAACAGGAGAATGAGCCTACTTTTTAAAAGTTTTTATTGGTGCATTTTAGTCATATATCTTAATGGAGTACAAGATGGTGGAGGCATACATATATACATTACCCAAGTAGCACTTATCCAGTTCCTATCCCAGGTAGACTGCTTTGAAAATAATGAAATTGATAGAAGCTTGGTGGAATATATAGAAGGACTAAAAATTTTAAGTTGCTAACTGTTTTTTTTTTTTTTTTTGTTTTTTTTTTTTTTTGTGTGTGTGTGTGGTCCTGGAGGAGGAACCCAGGGGCATTCTATTTCTGAGATACACCCCATTCCTATTTTATTATTTTATTCAGAAATGGCGTCTCCCTATGTTGTGAAAGGCCTAAATTACTGAGGGCTGGTTATGAAATGGTGATTCTTCTATCTCAGCTTCCAAAGTACCAAGATTAAAGCTTATGCTACCATGCCTCACAGTAACTATTTTTAAAACAGATTGTTCAAATATTACTCATTCTAATGTTAGAAAATAAATCTCTTTAAAAAAAAAAAAAAACAGCTGCTATCAAAGGAAAAAACAAACCAGGTATGGAGATGAACACAATACTTGGAAGGCAGAGACAAGAGGACTGCAGGTTGACCCCAACCCCAGCTACTTAGTGAGGTTCTTCCAAACTTAGTGAGACTTTGCTTCAAAATAAAGAATATTTTAAAATAAGGCTGGGGGTGTAGCTCAGAGGTAAAATGCCCCTGGGTCCAATTCTCAGTTCCCCAAAAAAAGAAAATAAAGGCAAATTACACAATTATTTTTTTTTTATCTTGGTGGTCTAGGATATGTACAATCTGGCTTAGTTTTATGTTTAGCATATATCAATTTCCATTTTTCTTGTAACAAATGATTACAAAATTCAGCAGCCTTGAGCCACACCTTTCTGTTATTTCTGTGAACATGGTTGAGGGATCCTGGCACCAGGGGTCCTTGTAGTGCTTGGCCTGACTGAGTGCTCAGTGTCTCAAGGCTACATTCAGTGTGTTTTCCAGGCTGAAGTCTTATCTCAGGACTAGGGACTGGGAAAAGACCCACTTCTAAATATCCCCAAGTTGCTGGCAGAATTCCTCTCTTGAGACCATATTGCAGAGAACACATCTGCCTACTGACTGTTGGCTATGCCCTCTCTCCAGTCCTTACAACCACCTGGAGCCTCATGTGGTTCATCCCTAAGTGGCCTGGTCCTCCATGGGTAGTAGGAGAATTTCTTGCTGTGGTCTGCTGACATGGACAATTATATAACATAACATATTCATAGGCCATTCGAAACCTGTCTAATAAGGATGAAATTCACTAGTCATACTGTTATGGGTTGAATTGTGTCCCAGAAAATTTAGCTTCTGAAATCTTAATTCCCAGGACAACAACACATGACTGTATTTGTAAATAAAGCAAAACTTAACTGGATTTGGTAACACATGTCTATAATCCTAGTACTTGGGAGGCTGAAACAGGATTGTAGGTTTAAGGCCAATTCTTAGCAATTTGTCTAGACCCTGGTTCAAAATCAAAATGAAAAAAAACTGGGGGTAGCCAGGCCTGGTGGTGCACACTTGTAATCCCAGTACTTGAGAGGCTAAGATGGGAGGATCACAGGTTTAGGGCCAGCCTCAGCAACTTACTGAGGTCCTTTGCAACTCTGTAAGACCCTGTTTCAAAATAAATACAAAATAGGACCGTAGTTATAGCTCAGAGGTAGAATGTCCCTGGGTTCCATCACCAGTACTGAAAACAAAACAAAACAAAACAAAACAAAACAAAACAAAAAACCTGGGGGTATGGTTTGAAGAGTAGAACACCTATGGGTTCAATCCCTACCAAGTACAAGAGAGGAGAGAGTTACGTTAAAATGTTTAATTATTTCTGTACAATCTAATTAGGCATCTCTTATTAAAAAAGAAAACAAGATACTAGAACACAGGCTGACACAGAGGACAGCACACCATCCAATAAAAGGCCTTGGAAGAAATCAACGCTATTGCACTCCAGTCTCAGACCTGTAGCCTCAGGAGTTGTAAGACAATGAAACTGTGCTGTTTAAGCCTTTTGGTTGTAGAGCCCGCTTGCAGCAGTCTCCAAGTTAACTCATACACATAGGCAGGCTGTTCAATAGCAATCCTGTATCTCACTACAACCAGAGCCACAAAGCTTTTGAATGACTCCTGGGGTTTATTTACTCAATCAGCCAATCAGATGCAAGAATTTCAGTTACACCTGTGGCTGCCGAAACACCTGTGTGAAAGGTGCTGGAAGTCTGGTCCCAGCCAGCTGTGTCCTTGGGCTTTCAGTCCCATCAGGGTGCAGGGTGCAGGAGAGAGAAAGTACAACAGAAATGTCCACTGCTGCAGCAGCCACTGAAAGCTTTTCATGGAAAAGCTCCACTGACTTAGTATTTAAACTTAATCCAGGAATGCTTTCCTTTATGAATTAAAACTGGGAATTTCAGGGAAGCTTAAAAAGTCTCCAGAATTCGATGAAGTCCCAGTGCCCAGGATGCCTACAAGTAAACATTTAGCTCAGTTATGAACATCAGATCCAGATAGCATGGGTGATTTCATTATTAGTCTGGCTTACAATGTAGGAATTAAGATATAAGGGGCAGTTTGGAAAATAAGAAAAGGGAATAATACTAATATTCTGACACTGGAGTTTATTTCCACAGCCCTCCTGAGGGAAGTTATTATTTATGTTCCCAATTAAGAGCTGCTTCCTGGCAGTGTTCATATTCTCGTGAGAAATACGGTGCTGTTTCACTAAGAAGGCTCAGCACTATTCAGCTTGTCTGACGCCTTGTGAGGATCTGTCTTAGCATCCTGGCCTCAACACTCTCGACAGGGTCTGCAAGGTGGAGCACCCCTCATCTGTCTCGGCTGACGCTCAGGAGGCTGAAAGATGCCCTGGACTTTTCTCTGATATAACTGCATGCACTGCTTACTCCAAGTACTAGAAGTTAACAACAACAACAAAAAGATAATATAAGCTTTGTTTTTTTTTTCAGATTTCAGTTGGATTTCGGTTTACTCTGGACTTCCAGATTTGAGAGGTTTTTTTGTTTGTTTTCTGATAAATGATGCATAATAACTGTATTTCTAGGAAGATAGTAATCAGTTGGGTGGTATTTTACTAAGATCCTGTTGCAAAATAAAGGGTTTTTTGTGGGGGGGTGTACTGGAAATGGAACCCAGGAAAATACTACCTCTGAGCTACATCCCCACCCTATTATTTTATTCTTTATTTTCAAACAGGTTCTCAGTGAGTAGCAAAGGGCCTCACTAAGTACCTGAGGCTGTTTGCAAAGTGTGATCCTCCTGTCTCAGCCTCCCAAATGCTGAGATTACAAGCCTGCACCACCAAGCTCAGCTTGACCTTTCAATTGTTTGCACATATTCACACATTCCGAAGTTAACATAAGAACTCACTGAGAACATGGAGGACTCATAAGAATTTGAGTGGCTTTGTTGCTTCTGTTGACTTGCAAATCATTTACTGTGAACACATTTATGCTTCTGTTGACTTCCAAGCTCATTTATCACCCAAAGATGATACCATACACATAGGATTATGCAAACTTCCTAAACCAAAAGCAAGACATTTAAAAGTACCCTGTGGATTCCCTTGAACCTTGCTGTTATGTTTCAATATAGAAAGCCCCATGAAGAGTTAACTTGTTAATATTCAGGGTTGATGTGATTAAATTATGAGGTTTACGATCTCCCCAGATGATAAATCCACTGCAATGAATTTACTGGGCGAGGGGTAACCTGGGCAGGTGGTGTTGGCTGGAGGAGGTCAGTACCTTTGGCCTTGGTATTATATATGTTTCTCCTTCCCTTTACACTCTCTCTCTCTTTTGCTCTGGTCTCCATGATGTGAGAGCAGAGCCTGTGCTTTCTCCTTCTCTCTACTCTCTGTTCTATGTTCTTACATGGAGTGAACACTGAAATCTCCAAAACCTAGGAGCAAATAAATCTTCCTTTTTCTCTGTTATGTGTGGAGAGGCTTATTGGATTACAGCAGTTAGAAAGATAACTGAAATATACACGTTTGTTATACTTCTCTTTTCTTATTTTGAATTGTTTTCCAAGATATAATCAAATGAGTTATAATTAAAGGATGGAGAGGAACAGTGGAGTCAGGTGCAGTCCACGAGTTGCAGAGCAAGCAGGATGGTCCTCAGTCTGTAGAACCTTGGTCACAGCAAGCTGCTCATTAGCAATGGGATTTTCTAGAAAGCTGCTTATTAAGCTGGTAACCTTTGTAGCATCATAAGCAATACCATTATCATCAAGAATATGTAAAACAAAAAAGCTAATGGGAATAGAGCTTTTTCTCTAAATATCTACCTGGCCCATCTATTTAGTTTAAAATATAATATACCTCTGTAGAATATCAGATGATTTTTTTAAAATGTGTTTGAGGATTGAATATAGGTGTGTAGTTCAATTCCTTATAGAATTTATTTCCTGCATTTTTGTCAACAATATTTCAAGACTAAATAATTTAAAAAACAATGCTGCTATGCTTTGTTAATCAGATCCTAAATGCAGCTGTTCTCTTAATGACTGCTTAACGCAAAGATTTTGTAATAATGACGGCACTTGTCCAATATCCTACCAAGAAACTGACCTTTCCAAAATGAATGGATAGCCGGGCATGGTGGCGCACGCTTGTAATTCCTGTGCATGGGAGGCAGAGGCAGGAGGATCGAGGCCAGCCGCGCTGGTTTAAGAGACCCTGTTTCAAAAATACAGAAAATAGGTCTGGGAGTGTAGCCCGGAGGTAGAAGGGTTTCCAGGAACCCCAGTACCACCAAAAAAAAAAAAAACCACAAAAAAAAGAATGGATATATATATATATATATATATATATATATATATATATATATATGTATATATGTATATATATTCATATATACATATATATACATATATATACATATATATATACATATATATATGTTTAAAAGTGTAATACATAAAAATTTTGGAAAAGCAAATGAATGCAAAATCAAATAATTATACTCATGGTTTTATATGTATATCTCTGGTATGGTTTTAATATATTTCACATCCTAAACATTTGTCTTATTTTCAACAATATGCATTTTAGAGAATTGTTATGAATTTTATATGTGAGAATTTGCAAGAGTTAAAATAGGAATACCCAGTGCCAGATAAATTTCTAGATACCTCAGCATATATGCACATAAAATGAAAATAAAATACTTTTTATTAGCTCACTGGATGCAATTCAATTAAATTCAGGGTACATATAAGTTTCCCCATTCTTGATTCTTTGAAGATAATTTTGTAAGTCTTCATCATAAAATATCTCTACAGATTTATACTTCCAGTGGTGAAATTTGGATTAATTGAACAGTAATGAAAAAGAGGCTACCAGCTTAATAAGCAGCCTTCTAGAAAATCCCTTTGCTAATGAATAGCCCGCTGTGCCCAAGATTCTATGGACTGAGGTCCATCCTGCTTGGTATGCAAATTATCCATATCAGTTGAAGCCACTACTACATTCCTTTCCTTAATTGTAACTTGCTGAATCATTTTATCTTGAAAAACCACATAAAGTAAAATAGGATATAGTTAAAATATAGCCCAACTAATATGTTTTCACTGTTTTGATATTTAATCTTCTTTATTTTAAAATGTCTATTAGCTGCATTTTATCAAGTTTACAGAAAAACATAGAGATTGATTAAATGAAAACATGTACTCAAGACCACAATTGGAAAGAACATATTATCTTATTCATAGGTGTCTCTATTTATAAATATATATTCATAGGTATGTATATTAAACAATACATATTCTAATTTTCATCACCTACTTTTCTTCCAGAGTAACTATTAAAATGCTTTCCTATTTCTAAAGTTTTCATATCTCTATACTTTTTTCGAGTGAAAAAATAGAATATTTTGAGGAATTATTGTACTAATATCCTGTCTTATTTGCCATAGTTTACTAGACAGTGAGGCCAGCATCAGAGCCTGCCGTGAGGCAAGGCAGGTGCTGGGAACTCCGAGGCTGGGATCAGAGCCTGCCGAGACGTTAGGCTGGTGCAAGGGAAAGCGTGGCCGGGATCAGAGCCTGCTGTGAGGCAAGGCCGGTGTTGGGGCCTCCATGTACGGGATTGGAGCCTGCCGAGGGGTTAGGCCAGTGCCGGGGCCAGCAGCCGGCATCGGAGCCTTCTGTGAGGCAAGGCCACTACTGAGGCCTCCGAGGCCAGAATTGGAGCCTGCCAAGGGGTTAGGCCAGTGCTGGGGCCAGCGAGGCCGGCATCAAAGCCTGCCATGAGGCAAGGCTGGTGCTGGGGCCTCCGAGGCCAGGATAAGAGCCTGCCGAGGGGTTAGGCCAGTGCCGGGGCCAATGGCCAACATCGGAACCTGCGTGAGGCAAGGCTGGTGCTGGGGCCTCCGAGGCCGGGATCGGAGCTTGCCCAGGGGTTAGGCCAGTGCTGGGGCCAGTGAGGCCAGGATCGGAGCCTGCCATGAGGCTAGGCTGATGCTGCTGCCTCCGAGGCCAGGACTGGAGCCTGGCGAGGGCTTAGGCCAGTGCTGGGGCCAATGGATGGCATCGGAGCCTGCTGTAAGGCAAGGCCAGTACTGGGGCCTCTGAGGCCGGGATCGAGGCCAGCTGAGGGGTTAGGCTGGTGTCGAGGCCAGCGAGACCAGATTCGGGGCCTCCCATGAGGCAAGGCCGCTGCTTGAGCCAGTGAGGTCTGGATCAGTCTACTGGGTAGCCAGGCCACTACTGGGGCCGTCAAGAGTGGGATTGGTATTTGCAACATGGCATGCACAGAGAAATATCTCAGAAAATAAAAATCAGATGCTTCCCCTAATCAGCAAAAACTAGGAGGAAAGGGGCAACAGGAAGAGGTCGAGCCATAGAAAGGGCCCTGTAGTGAAGCAATTAAGGTGACCAATCAGAGGGTATGGAATAGGGGAGGATGGATCCTCTTTAAAATGCAGGAGGTACATAAACAAATGTATCAAAGTTAATCACCAAACAAGCATGGGATGGAGGGAGGGGGAGGGGATGGGATGGGGGCTGGATGAGGGCTAATTGGATGATGTGTGCTTGTATATCCTCTCGAGTCTTGTATTCCAATGTGATATATGACTACAATGCACCAATAAAAATAAATAAATAAATTGGTGCAGTTTAGTCATACATTATAATTGGGTACAAGATAGAAGAGACATACAGGCACACATCATTCATTTAGCCATTCCCAATGGCCTCCCCATTCCCTTCTCCCTCTCTTTTTCTCATGTTTGACTTAGTGATAGACGTTGTTATCTCTGTGAATTTACATCATGTTTATTAGGGAATTTCCATTTTGCCCTCTCCCATCCCCCTCAGTTCACCTTTGCTCATCTATGTTTTATTCTTCATCTAGAGTTCCTCGTATGACCTTATGTCATTTATTATTCTAAATAAGCAATGTTTACTATTTTTAGCAAAGAAAGCTAAATTACCAGTATCATTTATTCATTATCAGACTACTTTCCTCTCTCATTACCATGTTTCTCTCCTAAAAATGTAAACTTTAGTAGCTTCTTCAGTGAGGGCTCATAAATAGTAAAATATTTAGCCTTCACACATCTAAAAGTTTTACAGTTTTCTCTCACTTACAAGTTTTAACTTATATGTTTGTATTAAGTGTATTGAATTGTATTTTTCTGTGACATGTACTTTATGGCACTGAGAAATTTGATGCTACCTTTTATTCACTGGTCTTTATACTAGCTCTGTTAAATAGAAGGGACATTTACTTGTTATTTTCAAAAAGTTTGAAAGGTATGGATATGGTTTTATTTGATATTAATAGCATATTGAGGGTACTGCCATCATGAGGTCTAATGGTTTTGAAAAATTCTTAGCAGTACCAGGATTTTTTAATTTAAAATGAATGATAAACACTTGATTTTTATATTTTGAAGGATCTGTTGACATTTATGATCTGAATCTTAGAGAATCCCACAAAGTCTCGTATGGAATGTGTGGTCTCTAATGCTAACAGGTTCAGAGGGTGAGCTTAACTACAGGAGGTGGGTCACCAGGAGTGTGGCTTGAAGACTATCTGTCCCTGGCCCTTTCCTCTACCTCTTTGCTTTTGGTTAGTATGTGTTAAGCATCTGTTCCTACCATGCCTACCACCATGATGTTTTTGCCTCAGAGTTGGCTGATCGTGGACTAAACATTTGAAACCATGAACCAGAGCCGAGCGTGGTGGCGCATGCTTGTAATCCCCACACTTGGGAGGCTGAGACAGCAGGATTGCAGAGGTACAAAGCCAGCCTCAGCTAATTAGTGAGGCTCTTAGTAATATAGTGAGACCCTGTTTCCAAATAACGTATAAAATAGATCTGAGAATGTAGCCCAGAGGTAAAAAAGTGCCTGGCTTCCACTACAGTACCACTAAATAAATAAATAAATAAATAAATAAATAAATAAATAAATAAATATCCATGAACCAAAATAAAGCTTTCCTTTCCTAGATTGTTCTTGTCAGGTGCTTGGTTACAATGATTACAAAGCTAACATAGGTTTTTAATCATCCTTATTATTTTTTAAAAATCGTTTTGGTGCATTGTAGTCATACATCTTAATGAAATACAAGGTGGTGGAGGCAGACATGCACACATCACTTATTTAGCTCTTCTCCAACTCCTAGACCATTCCATTCTCCCTCTCTCCTTATCATGTTTGTCTTAGTGATTGACTTTGACATGTTTATGTGAAGAGGTTATACAATTATTTTGTTTGTGTGTGTGTGTGTGTTTATAAATAAGCTTGTTTATCCCAAAGCCAGCAGAAGACAGGGAATTATTAAAATCAGAGCAGAAATAAATGAAACAGAGAACTAAAAAAACAATTCAAAGAATCAACAAAACAAAAAGCTGGTTCTTTGAGAAGATTAATAGGATTTACAATCCCCTGGCCAACCTAATCAAAAGAAAGAAAGAATCAATTCAAATTATTAAAATCAGAAATGAAAAAGGAGACATCGCCACAGACAGAGGGGAAAGTCAAAGAATTATCAAAAACTACTTTGAGAATTTATACTCCAACAGACTGGAAAACATGGAAGAAATTGATAGATTTCTAAGCACATATAACCTACCTTAACTGAACCAAGAGGACATAGAAAGCATAAACCAGCCAATAGCAAACAAAGAAATAGAAACAGCAATCAAAATTCTGCCAAAAAAAAAAAAAAAAGCCCAGGCCCCGATCAGTTCCCAGCTGAATTCTACAAAACTTTCAGTGAAGAACTAATACCAGTACTTCACAACTTGTTCCAGTAAATTAAAAGAGATGGAATTCTCCCTAATTCCTTCTATGAGGCCAATATCACATTAATCCTCAAAAAAAATAAAGTTACTTCAAGAAAGGAAAATTACAGACAAATACCCTTAATAAACATTGATGCTAAAATTCTAAACAAAATACTAGCTATACGCATTCAAAACCATATCAAGAGAATTGTACACTATGACCAAGTTGGTTTCATCCCAGAAAAGCAAGGCTGGTTTAACATACACAAATCAATACATGTTAATCACCACATAAATATAATTAAGAACAAAAACCACATGATCATATCAATTGATACTGAAAAAGCATTTGACAAAATCCAACACCCATTTATGTTAAAAACACTGCAGAAAATTGAAATAGAAGGGACATATTTCAACATTAAATCTATATACAATAAAGCCAACATCAACATCTTACTGAATGGAGAAAAACTGCAAGAATTCCCTTTAAAATCAGGAACAGGACAAGGATGCCTATTATCACCACTCCTTTTCAATATAGTCCTTGAGACTCTTGCCACAGCAATAAGACAAGAAAAAGAAATCAAAGGAATTCAAATAGGAAGAGAGGAGCTAAAACTAAATTTATTTGTAGATGAGGTGATTTTTTATCTAGAACATCCAATGAACTCACCCAAAAGACTTCTGGAACTGATTAACCAATTCAGCAAAGTTGCAGGATACAAAATCAACCTAAAGAAATCAGTTGCTTTTCTTTATGCCAACAAGGAATCCACAACGAAAGAAATAAAGAAAAATATTCCATTTACTATAACCTCTAAACTAATAAAATACCTAGGAATAAACCTAACCAAAGATGACAAAGACCTCTACAGATAAAAGTACAAAACATCAAAGAAAGAAACTGAAGAAGTCCTTGGAAGATGGAAAGATCTCCCTTGATCGTGGATAGGCAGAATAAATATCAACAAAATGGCCATTCTGCCAAAAGTGATCTATAGATTCAATGCAACCCCCATTGAAATACCAACAACATTTCTAATAGGCCTGGAAAAATCAGTTATTAATTTTGTATGGATAAAGAAAAGACCTAGAATAGCCAAAGCAATTCTCAGCAACAAGGAACAGGCAGGAGGCACCACAATCCCAGACTTCAAATTATACTTTAGAGCAATAGTAGTAAAAACAGCATGGTATTGGCACAACAACAGGCAGACTGATTAGTGGAACAAAATAGAAGATACAGAAACAAACCCACACATCTATAGTCAAATGATCTTTGACAAAGGGGCCAAACTCGTATGCTGGAGAAAATACAGCCTTTTCAACAAATGGTGCTGAGAGAACTGGCTAGCCATTTGTAGAAAGTTGGATCTGAATCCTTACTTCTCACAATGCACAGGAATCAACTCAAGATGAATCAAAGACTTAGAAATTAGACCAGAGACTGTGAAGTTATTAGAGAAAGGCATAGGATCTACACTCCAACATATAGGCACAGACAGTAACTTTCTCAATAAGACTTCCAAAGTGCAGGAAATTAAAGCAAGAATTAGTAAGTGGGATCTTTTCAAACTAAAAATTTCTTCTCATCAAAGGAAACCATTAAGAACCCAAAGAGGCCTATAGAATGGGAGAAGATTGTTACCAGTCACCACTCTGATAGGGGGCTAATATTTAGAATATACAAAAAACTCAAAAGACTCTATACTAGCAAAACAAACAACAACCCAATCAAGAAGTGGGCAACTGAAGTGAATAGACACTTCACAAAAGAAGAGATACAAATGGCCAAGAGAAACATGAAAAGATATTCAACATCACTAGCCATCAGGGAGATGCAAATCAAAACTTACGCTGAGATTCCATCTAACCCCAATCAGAGTGGCAAACATAAAGAAATCAAACAACAATTGCTGGTGAGGATGTAGGGAAAGAGGAACTCTTTTACACTGTTGGTGGGAGTGCAAAGTAGTTCAGTCACTATGGAGATCAGTATGGAGATTCCTTAGAAAACTGGGAATAGATCCACCATTTGATCCGGCTATACCACTCCTGGGTATCTCTCCAAAGTGGTTGAAATAAGAGAACTACATTAACAGATGCATACCCATGTTCATAGCACCAGTTTGTAATAGCCAAAATATGGAAGCAACCTAGATCTCCATCAACAGATGAATGGATTGCAAAATTATGGGAAATACACACAATGGAATTATATTCAGCTATAAAGAAGAATAAAATAATAGCATTGGCAAGAAAATGGAAGGAACTGGAGAACATTATGTTAAGTGAAATTAGTCAAGCACAGAAAGAGAAGGGACATATGTTTTCTCTAATATGCCCAAGCTAGGGAGTAGTGGTAATACCAGAGGGACTCCAGATGATGGAGGGGAAATCTCAGCAAAGCTTGAACAGAAGGATAGGAGAGGAAGAAAGCTGAGGTTGTTCAATGGAGGAGCTACATAGGAATATGTGTAATAGTATAAATATAACATGGTTAACCTGGACACTCATTATTGGGGGGGGGAGGGAAATGGGGGGGAGAGGGAATGAAGCACAATCTATATGTACACCATTTTCAATACGTTCCACATATAATTTTAAAAAAATAAATAAATAAAGCAAAAAAACAAAATATACAAAAAAGAAATAAGTTTCTTTAGAGAAAAGAGTCTTTGTTTCTTTCTCTCCCCTCTTCCTTCTTACTTTCTTTGTCTTGCCCCAGTGTTTATTAAAAAACCAACAAAGAATATTAAAACAAGAAAAATAGAGACAAAACTGAAATATGGAGGAGATAAGGACAGGAAAGGCAAAATAGATCTATCTACTTCTAAAGCAAGAACTACTGCTCTCTAGTTTCTTAATAACATGAGCCAGTCATTTCCTGGGCTGTATATATACCTTCCTTTACTGTTTTGAAAAGGTCAGGATACAACTATGTTTCTAGTTTATAGTCATTATTCAGTGTTATGGTTACATATAGTGTATCTCCTTAAGAGCTCATGTGTGAAGGCTCACAGTTGACTAAATTGTGAGGGTTACAACCTCACTGGTGGATAAATTCATTGTAATGGATTTACTAGGTTGTTACCTCGGCAGGTGGGGTGGGGCTGAAGAAGGTGATTCCTGGGACCGTGGGCTTGGAGACTGCTTTTGTCTTTGAATTCCTTTACTTCTTACACTCTCACTTGTTTCCAGTTTCTATGATGAGAGAATAGAGCCTTTGTTCATGCGCTCGCTCTTTCTCTGTCTCTGTCTCTGTCTCTCCTTCCTACTGCCATGCAATGGGTCTTGCAGATATAATCTGAACTAATATGGATTGAAACTCAGATTTCCAAAAACCTTTGAGCAAATAAGTCTCTAAAAAATAAAAAAAGAATTAAGATTTTTAAATATTTTGTCTGATTTATTTGGCATATAGTTCTGGTTTATTTATTTAATTTAAGGTAGAATACACTAGGTTAATTTCTATCACGTACTATTTTATACTTAAATTGAATTTTAAAATTTATAATTATGTATATACTTACAATTAAACCCTATATTCATAAATAGGCGACAATTATAAATAGTTATTTTTAAAATTAGCTACAGAATCAATAGGTGATTTCTAAATAATGTTTTTTTAATTAGTTTGTGTGATGCTGGAATTATAAATCTGAGCTTGAGTAACTTCATAAAGAAAAAAAAAAGCTGCATTCTGACTCATGGCTCTGGAAATTTTTGGTAAAGTTGTAGCATTTGCTGATGCCCAGTCTGATAAATTAATGAGGGAATCTCAGGGCCTTGCATGGTAAGGGACAGGAAGCAGGTGTGTGTTCTGTAGTCTCTATCCATTTTTTAAAATATAGCCACCAAAATTCAGTCATGGGAACTGCACCATGATTACTCAAATCCTAATCACTGCCCACAGGCCATACCTATATACCTCACAAACAGATTAAATTACTAACTACCCTCTTCAAACCACATGATGGAGATTAAATTTCAATCACAGGAAACATTAAGTGACACACAGAGACTGACCAAACTATGGCTGGTTTCAACATTATTGTTGTAAAACTATTTCTTTATTTACCAATTTAACATCTTTAAATTATAATTTTACCCATCCTTTGTATTTTCAGAAAATTATTAATGTATGATATCATCAAAGTAATTAATAAACTGTTTCAGAAATCTTTTAAGTTCTTAAAATACTCAGTGTGATTTCTTTGTGAAGATTTCCTGATATCATATATCTCAAAAAAATTCTGACATATTAAACAACAAAATAAATGGTTTTAGGTGCCATTCTATCCAAGTAGTGTGAAGTAATAATTTTTATTAATTTACTTTTATTTTTTCAAATGAACCTGAGCAAAGCTAAACTATTATTGAATATTATCTTTTTTCTCTTTCCTGTAACTTCCCTAAAGATTCTAGGGACTGATAAGCTCTTTTCATACATTACACTCTACCTAACTAAATTTCAATGGCTAAGTGGTAGATTTCACACCCTTATTGCTCTTCAGCGCCATCTTTTCCAGAGCCTTTGGGTGTGTGCATCTCTGGTGTGGAAAGACTTCTCCCTGCTCTATGCCAAGATGACTGAGCACAGATAAACACAGCAAGGTATTTAGCATCCCAGTGGTGACAGAGCAAACATGACGTACTACTTACACATCTCTTTCAATGTCTTTGCTTCAAATCCTATATGCATTAAAAAAAAAAAAACAACTATATCTAACTGCTATTAGAAAATAAGTACCCATGCAGCTATGAAAGGGCTGATGGGATTCTATTCTGCTTTGATCATTATGAGTCAGGTTATTATCCCAGTATTGATGTCTGATACTTACCAAATGCGATGCTGTACAGGGGAGAAGAGTTCATGGTACAAATGTAGCATAGAGATTTACTGTAAAAGTCATATTTTTTTTTTGTTTTAACAATTTTTTTATTGAACATAAATAGTATACATTTACACTATATTTGGTGCCCTCTCCCCCCCGCCCCCATTTTCCCTTCCCCCCTCCCACCAATGGTTGTCCAGGTTAACCATATCTTATTCATAATTTTACACATGTTCAAGTGTAGACCCTTATTAATCAAGACCGGCCTTCCTCCTCTCCTATCTTACCATCTAAACTTAGCTAGTATTTCCCCTTCAATATCTGGAGACCCACTGGTATTCTTTGTGTTTCCTAGTTTGGGCATATTAGAGGAAACATATGTATCTTCTTCTTCTGTGCTTGGCTGATCTCACTTAACATTATGTTCTCCAGGGCTTTCCATCTTCTTTCAAATGATATAATTTTGTTCTTCTTTATGGCTGAATAGAATTCCATTGTGTGTATTTCCCACAGTTTTGCTATCCATTCATCTGTTGATGGAGATCTGGGTTGGTTCCATATTTTGGCTATTACAAATTGTGCTGCTATGAACATAGGTATGCATATGTTGCTGTAGTTCTCTGAATTCAACCCCTTTGGAAAGATACCCAGGAGTGGTATAGCTGGGTCATATGGTGGATCTATTCCCACCTTTCTTAGGAATCTCCACACAGATCTCCATAGTGGTTGAACTAGTTTGCATTCCCACCAACAGTGTAAAAGAGTTCCTCTTTCCCCACATCCTCGCCAGCATTTGTTGTTGTTTGATTTCTTTATGCTTGCTACTCTGACTGGGGTTAGATGGAATCTCAGTGTAGTTTTGATTTGCATCTCCCTGATGGCCAGTGATGTAGAACATCTTTTCATGTATCTATTAGCCCTTTGTATCTCTTCTTTTGTGAAGTGTCTATTTAGTTCATTTGCCCATTTCTTGATTGGGTTGTTTGTTTTGCTAGTGTAGAGTCTTTTGAGCTCTTTGTATACTCTGGATATTAGCCCCCTATCAGAATGGTGGCTGGTAAAGATCCTTTCCCATTCTGTAGGCTTCCTCTTTAGGTTATTGATAGTTTCCTTTGATGAGAAGAAACTTTTTAGTTTGATGTTATCCCACTTGTTTATTCTTGCTTTAATTTCCTGAGCTTTGGAGGTTTTGTTGAGAAAGTTACTGCCTGTGCCAATATGTTGTAGTGTTGAACCTATGCTCTCCTCTACTAGCTTCACAGTCTCAGGTCTAATTTCTAAGTCTTTGATCCATCTTGAGTTGATTCCTGTGTTTGGTGAGATATAGGGGTTTAGATTCATCTTTTTACAAATGGTTAGCCAGTTCTCCCAACACCACTTGTTGAAAAGGCTGTCTTTTCTCCAGCGTATGTGTTTGGCCCCTTTGTCAAAGATTAATTGACTAAAGATGTGTGGGTTTGTTTCTGTGTCTTCTATTCTAATCCACTGGTCAGTATATCTGTTTTTGTGCCAGTACCATGCTGTTTTTACTACTATTGCTCTATAGTATAGTTTGAAGTCTGGGATTGTAATGCCTCCTGCGTGTTTCTTGTTATTGAGAATTGCTTTGGCTATTCTAGGTCTTTTCTTTCTCCATATGAAATTCATGATTGATTTTTCTAGGTCTCTGAAGAATGTCACTGGTATTTTAATGGGAATTGCATTGAACCTATAGATCAGTTTTGGCAGAATGGCCATTTTGATGATATTTATTCTGCCTATCCATGAGCACGGGAGATCTTTCCATCTTCCAAGGTCTTCCTCAATTTCTTTCTTTAATGTTTTATAGTTTTTGTTGTAGAGGTCTTTTACATCTTGGGTTAGGTTTATTCCTAGGTATTTTATTGGTTTTGAGGTTATAGTGAATGGAATTGTTGTTTTTATTTCTTTCATTGTGGATTCGTTGTTGGCATAAAGAAAAGCCACTGATTTCTTTAGGTTGATTTTATAACCTGCGACTTTGCTGAATTTGTCAATCAGGTCCAGAAGTCTTTTGGTTGAGTTCTTTGGGTCTTCCAGATAGAGGATCATGTCATCTGCGAATAAGGATAATTTTAATTCCTCTCTTCCTATGTGAATTCCTTTGATTTCCTTCTCTTGTCTGATTGCTGCAGCAAGAGTCTCAAGGACTATGTTGAAAAGGAGTGGTGATAGTGGGCATCCTTGTCTTGTTCCTGACTGTAGCGGAAATTCTTGCAGTTTTTTCCCATTCAATATAATGTTGGCTTTGGGTTTGCAGTATATTGCCTTAATGATGTTGAAGTACTTTCCTTCTATCCCAATTTTTTGCAGTGTTTTTAACATAAATGGGTGTTGGATTTTGTCGAATGCTTTTTCAGCATCTATTGCTATGATGATGTGGTTTTTGTTCTTGATTCTATTTATGTGGTGAATAACATGTATTGATTTGCGTATGTTGAACCAGCCTTGTTTTTCTGGGATGAAACCAACTTGGTCATGATGTATTATTCTCTTGATATAGTTTTGAATGCGTATAGCTAGTATTTTGTTTAGAATTTTTGCATCTATGTTCATTAAGGATATTGGTCTGTAGTTTTCCTTTCTTGAGGTATCTTTATTTGGTTTGGGGATTAATGTGATACTGGCCTCATAGAAGGAATTTGGGAGAGTTCCATCTCTTTCAATTTCCCGGAACACGTTATGCAGTATTGGTATTAGTTGTAAACTGAAGGTTTTGTAGAATTCGGCTGGGAACCCATCTGGGCCTGGGCTTTTCTTTGGTGGGAGAATTTTATTGCCATTTCTATTTCTTTGGTTGTTATTGGTTGGTTTAGGCTTGCTATGTCCTCTTGGCTAAGTGTGGGAAGGTTAACTGTGCTTAGAAATCTATCAATTTCTTCCAGGTTTTCAAGTCTATTGGAGTATAAATTTTTAAAGTAGTTTCTGATAATATTTTGAATTTCTTCACTATCTGTGGTGATATCTCCTTTTTCATTTCTAATTTTGATAATTTGAGTTGATTCTCTTTTTCTTTTGGTTAGGTTGGCCAGGGGTTTATCAATTCTATCAATCTTTTCAAAGAACCAACTTTTTGTTTTATTGATTCTCTGAATTGTTTTTTTGTTCTCTATTTCATTTATTTCTGCTCTAATTTTGATGATTTCTTGCCTTCTGCTGGCTTTGGGAGTAGAGTGTTGCAGAATTTCTAGATCCTTGAGTTGTGTCATTAGGTTCTTTACTTGGTGGTTCTCCGTCCTTTTTATGTGGGCACTCAATGCAATAAACTTTCCTCTTAGTACTGCCTTCATGGTGTCCCATAGGTTTTGGTAGGTTGTGTTTCTGTTTTCGTTTGTTTCCATAAATTTCTTTATTTCTTCCCTAATTTCTGCTCTTACCCATTCGTCATTCAATAGAGTATCATTCATTCTCCATGAATTTGAATACTTTCTTTCAAGTTTCCTGTTGTTGATTTCTACTTTTATTCCATTGTGATCTGAAAAGATGCAAGGAATTATATTACATTTTTTGAATTTGCTGGTATTTTCTTTGTGTCCCAGGATGTGATCAATTTTGGAGAAGGTTCCATGGGCTGCTGAGAAGAAAGTGTATTCTGTAGTTCCTGGTTGAAATACTCTGAAAATGTCTATTAGGTCCATTTGGTTTATGGTTTCCTTTAGTTCTAACACGTCTTTACTCAACTTTTGCCTTGAAGATCGGTCCAGTGGTGTGAGAGGCGTATTAAAGTCTCCCAGAATTATTGTATTTGGGTCTACTTGGGATCTTATGTCCAGAAGGGTTTGTTTTACAAATGTGGTTGCACCCATATTTGGGGCATAAATATTTACTATCATTATATCTTCTTGGTATATTGTTCCTTTTAGTAAAAGGAGGTGCCCTGATTTGTCTCTTTTGATGTGTTTTAGTTTAAAGTCTGTTTTGTTGGATATTAGGGTTGCTACCCCTGCTCTTTTTTGGTCACTGGTGGCATGGTATATCTTTTTCCATCCTTTCACCTTCAGCCTGTGAATGTCTTTGGCTGTGAGGTGAGTTTCTTGCAGACAGCATATATTTGGATTATGTTTCCTAATCCACATTGCCAGTCTATGTCTTTTGATTGGTGAGTTAAGTCCTTTGACATTAAGAGATATTATTGAAATATGATTTTTGTTTTCTGCCATTTTGTGTTCTGTCTACTCTTGGGTGGTGTGATCTTTCTTCTTTACTTAAGTGGCCCACTTATTAACTTCCTCTCTTCTCTGATTCTGAAGTCTGCTTCTTTTTTCTTCCTTATGGTTTATTTCTTTAAGAATTTTCTCTAGTGTTGGCTTTGAATTCATGAATTTTTTGAGATTCTGTTTATCGTGGAAGACTTTGGATTCGCCATTGATCTTGAATAGTAGTTTTGCTGGATAGATTAATCTGGGCTGGAAGTTATTTTCTTCCAGGGTCTGAATCACGTCGTACCAGTCTCTCCTAGCATTCCTAACCTGGGTTGTATAGTCTGGGGTGATTCTTATTGTTTTGCCTCTATATGTTACCCGACCTTTTGTTCTCGCTGCTTTTAAGATTCCTTCCTTAGCCTCTATATTGGTCATTTTGGTTATTATGTGGCGTGGAGTGGTCATTCTTTGGTTTTGTCTCAGTGGAGTTCTGTATGCCTCCTGGACTTGAAGATCGAAGTCTCTTTCCATATTTGTAAAATTCTCTGAGATTATTTCCTTGAAGATATTACAGATGCCCTTGGTCTGTACCTCTATCCCTTCCTCAATGCCTATTATCCGTAAATTAGGGCGCTTCATATTATCCCATAATTGCTGGATGTTTAGGTTTTGTTGCTGTAAAGATTTCTGTATATCGCTGACTGTGTTTTCGGTTTGGGATGTACTGTCTTCTAATATTGATATTCTGTTTTCCATTTCATCTAATCTTCCAGAGTTTCTTTCAATTGCTGTCTTCATTTCACTTATTGCCTCTTTCATTTCATTCCAGACCTCTTTCTGATTCTTTTTTAGTGTTTCTAATTCACCTCTAACCTCCTCTATACTTGATCTGAATCCTTTCATCATATTGAACAACAAGATTCTGAACTCCCCTTCTTGCATTTCTAGTAGGTCAGTATTCGTGATTTCTGCTGTCTCTTCATAATTCCTCGTTCTCATATTTGTAGCGTTCTCTGTCCTGTTTTTCTGGTTTCTACCCATTGTTTGTGAGTATTATGCTTAGTCAAATCTTAATATTAGGAGTTGGGGTATCGGCTAGTCAGCAGAGCCTTTCCAGTGTTGAGGGTGGGTGATGTGGGAGGAGCTGGGGTGATTGGTAAAGGAGTCAGATTAGGTAGAGGATATGTTTAGGTTGAGAAAGACTTTAAGTATGGTAAGGTGAAATCTTGGTAGGAATTAGAGAGAGTTAACTACTAGGACTCTTGTCGTTCGTGGAGTAATTATGGATGTAAGAAATACGTAGGGTATTAGACCAGGAGGTATATTATGTGGAAAAGTTTTGGGGGAGAAAAGTATGTAGGGTTAGTGTGGGAAGGTTTGTAAATAGGGGTGATGAAAGGAGCAGACAGACATAAAAAAAAAGAATAGAAAAAAATCCACACAAGGTACCAAGACTATTATGTAATCCAAGAAAAAGGGAGGAAAACCAATCAAAGGAGGAGAATAAAAATAAAGGAAGGAAAGCGGAAGAAAGAGGAAAAAAGAACAAGAATAAAATAAAAGGAACTAGCAGCTGTGTGAAATAAAAAAATAAGGCAAACAATCCAATATATATATATATAAAAAAACAACATGTGAAAGTAAGAGAAGTGTGGGTTAAAAGAAAAAAAAATAAAACAGCAATAACCATACCAAAACAAAAGCACTGTAAAAGCAAAATAAAACAAAACATCCACATTAAAAGTAAAATAAACAGTCCTCCTTATTTACGCATATGGGATCAGGTCTATATAATATGTGCTATCTGATTGCTTTGGTAACTTTCAGGATACCATCCAATGTCTCTTAGTTTTCTTTGTACTCTATTTTTTATCTACTTAGGTCACTCTGGGTGTTTGGACACCTTGTCTCCTTTAGCTGCTTTAGGTTTATGTGTCCGGATGTCTGGTTTCACTTTTATTTGATTCTGTACAATTCACAGGTTCTGCGAAATTCTAACCCGTGGTCAGTACCTCTGCACTCACCACCCTAGGCTCCAACCTGTGCTTCCCTACAACATGGGTGGAGAATGACCAAGGTATAATTAGAACCTCCCCCTGAGGTCCTGTGCAGATATTGTGGCCCTCTGGAGTTTCCTGTGTCTCTGGAAATTCCGGCTGGGTTAGCCGGTGTGGTCCCAAGATGTATCCTGGGCAAATGGATGCTGGTTCCTGGATGCCCACGCTTGCTGCCAGAGCTCTGCCTATTCCAAGAGTGCAGGCTGGGTGTGCTGCTTTTACTGGACCCAGGAGTGAGTGGATGCAGCTGTCTGTTGCTGCTGGTATGCTCTTCCAAGGTGTATTGAGCTGAGTTCTCGCTTAGAACTAAGCATCTGGCTACCAGGAGAGTAGGAACACCTAGCAGTGGGCCAGGAGTGCAGGATAGGTGCTCAAGGATCCAGTGCGTGGTGCCCAGTAATGGTCTCTGCCTCCCGCGGGATGTAGAAACTGGGGGTGCCCCAAGGAGATTTCCGGTTTACAAAAACCATCGTTTTTCCAAAATGGCGACTGAGGGACACAGCACTCCTCAGTAGCTGAAGCAAATAAAGTTCAAATACTTAGAAAGCTGTGTCTTAATCAACAAAATAAATACATACCAGGAACCAAATCAAATCCTGGTACCTCGGGGGAACTCTGGACTTGAAGAAGAAGAAGAACATAGATCGGACACCGGACCAGCTGCAGATACAATCGGATCTGAACGCTGTTCAGCGGCGGGCTGCTTTCGCGGGCCCGCGGAGCTGCCTGCCCGATAGTCCCGATAGTCCCGCAGCAAGATAATCCAGGACTGAAAACAGCGAGCAGCACCCACCGTCAGAATTCTGTGTGTTCACCAGCGACTGGACTACAACAGCATAGAGACTCCCACGAATCCTGAACCAAGGAAGACAGGTACCTGCGGGCGCCCAGGGAAGTGCAGACCCCCCCAGCACGCCCAAACCTCAGACCCGAGCACTCTCCTCTGCACACCTTGTCTGTGCCCCGTCCCCTGCTAGCAGTCAGTGCCTGGGCCACTCTCTCACTAAATTGGAGCCTTCCTGTGTGTCTCGCCCCCCCCCTGCCCCCGCCACCTTGCCAGAGACGGCCTTCCAGGCTGCAAAAGCCCTGTGTAAAAGTCATATTTTGATGAATAGGTTTAACCTTGTTTTCTTATCAAAGAGCAGGGTGGCTGTAAGTACAAATTCCCCATCCTTACAGCATACATGAAATACCAATAATTATATCAATGGTTTAATCTTGAACTTGTGCTTCTCTGTTTATAATAAACAGTAAACTCTTGCAAACTCATTAGCACAGAGATAGACATAAATTAGAAAGGAGTTTGAATAGCATCAAATGAAAGGGAGGCGTAGATGTGAAGATTTAGCAGTAGTTTAGGAATTTTAAGGCATACCTGTTTTATAACTCATGTCAAATAGAAAATAATTACTGGCCTTTAAGCCTTTATAAACTAACATTTAATATAGCAAAGGTTAATCATTTATAAACAAAGTGAAATTATGAGAAAATATCAGCTTGATCACAGCATTAACAAACTTGAGGTTTATTTCATGTTTTGAAGATTAAATATGGTATAGTAAAATGCATCTCAAATCCACAAGATTGGCAAAAAGATTGGCTTCCACTTTAATGCAAATGAGATATGCTAACAAAAATTCATGTATTTGTTAGCCATTTGTATTTGTTCTTCTCAGAAGTGTCTATTTCATTCATTCATTAATTGTATCACTTGATTTGTGGTGATGAGATTTTTAGTTCTTTATATATTCTGAGTTTTATTCTCTTGTCAATGGAGTAACAGGCAAATTTTCAAGTAAAAATTTGTAAAATTTAAGTAACTATAATACTTTATAAAATCATGAAAAATATTTGTTTAATTTTTGATAAGTCAGTAATTATTTAAGAAGATGGCATCTACTTCTTCTGCACTCCATTTTCTATGGACAGATTTTCATAAGTACCCCTTAAAAGGCTTCTTATTTGTTTTTGATCATTTTTTCAAGACATAAATTTATATTTTATTTTTAAATAATCAATTAAAGTGGTCCACACTGACCACACAAAATAACCATTTCTCAATTTTACACATATGAAATTTTCTAAATCTAATTTAAGGAAGGTTAAAAAAACTTTAAATTACTGCAATAAATATGAATAAATATAAAAAGCAAAGCATACAATTAACAAGCATACAAAAAAGATAACTATTATGAACATCTTGGATGATCTATCTCCTGTAGGATTTGTGCTTACACATTATGCATGGATTCATATTCTACAGGCTCACTATATGTAAAGAGCTGGAGATTTTATTAGCAATGCTAGAATTTCCAAGAATGATGCATTTGTTTGAAGCTATATTCTAAATTTTTCCCATACTAAAATATCAAGAACCAAACAAAATGGCTGTTGAGGATTGTACTCGGTGTACATAACTAAGTGTACTGCCTACAAATACATCAGGCACATTTGTATACACATGCACAGGTACAAAAATGTTTGCTTACCCAAAAATATGTTCCATAAGCATGTTTATCTATAACCATATTTTTGTAAATTTTAAATGTATTTTTAAAATGGAAAATTGTTCTTGGTCCCAAATTGAATTATTTTGAAATTAAGCAATAATGGCCTTGACTCTATTTATTATTAAATCAATAAGATAGATATCAAATTACAGTTTGATTGATATAGCCTGAGTATAACTGATTAGCTTCCTTTCCAGTTAAAGGAACTTAGAAATACAACGAGATATTTCCAACCATCACAGTTACTCTATAGCCACAGGTGTCTCTGGCTTGAGAGAGCAGCCAGAAAACATGGGGTTTGTGCTCTTTGAATACGCTTTGCATGAAGTGGACAACTGACAGCGAGTAATGGCCCTACCTACTGACAGTATTTACCATTTCTATCAGACAGAAGATATGAGGGAATTTTGATGCTGATGTGATCCAGAGATGAGGGCCAATAAGTTCTATACTTGAATTTTCTACATACTATGACATGAAAAGCCCTAACTAAGATGTAATGACATAAAGGCACAGGTGATTAATAAATACTATTTTTAATATTTTAGAACTGAAACTTTTATTGGCTTTATTGATTTCATGTATAGATTGTATTGCATCTTGAATGGCATGTGTGTTTCATTACTCAGTGGACATATTCATTGCTGTTACTATTGTTATTTGTGATTAAACTAGGGCCTTTTAAATTTTAGATTATGAAATTATATTTTTAAGTGATTTCTACTCTTCAGTATTTTGTTCTGCCAACAGTCTGCCTCTTTGAATTCCAAATACCACAGTTTAAATTATGTTATCAGATCAATAATCTACTAGAGAGTGTCCTTGAAGTAAATTCTAAATTATTGGAAAGACTTTCTCATTTGTGCTATCTTTTCCCAGAGATGTCAGGCATATGCAGCCTAGTGTTTCATACTTAGTAACTGTATTATTTTATATAATCTATTAATTTTTACAATGTTTATCATAATCCAAATCTAGTCCTTGTTGTGCCAACATGGCTAGAAAAGATGACTGCACAACTCAGTGTTAATTAGGGTGTCCAGAAGCTGTGGTGAGGCACTACACTGAAGAGAATCAAGTGGAACACATCTGGGAATATTCCGGAAAGATTAGCAAAATGAAATGTATAAAAGGATACCAGAGAAGTATTAAATCATGCTTTATCAATAGTTAGCATATTAATCTGTAAAGACATCTAGAATAAATAGTGTCTGACTCACAAAATGAAATAATGATAAGTATATCACTTTGTGTTACACAAACAAGAATCATTTACTTAATAAACACTTTGGCATTCAGAAAAACATTTATCCCAACTGAATTTTTACCTTCCATGAGATTGATCTTATAATAAACTATTTTACCATTGCTTTTATATAAAACATTATTTACAGAGTTCCTCTTATTATATGTCCAGTAATGTGTTATTTCTTTATATATCTTCCTTTGCAGACTATTTAACTCTTATAGAATCCCATTGATGAGCTCAGAAGCAAACACATTGGCCCACCAGTTTCTGGCAAGACCCAGGATTGTAAATTAAAGATAAAAGATAAAGAAGATATGTGATTGTCTAATTTTCACATCAATTTTGCATTGTGACCTATTATTTTCTTCTTAAATTGAAGCATTTTATTAAATAATGAAGGGAAATATATGGTGAAATATATATATCTAGATAGATAGATAGATAGATGTAGATATATAGATATAAATATAGATATAGGTATGGTGATTCTAATTACACATTACATTTTGTTAAATTATAAGTAAAAACACTAAAAATGGCATTGCATCTTCCAAAATAAACTCTTTACTGGTCAAATATCTAAGAGAGATCTTCATTTTAATTTCCTAGTCAAATTAAATGTTTCAAAATGCATAATCACTGAGTTAAGGTCAAGAAGGTATCTTCTCACTGGTGGCTTTATGAGATAAAACATAAAGCTGTAGTCATTACCAGGAAAAATAAAACAGATTAGTATTCCCATGGCCAGGTTAAACAGACTTGCTTCTTGATGTACTACAAGCTAGCTGTCTTAATAATTTACTTTATTTCAATACTTAATTTCAATTTCATTAAATTTGTAATAGCATCTAATGAATATTAATGATTAGAATACATTTACTAGATCAATAATATTTCTGTTATTTGTAGAACTTTTACCAAAAATATAGTCTATAGAAATATGTAAGTGCTCAAGCTCATTTTTACTTACAACTTATTTGAAATTTAAAACTGGCTAAAGTCTGATATTTTTATTTAGCAAATAGTCTCATAAATAATCAAGAAAAAGCAATACAATGTAAATAATTTTCCAATTTGAAATCTTCTAAATGCATTATATTTTCCTATCTCAGGATCATGAAACCCCCTGCATAATTGTAATAAATATATAGAAGAATAAATGAACATACATGCAGACATTTTTCTAACATGGATATAAACTAGTAGCAATGAATACGCTGTCCCTTTACAATATGTGCAAGTTTCTTCTGTTGGTCCATTGATTTGATAATACAGCACAATTCTGTAGCACAATTATAACAAAGATGATAATTATCAAGTTTTCTACTTGAAAGTATTTTTATTCATTTTTCTGGACAATATAAAAGCATTAATTTAGACATATCATTACATTCTGGGTCTTCTTTTTTTTTTTTCATGGTACTGGGGTTTCTGGAAGCCCTTCTACCTCCGGGCTACACTCTCAGACCTATTTTTTTATATTTTTATTTGGAAACAGGATCTCTTAAGCCAGCGTGGCTGGCTTCAAACCTGTGTGATCCTCCTGTCTCCACCTCCCAAGCGCGGGGATTACAATCGTGCACCACCACGCCCGGCTGAGCCTTCTTTTTAAACTCCTGTTTATCCCTCTCTTCTATCTTTCCATGAATTTCTTTTTAAATCTTTTGATTTGTTTTGAAATTTCTATTAATTAGATACAGGACTTGTAGGGTTGTTTCACTAATTTTATTTACTATTTTTATTACTTGATTATAATTTCTAATATCTAAAACACATTTTCTACATTGTCATTTAGTAGTGCTCAATTCTTTTTTAGTTTTTTGTCAATAAAATTTTTTACATAGGAATTATTGCTTCTTTTTTCATAACATTCTTTTTGTAATATATACAGTGTCTTTTATTTTTTAACAATTTATGGTTTCCCTCTTAAATTATCTTTTGCTTGCTGCATTATCTTTCCTTTTATGTACTTCATTTTTTTTTCTTTTTGCTTGTTTTGATGTACTTCCTTGGCTTTAAAAAATATTCCTATAATAATGTGTTCATGTATGCTTGTATCATGTTTGAATCTTCATTATATAATGCATATACTCAGGGAACATGCCACCTAATTCTTCAATATAGCCCAGGATTTATCCTAATAAATGGAATTAAATGTCTGTTGTTATAGTCATATACAGAGTGTCCCCTGAAGAGCTCAGAATTGCAATAGTTAAGTTGTAAGGATTGTAATCTCATCAATAGATGGCTTTATTTAAGTGATAACCTAGGTCAGGGAGATGTTGCTGGAAAAAGTCGGCCCCTAGAAGTGTGCTTTTGTTTTTGAATCCATTGGTTTGCTTTCTTTTTGTTTCTAGTATCCATGTTATGAAAGCAGAGCCTTCTCTCTCCCCTCTCCTCTCTCCCCTCTCCCCTCTCCTCTCTCCCCTTTCCTCTCTTTTCTCTCTTCTCTCTTCTCTCTCCTCTCTCCCCTCTCCTCTTTTCTCTTTCTCTCTCTCTCTCTCTCTCTCTCTCTCTCTCTCTCTCTCTCTCTCTCTCCCCCCCCCCTCCCTCTCTCCCTCCCTGAATCTCAGGCCTGAACAAATAAATCTTCTTTTCTTTAACTTGTGTGATCCATATTTTTGGATTATATCAGTGAGAATGTTGACTAAGACAATATCATAGTAGTTTCTTCTGGAGTAACACAGTACAACATTATGAATGGATTAAAACAAGAGAAATGTATTCTTTTGCAGCTCTGAATGATTGGAGTTTGACATCAAAGAGTTGGCAGGGCTAGGCTCCCTCTGAAACCTATAGGGGGAATATCTTCTTCTCTTCTTCCCAGCTTCTGCAGCTTTGTTTGCAATCCTTGGTGTTCCTTGCTCAGAACTGCAGTGCTACAGTGCCTGCCTCTGCTGTCACATGACTCTCTTCTGCTTCTGTGTTAAGGAGTCTTTTCTCCTTTCCATGTGAAGCTGCTCTTATATTAGAGTAAGGGCCACCTTAGTCAAGTGTAACCTCGTTTTAGCTAATTATGTCTGCAGTGGCCTCTTTCCAGATAAGTTGACATTCTGAGATCCTTGTGGTTAGGATTTGACAACCAATTTTTTGAGGAGATGCAATTCAACTCATAACAGTTACTTGAATAATTAATAGTTAGACAAATGATGCAGCAATATATAAAGGTCTGTTTAAAATATTTAATATAAGAATTCATACAGACACAAAGAGTATGTGGTTTCTGAACCACAGGCAGGCAGATCTAGCCTATGCTGTATGCCAGGAAGAGTGGACTTTTCAAAAGAAGACATTCCAGTGCAGAGACAGTGAGGAATGTCATGTTAAAAAAGAGTTGGGATTTGCTGCTCCCTGGATCTCTTCTGCGCTTCAGTTGATATTTTAGTTAGGATGTCCTCTGCCTCAGGGTCTGGCAAAGCAATCAGTGAGCCAAATGTGCAGCCAATGGGAGAATTTTCTTGATGCTTCAAGTCCAGCCAGCTGCTCCTATCACCATTTCCCTCCTTGCTTGCTAATAAGTGAGGAGCAATTATATTATGTACAGAGGCAGATTTACCATGAAGCTAATGAAGATTAAGCTTCAGGGCCTTCCAATCGCATGGGGCCCTTCCAGGGTCTTGTACCTAATTTAGTTTCTGTAATGTTATATGCATTTTTAAAAGATTATTCCCGAGAATGTAGAAGCTTCAGGGCTTGCAAAATCTGGATGTGCCTTTAAACAAATTCTAGGGAAAGCCAATTAATTATCTTACATTTGATTGGCAGGCTCTTGTTTCTCCAGAAATGGTAAAAAAAATAACCTTTTCAATTGAATGGGTAAGATAAAAATAACAAATTCTGTGTTGGCACCATCATAATCAGAGGGTATTGTCCTGTATGACACAAAACCAGTTGAACATTCGCCTTCTAATTATCTTAGGTACTAGGAAGAGCACATTGATGTTCTCAGCCCAGCTAGAAAGCGGTGGTTGGTACTTCACTTTTGCTGATATGTAATGTAGGTGCTTATGGTCAGTGAACTCAAGTGGAGGAAATGTGTACCCCAAAGATGCGAAGGGACAAGCGCAGGTCAAATAAAAAATGTAGATCATGGACAACTTCTGCAAAGAATACAGCATGGACTATGGGAGAGTTACCACCTTTAGGACCACAGAGACACATGGTGCTCAAGGTCCCACACTGTAGCACAGATGAGGAAAACATCAGCTTGGTCACCTGAGAGTCAATTATTTGTTCTTTCTGAGCCCGTGTTTCCTTTTCCATCTCATTTCAGTAGAAGCTTATTTTCCGTTGAAAATTTTCATGTTATTAAGGAACATTTGAAGAGCTAAAACTTTCAGAAATCCAAATAAGAAATAGTGTTGGAATTTCTAGCTTTGTGTTATTTAGAAAAATATTTTTGATAGATGCTTATGAAGGACATTTCTTAAGTCATAACATTATTTTGTGGAGCTGGTTTCATCTCAACCAATCCTTAAACTCTGTACTTTTTCCCATTTTCTAATTTGTTTCCTTCAACATCCTCAGTACCTTGGTTGTTTTTTGGGTTTGATTATGTAAGTCTGGTCTCATATTGTTTAAAAGATTATTAATCTTCATTTATTTATTTCATCAGTTTTTTCCCTCAACTCTCAACTTCTTATCAAGGTTACTCTGATATGTTATTATATGCCTCGAACCACCCCTAAACCCATTTTCTTCTTTTTTTATTTTATTCAACCTACTGGGATACAAAGAGATTAAGTGATTTGCTTAGCAACCCATGCAAAAAAGTAAATAAAAAATTATAACTACATTGTCCTATTTTTCTATCTAACTTTAATGCTTATGTAGAATATCTTATATGAAAAATAATTAACACAAATCTTTTATTTTTTCTAGAGAATAGCCATTTCATGAAGGAGCCAGAATAGAAACTGCTTATTCCAGTGGGGACCAACATCCTCAGTACTGCTTCCTTCAGCTTCCAGGGAATTGGCAAATACATTTTTGTAGTGGGAAGCTCTTATTAGTCATTATATGAATTAAACTGCCTACCTCACACCAATTTTATTGCCAAAGTGGAGGAAGAACTGTTATCCATTATTCCCTTTTAGATAGCAGCAACTATTTAAGTATGCTCTTTTATTTTCATTACTATAAAATGTTTTGAGTTTTAATGATGTTTATTTGAATTTTCTTGATTATTTACATTACTTGTCCCTACTTAAGTCAAGTAAGAAACTCTTTAAAAACAAATTTCTAGTTTGTAGTGGAAATTATTCTAAAATTTACTTACAACCAAAATGATGGCCCAAACTGTGCTTTTAATTTTGAAGTCAGATTTTAATAAAGCAAATGTATTCTACCTTATGGTTCTACTCACTACTATCATTGAACATGTTTCTTCATCATGATACGGTACTATTCCCATACCTCTTTTAGTAATATCAGCCTCATTATCTAGATGTATGCTACTATATTTGATACTGAATTTTGAATGTTTAGAGAATTATGAGGATGACTATAAGAAAATTAGCTTTCAACTAAAGTTCCAAGCAGCCTGAGTGATCTCCACATGCTGCATAGGGAAAACAAATTTGTCCACCTTTCCCTGTTTACCTGAAATCCAGAACAGTGCCTGGTTTGTTTAAGGTGCATAATAAGCTTGCAGAGATGCTTAATAAGTTTAAAAATGAGCTGTGTGAGGTGTCACCTGCCTATCATCCCACTCCTTGGGAGGTTAAGACAGGAGTATCACAGGATCGCAGCAAGGCTCAACAGCTTAGTGAAACCCTGTCTCAAAATAAATTTTAAATTAGGGCTGTGCTTGTAGCTCAGTTAGAATATCCCTTGGTTCAATCCCAAGTGTCACAAAAAATGCTTGAAAATGAAAGAGGACAGTGGTGGAAATAATTACAGAAATGATAAATTTTAACTCCATCTACAAGAGATTTGATCTCGTGTTCCTATTTCATCTTATTATTTTTATTGGTGCACTGTAGTTACACATCTTTTTTTTTTTTGTGTGGGTCTGGGGATGTAACCCAAAGGCATTTGATCTTTGAGCTACACCGCCTGCCCAATAGTGTATTTTTTATTTTGAAACAGCGTCTCACTGAGTTGCAGAGGGCCTCACTTAGTAGCTGAGGCTGTCCGTGAACCTCGATCCTACGGTCTCAGCCTCCCGAATGCTGGGATTACAAGCGTGCGCCACCACGCCCGGCTGTAGTTATACATATTAATGGCTTATAAGATGGTGGATGCATACATGCACACATCACACAATTAGCCTCTATCCAGTTTCTACCCCATTCCCTCCCCCATCCCTCCTTCCCATGTTTGGCTTACTGATGGACTTTGATATGTTTGTTAATGTACATCGTGTACATTAGGGAATTTCTCCCATCCCCCTCCCATCCCCCTCAGGTCACCTTATTTGCTCATCCATAGTATGTACTTCTGCTTATTTTATTTATTTTAAATTTTTGTTACTGAAGATTGAATTGGTAGCATTTTATTTCCTGAGATAACACTCCAAGACCTTTTTAATTTTATTTCTTATTTAGAAACAAGGCTCCACTAAGTCTCTATGTGCTGGATTCAAGTTTGCAACCTATCTGTCTCAGCCTCCCAATTGCTGGGATTGTGGGCATATGCCCCTGAACAGCTCATACTTGCTTTGATGTGAAACATTCTTAGACTATAAATCAATTTTTTTGTGTGGTACTGGGGTGAAACCCAGAGGCTTTCTACCCCCAGGCTATACTCCCAGACCTATTTTATATTTTATTTGGAAACAGGGTCTCACTAAGTTGCTGAGAGCCTCACTGTAGCTGAGGCTGGCTTCGAACCTGTGCGATCCTCCTGTCTCAGCCTCCCAAGTGCAGGGATTACAACCGTGTGACACCACGCCCGGCTGAATCAATATTTTAAGTATTTGCACATACCAGAAAATATTTTTAAAAAGCTCCAATAATATTATTGTTAGTGAGAGTAATCATTCACAAGAAGTGAAATATTGGATGGTCTCCTTCATATGTAGAAGTTAGGGGGAAATTAGCACAAAGTAGAGACTCCACAGGGAAAGATCTTAGTGGAGTGAAGAAGACTTGACTGAGGGAGATGGGAGAAGGAAGAAGACTTGAAGAGGGAAACACGTCAATGGACATGGTATACATACAAAAATATCAATGACAGTTACTGTGTCATGCTCAGGAAAGTGGGGAGGGAGAGGAAGGGGGAAGGAACTGGAGGAGGGTTCACTGAGTTTTGTAGGCATGTCTGCCTCTATCACCTGGAATTTCATCAAAATGTATGATTAAAATGAACCAATAAGAAAAAGCTCCAAAAATTTAGACAAATATTCTGATCACTAGAACCTATTTATTCCATAAGTATTATTATGCAAAATAAAGCATTCATATGTTCTTGTTCATATAAATTCACTAACACTAAAAATGTATTCAAAATCTAACAAAACTAAAGAAATAGTGATTACCAATGTGGTATAAATTTATTGCCTATGACTTTGTACCTGCAATCCTCCTATCTCAGCCTTCCAAGTATTACGATTACAAGAATGTGCCACCATGACCGGTCTAAAGCCTATTTATTTATTTATTTATTTATTTATTTATTTATTTATTGGCTTTCAGATGAAGCATATTTTTAAATTTTTTATTGGTGCACTGTAGTCATACATCTTAAGGGAGTACAAGATGTGGAGGCATGCATGCAAACATCACTCATTTAGCCCTTCCCCAGTTCCCACCCCCATCCTTCCCCTCTCCCTCCTTCTCATGTTTGGTTTAGTGATTGACTTTGATATGTTTGTAAATGTGCAACATGTACATTAGGAAATTTTCCTCTTCCCCCTTTCTATCACCACCAGATAGGTCTCCTTATTTGTTCATCTATGCTAAATGCAATTTGAAACACGCACACACACACACACACACACACATGCACACACTCATGTACAAACACATGCATGCACGTGAATATGAATATCTATACTTTTAAGTTAAAGTCAACTGATACAATAATTTTTTAATTAAAAGAAAAATATTCTGTTTAATTCTTTCTTTAAGATACTTTTTTTTTGCTTAGTATCTTTTTAGTACTGACCTATCGTAAGATCACCAAAGAGAAAAGTTCATAATACATGAAATCTAAACTGCGTGCCAAATTTGCAAACCAGGAAAGTTAAAGCTGTTACTGACCTACTTTACTACTGTGGAATAAAAATTTACTCTAGGAAATACTATATCCTACTTCAGCCTACAGCATCTGTTATCATATACTATGTCACCCCGAGTATCTCTTTCACATGACTCATTTTTCCACATTTAATCCATTCTAAATTAGTCCATCTCTATCATATACGTATGGCTGGATATTACAAAATATTGACATTCTGATCATATATGTACACTATTTATAAGATATTCATTTACAAAATAATGTTCTTATATTAATTACTAACCTGTAGTATTTCATAGATATATAGATATAATTATATTTCATTATCTAAGTGCAAGCCACATGTCTATGATAAATATGATCCAGATCCTATAAATAAGAAACCATCACACTTCTGTATAAATTTAATATATGTCACATATATTTTTATTTAACACTCAAATATATTTTGAATATATGTATTCAATTCCTTAGCTACCTTTTCTACTACAATTGATATATTTCATAAGCAAAATATGGAGGGCAATTTCCTAATAACATGATGTACATTCACAAACGTATCAAAGTCAGTCACTGAGCCAAACATGAGAAGGAGGGAGGGGGGGGGAATGGAGGAAACTGGGGAAGGGCTGAATGATCTGCATGTACGCCTCTACTTTCTTGGAACCTACTAAGATGTATGTCTACAATGCACCGATAAAAATGGAATATAGCACATCTTTTTATTTCTTTCATTTCCTTGCAGTATCTTCACAGTTATGGACAAATATCAAGATTATTTGTGAAAGTATTATGAGACACTCCAAAAGACTTGGTTGTGAACCAGAAGATACTGTGATGCATCCAGCTTCAAATCTTTTAAACTAAGTTTAGGAAATGCATTAGTCTACATCACTGGAATTAGTCTACACCAATGGAATTAGAGGGTGAGCTCTTCAGTTATATGTCACATCCTGTCATCTGACCTAATGGGGTCCATTAGGAGCCTTTAAGTAATAGTTTAAAATTCAAATTCTTATTAATGGAAAGAGTATGGCTTTGGAGGATACTTCTCTTGGAGTCTAAAAGTTGTCGGACATAGTCCAAAGACACCTGCACCTGTGAGACACACTGCCAGAGGAAGACAGAAAATCAGAATTGAAGGGCACATGTCTAAAGATGGCACCCGACAACAGGAGAGCCCAAGGAGGGGCCAGAAATGGCCTAATATGTACTGGCCTCTCTTGATTGGAAGGAAAGTGTCGTCACATGTGTGATCAGTGCATGTACAATACATGATCGCAGTAAAAGTAATGGATAGAAGTCTGCGTGATAAGTGTGACCTTTAAGCTCATTTGCCCAGCTACTCCCCTTTGAAAACCCCCGTTTATGGTTTAATGCTTTCTAAGAATGCCCCTTACTACAATAAAAGAGTTCCTGCTTTGACTTGGCTCCCTGTTGCGTCTGTCTCCGGGGGTGGAGGCTGGGGAACGGGCAGACAGTGCACGCACCTTTCTCGGGACCCCTGCCACTTCAACCTTTAGGGATGGTGGGCATGACCCCCAGCACATAATATTGCTGCCCATAAGATGGTAGAAAATAAAGCAGTTCCCAGATAAACATGCTGAAAAGTGGGGCACATCTCAAACCTTCAAAGCAAACTATACAAAGAGTAAAACAAAAACAAAAACAGAAAAACAGGGTATACAGAAGGTAATTTGTATCAATTGGGCCAGTTCATTTGACACAAGAAGGAGAATGCTATGATTTCAAGGCATCAAGCCCCCAGGACTTCATTTATTCTAGGCCTAGTCTGTACAAAAACTCTGTCCACAAGCACAAAATCCCCAGTTTCCAAGCATAGTTATTTTGATGAGAACGTAAATGAGATGACAGAATAAGGTCGCAGAGCTTTCTTCTTCAAGGCAGGCTTAGTAAATTTTGTAATTCATTCATCTGTTGCTTCCAAAATTTCACGGTGGTGAATTGCATTGCTATAAACAAGGATATGCATGTATTGGAATTCTACTCAGCACTAAAGAAGAAATATTTATGTTGTTTGTAGAAAAATGGGTAGACCTGGAGAAAGTCTTGTTGAGTGAGATTAGGCAGTCACAGAAAGTGAAGATCCGGATTTTCTCTCATATACAGAAGCTAAGGAGTAATTGAAATATGAGACTTTAGATAATGAAAGAGAAACCCCAGGGAAGTGGGGGAGGAGGCTAAGGGGAGAGTGAAGAAGAGAGGGAGAAAGGAGAATTAATGAAGGAAAAACTTCCACTGACATTAAAGATAAGGGAGGATTCCAGCGCCAATCTCAATATCATATATGGTTAAGGGGATAACAGAGAGGGAGCTACAGGAAAACTCATCAGCTGTTATGTACATACAGGTCACTAGTACTATGGATTATAATATTATGTCGTGAGACCATAATGCACCAAAATGCATACATATTTTAAAAGAAGTGACACTTTACCCAGCAGTGGATGTAGTGGTGACAACCCCAGAGTCACAGAATAGGGCTATAAAAGATTTATGCAATGGATATGGAATTACCATTTTATAATTAAACAATCACAGAAGTTATATTATTTAAAAATAATTTACAATGTCAGTGTTACTTCCAGCATTATAATGGTAGAACATGAGCACTAGCTTTTGTTTTATTAAAATACAACACAGGGCTTTCACATCACTACTAAATCATCTATAGGCACATTAGTTACAATTCATCTGAAGATCTCTAGAAGAGTATCAGGCTCCTGTGAGAGTGATTACTGACCTTGATAACTTAGCTGAAAGATGGCATCTTACCTATCTCCTAAAGAACTTGCTTACTCATATTAAGTGGAAGTGCACTCTACAAGTATTAGAGTTGCATTTTTTTTTTTATTATGTACCACATGGAATTCCAGGGGAACATTCTGTGTACAATGAGATGGGTACAAACAAAATTAGATTATGATAAACCACCATTGAATGAGTTGATGTTTGGAAGTTAATATGTTGTCCTCATTTATTCACCAAATATTTATTATGACTCTGCCCCATGAAGGATAATGTTTTGGAATGATTGCATAATTTTTATCAAGTTTCAAAATCATGCATAAAATAGATAAATAAATGGAAAGTATATTTTCAATAATTGAATAAAATTTAGGGAAGAGTGGGAAAACAGAAAGTAAATTATGAATTTATCTACCTGGGATCACAAAAAATACCTCCTGAAAAAAGTTATGTCTAAGATAAGTTTTTAGGGATTGCAATTAATTAGAAATGCAATTAATTACAGTGAGACCTGATTGGAAATGCACTTTAGATCAAATGAGAGAGAAAGTACAGGCTATATGAAGAGCTTGTGGAAGAGCATGGGGTATGCAATGAACTCACAGAATATGGTTTTAGGAAGCAGAGTAAAATGGTTTTCAAGATCCATGCGGCTAAGGATAGGGTGGCAGAATCAAAGCTTGCTATTTGACTGAGGCTTAGCTCTGTAAGACAAATGTCAACACACTCTTTCTATAAAAGGCAAATACATATTCATTTCTTCTCCAATCTTATGAGAGCAGTCAGAGATAAGGTGTAAATTAACATGACTGTTTGTGTTCTAATAAAACTTTGTTTACAAAAATAGATGGTGGGGTATATTTAAACCCTAGGGTGTAATTTATCAATCCCTCACTGAATGGCATTCATCAAGGTATTAAAATAATCACATGTGGTTTTCAAGAGAATAACTTGGCAATCACCCATTGGGTGACTACAGAGATGCCAGAATGTTTTATAGAAATCATTTTTTGGACTAAGATATGTACATTATTTTTATAGTCCAAGAATTACAAAAATGAGTAGAAATGACAAGTCATAACAATATTCAGGAGATGCTATCAACATGACTTTATGTTTAATTGATATGGACAATATAGAATGTCCTGAACCTGTGGAAAAGTAAGCTAAAATGGAAGACCAAAATTGGGACAAGGGAGAAACACAAACTCAGAGACTGACCCAGTGGGGACTGTGACACTAGATGAAGTTATGCTACTCATATTAGCTCAGATCTCAGCAGATGACTCCTGCCGCCAGCCCACCATGAGCATTAACATCTGGAGGATGCTGATACCTAAGAAAAGGATACAGACAACTGGAGAGGCCTAAAGGGCCTGCACTCATTGTAATCACTATTCATCATATTTTTACATTATGTAGTAAAAGTTACTTCCCTATCAGAAAGCGCCCTCCTGCACTCTTAATTTCATATCTACTGACCATTAAGTCAAATAGATTCCATGTATGCAGATATGGGCTGGCAGATCTAAGCAAGTCTGAGGGTGTTTGTTTTTCTATAACAAAGGATACTGCAGCCGGGCGTGGTGGCGCACACTTGTAATCCCCGCGCTTGGGAGGCTGAGACAGGAGGATCGCACGGGTTCGAAGCCAGCCTCAGCTACTTAGTGAGGCTCTCAGCAACTTAGTGACACCCTGTTTCTAAATAAAATATAAAAAATGTCTGGGAGTATAGCCTGGAGGTAGAAAGCCTCTGGGTTCCACCCCCCGAACCACCAAAAATAAAAAATAAAAATAAAAAAGGATACTGCACACCAAACAATTCTCAGACATTTCTGTATATAGAATCATCCTACCCAAAATGTGTTTAGACAAACACTCATCTATGCTGCTCAGCTCATTCCTACCATGGTTAAGGTGTTCTGGATAAGAATTGGAACCATCAGAGGTAACATGTTAAAGACTTAACACTGGGTCACTTTTCAACTAGGTTTCCATTTGGAAGCTACCTGGTCTTCTCTGCTCCTGCTTCTTGCTAACAATCCAAATTAGGCTGAACTCAGGGATGAAGATTCCACTACCAATCTCACTATCACATATCTGAGGGGGTGGGTAGCAGGGTGGGATCTGAAGAGAAATACACCTGGACCCATGTGCATGCTTGTGTGCCTGACTTGGAACCTCACTGTGATATATCTCTGCAATTACAGTAAAGCAATAAAAGTATAAACACAAATGAGGCTTGTACATCGAGGAAGAGAGTGTCCAGGAGAGAGCCAGACCAGATCTAAGGGGCACATCTCAGTACAATGGCGGGGCTCAGCCTTCAACCCCAGATCTTGTTACTTTATACTTGTGCCAGCAAATTCCATTTTGACATAAGCCAGTTAAAAAGACTTTCTTTCAGCTGAAAGAATATCTATCTGAAAAAGAACCACGAGTAGAGCAGCCTAAAGAACACAAAAGTAAAGTAGAATCAGAATAATAGAAAGACAGTGAGAAAGAATAAAAAATGAGCCATAATATAGAAGAATCAACAATATTACAAAATCCACATTTTTTAACAGATTCTTTAAAAAAAAAAAAAGGTCAATGATGCATCTGTCACAGGATAATGAGACCTGATGAGAAAAGTTTTATATGTGGCAATAGAGAAACTGCCAACTTAATTTCAGGTGCAGAATCCAGATGGCAACTTTACTGCAATTACTTTTTGGGCCCATCTAGTTATAGGCTACTTTTTTTTTTTAAAGACGTGATAAGGTTACTTAGTGAACTGCAAAGACATACAAAAGATGAAGAGTTGCTTATAATATATATATGCTGAAATATATAATCTGTAAAAGTGGCTCTTTGAGTCATAAGTCCTCATCCACAAGACACTCACTACTGCTGGCAAAAAATACAGCTATCTCTAATACCCAAATTTATACTGATCTGGTGAGCTAATGACAAAATATTAGAAGATTAATAAATGCTAAGTCAGTGTCACTTCAGGGGCAGGCCATCAACTGAATTACACAAAGCCATCTCTGTCGTCATCATCAAATTCAGCATTATCTTTTGCTGCAACTCCAATGTTTTTCCCACTAACTACCCAGCATGCTCACTAATGCCACATTTTCTTCTGCAGCCTTAAAGAATGAAAAACTAATGGCATATTGCAGGAGATAAAAAGGGGAACAATATTGGCAGTAGAATAAAGACGTAAAGCTACAGCAAGATGGTAGAAGAACATCCTATTTGCATAGAAGAAACCAGGTGTGAAACATGAGTGAGAAAAGAATGATTTCAAGAAAAAGTATGGAAAAGGATGTGGCTGCAGATGATACGAAATGTGTTTTCTTCTGCTAACGATTGACTGGTGAGTGCGCTGAAGCTTTCTCAGTAATCAAGGAAGGCACATGAAGACTTTGCTGAGACAGACAATTCCTAGTATCAAGGGATAAGCGGGAAGTCCATGGGAGAGTTCACCATGAGCATCTTGAAAATGAGAAGGGCAACAGGGAAGCAAAACTGGCACACAGCTCCAGGATAAGCATCTGCAAACTAGGTCAAACCCACACAAAACCAGGAACTTTGTAACAGAGGGGAGAAGACTGCTGGATTCTCATACTAACCAGGGAGTTAATGATTAATTACATTAATTACATGTGTTAATATAATCCTGGGGTGTTTTCAAAGTTATCTTCTTGGTAACACAATACCTGGAAAAATTGAGGAAAGAATGAGTCGTAGCTATACATAACTGAGATGATGTATGAGCAGTAGAGGCATAAATTTCTTCCTATGTAATTACTCAAAAAATAGACTCATATTAGTTCCCCACCCACGATAGGCTCAGAAGCAGCACCAACTTGTGAACATTGCTAAAATAAGACAATGATATACTTCTTCTCTACAATCCAATATGCGACAAAAATTGCTGCCTGCCACTGGCTATGAATATTATAGGCTGGCTTGTTATTTCTTCAGTGTGTTATCGTGAAAGGTGTCCTATATATTTCCCAAGACTTTGCTGAGATAAGGATAACTCTTGAGAGGCATACATCCTTAAAAATCCAACAATGCAAAAGCCCTATAACTTTAATATTGTGTTGTGCTATTTTTCATCATTCTCCCCAACATAGAGCACAGATAAAATATCTGTTACATAATTTATTTGCAACAGGTTCAGAAACTGTTGCTCTGCCCAGCCCTTCTCCCACTTACACCCTGAAAAGGTTTTATATTTCTCTCAATCCCCTTTAAATAGCAGAATTTTTGTAATAGAATCTATGGCATAAATTTATGCAGAATATTTCATTAGAATTATGTACATATACACACATGGAGATCAAATTGCAATTTGTCAAAAACTCTTAAATTGATACATTAACCATGAAAACAAATAAACATTTTTGGGAATTAAAAGAAAAATTTTATCCACATTTGATTGGTAGTAAAAACCACAGAAACTGACTGTACCGTTGTATTCCTAAAATTTATGTTCCTCTATAATTAAGAGATAACTTATAAATGTCTAAAACAGTTTCATGATATAGGTCTACTGGTTGATGTCCATGTTGGCCACCTGCTAACCAAGCACACATAGACCAGCCAGGAGTAATGGCATACTCCTACAATCACAGTACTAGTGAACCTGAGATAGGAGGACCTCAGATTCTTTGCCAGCTTCAGCAACCTAGGGAGATGCTTTTTCAAAACAACAACAACAACAACAAAAAAAAAAAACTTAAAAAAGGGCTGGAGGTATATCTCAGAAGTACAGTGCCCCTGGATTCAATTGCCAGTACCACAAAGAAACAAAAAAACAGCAAAGAATACATGACAGAGTGACCTCAGTCTTACTAGTTACTCTAGTAAGATTCTTCTATCTTTATCATTTTTTAAATCTTTCACAAATCATGTTAGCATTTCACTGCTATATAACAAAGCAAACTTGCTATAGCCTAAAATCAGTCACAGTTTCTTGAATTATTTAATGAATTTTTCAATGTTATCTGTTTATTATCTCTAGGAGAAAAAAATCTTTACTAGAATCTAAGACTGAGATATGTCTCTTTTTTTTTCCTTTTTCCAGCCAGTGTTTTATTACTTTTCCCTTTTTTGTGAGGTATTGTTCTTGGCATGTTATAGGACAATATGTACATATATGTATTTTTTTCTAATTCAGGTTCTTATAGAAGATTTTAAGCCAAAATTGTCCAATTCAAGAGCAAGCAACGGTTTATGAAAGCATTCTAGGGGATACCAGCAATGGGATAGGAAGCAACGTAGGAAAGTAGGAGCCAAATATGAGAGTTGACATGAACAGTCCTGGACTATAAATTATGCCTGGGCTTACTCTGCTTCGAGACAAATGAGCAGGCATTTGCCCTCCAGATCAAGTGACCATTGGCTTCAGGCTTCCTCAGAGCCAGAGAGGTGACATGAAGTCCTAGGCTGAACGACTGACCTTATCAGTGAGGGGATCTCATGGCCCCAATTCATCCCTGAAGGAGGAGGAAGTTAAATTATTATTAAGACCTGCAAAAACTTGGCCAGAAAAAATGTTGGAACTAGGCTGGTTAAAGGGATCAGAACAGGTGCAGGGAGGCAGGACTTGCTGGATGGTGGTAAGAGGAGTTCAAAGAAACCTCTCCCCAGAGATTCTACTGAATGGTCCAACTTCCTGCATACAAACAGGGCAGTTTTCATGGAACCATGGCACAACGCTATCACAACAGACAAGTCCAAAGGGTTTAAGCACAGAACTCTACATTCCTACCCAGAGAGCTCTATTTTTCTTTATAACAGAGCAGAAAAATAAAAAGGCAGATAGATCATTCATTGCCTTAGAATTTTTCTTTGAAATATTTTCATCACACTTTCAAAAGAGCAGAGATAGTGTGTCAATAAAGGTCTTTCTCAGTGAGCTCTCACATCTTATCTTCCCGTGTCTAATCCCCTTTGGGTGTTTAAAATATTGTAAGTAAGAGAGTGGTTTTGAGAATGGAAAGAATGTTTGAGTGTGCTTTGATCTTGATCTGGTTAAATGATAAACAAAAATATTATTGTGTTAATCAAAATACGTTTCTCACTGAAAAAAAAAACAATGTTTTCATTCTAAAACCGTATTGCTTTGTAAACAGGGATAAATTATCAGCACCTCTGAATGGCACAGTGTGTTCACAGTGACTCCAGGTATCTGTTCTGACAGTTGCTCTTCATGTCTTCATAAGGTGTTTTGCTCAGAATTCTTTCTATGCCCTCTTTTAGGCATAAAACATATTTCCTATCACTGAAATAATTGATATAACTTTTGTTAGTAATTGCATGACAAATTTCTACATAAAAATGTAATTATGGCCGGGTGTGGTGGTGCACACTTGTAATCCCAGGACTTGGGAGGCTGAGACAGAAGGACCTCCACTCAAGGGGAGCCTCAGCTACTTAGTGAGGCCCTTCGCAGCTTTGTGAGACCTTGTATAAAAATAAAGAATAAGAGAAAATAGGCCTGAGGGTGTAGCTCGGGGGTAGAATGGCCCTGTGCTCTATCCCCAGTACTGAAAAAAAATTGTAAATAAAGTCTTATTCCTCTACTCCTTATATTTTTTTATTCTTATACTGACATGCATATGTGTTTTTTTTCCCTATATGCTAATCTATCATTCTACCTACAAGCTACACATCAAGCCCTTTTTATTTTCTGCTTTGAGGTAGGGTCTCACTAGGTTACTGAGAGTGCATCTAAATTACTGAAGATGTTCTCAAACCTTTTACCCTTCTGTTTCAGCCTTTCACATACTGACATTATAGGCATGTGCCACAACATCCTGCAACACTGTATATTATCTTAAAGTGTTGATAAAGAAGCCTCAACATGAAAATATTTGGTAATTTATTTCTGAACATACAGAACCTATTTTCCTAGTAAAGAAGTGTACTAGCAGATATCTTTGATGATTTTATTGATGAATTCTGCCATCACTCAAGTCAGTAAAGGTAATTCTATATTTATGTACTCCATGTAATTCACATCCATCTTTAAAGAATAATAATGTTCTTCTATGAAATAGTACTCCAGATTTTATGAGGAATCATATTAAATATATCAGAAGTATTTCAAACTAGATTCTATGGCTACTTGAAGCTAAATCCTAAATCCTAAACTAATTACAAAGATGAAAAAGTAGATTTATAGCATTGCTTTTTCCATGGTAATCATATATACTTCTTTTTGACAGCTCAGGTTTATCTTTAATTTTCTGTCCAACAAATTTTCTTTTCTTATCACATCCATTCATCTCTCTCTCTCTCTCTCTCTCTCTCTCTCTCTCTCTCTCTGTCTCACACACACACACACACACACACACACACACACACACACACACACATATATATGTGCAACAATTAAAAATACCTAAAAAGAGCACAACTCAATGGCAGAAAATAAATAAATGGAAACTGACATTAAATTTAACTTGAATATTTACCAAATTAAAGATGGAACACTGTGACTTAAATGTGAAATGTACATTTCTCAAAAACATATTTATTTTCTGGGAAAACTGCACGAAGTCTCTAAGGTTTTGTTTTTTTTTAACCTTCTAATTTTAAAATTCCAAACACAGCTGACTCTTGTAAATATACTAACAATGGACCACCTGTGAACCAGTGTAATTTTCTTTCTGGACAGTTCTTGTTCATGAAAACTTTAATGGGATGTTTCTGGTATAAACTGCTTAAAATTGGAAACTAGATTTATGTTGTATGAATCCCTGATATCAAGTAAGCATTTTAACTAAAAATGATGCTGATTTATGATAAAATATCTTCACTCTGTGCAAATAAAGTGACTATGTACATTACTTGGAAACCTCAGAAATTAAAACACTTATGGTGTTTTAATTAAACACTTCTTGATATTTTTTAATACTGGGTTTGAACCCAGGAGTGTTCTACTTTTGAGCTTTACTCCCTACCCTATTTTATCTTCACTTTAAACCTTGATCTCACAAAGTTGCTGAGGCCCTTGCTAAGTTGCTGAATCTGGGCTCCAACCTTCGATACTCCTGTCTTAGCCTCCCCAATATTGAGATTATAATCATGTGCAACCATACCTGGCCACTTATATGCTAAATGTAGGAACAAGACTCAAAGTGGGGAAGAGCTGAAGAGATATGTTGTGGATTTGGACCTCTTTCAGCTGAATATTATGATTTTCAACATACTTGCAATTATAGCTTGATTTAACAAATCAAATATTTTCTGCTTTTCAAGGTGCAAAAATAGAAATATTAATTCTAAATTGCCTCAAATATTTTCTAATTTTATCATATTTATTTTGGCAAGTTATAAGTAAAAATTAATGTTTTAATTTTAGAGAGAAAAATGACTCTTTTCAAAAATAAATTGTGTTTGAGAATTTTTAAATTAATAGTTAATGAATGCATTTTTTTACACCTACTTGAGTGTAAATTTAGGAAAAGTTTATTGACTTGTCATGATGGTTCATGCTTGTATTTGCTACTTTACTCTAGCATCTATTACTTCAGCTTATTTCTCCTTACTCAATCTTCACCATGAGTACAATACAACTTGTCTTTTTTATATACCAACTAGCTACTACAGAGTGAAAGAAAAATATCAAAAACAACAAAGATACAAACTTTGGGAACCTAAAATCATAAGAATAAAGAGTAGTAAGGAAACAATGCGTTCCTACAACTCCACAATAGCAGAATCCACCAACATAGAATAGCAGAAATTTTACAAAAGAGAAATGAGAACCTTAATAGTAAAAATGATACAGGATTGCCAAAAAGATTTTAGAGGAAACTTAAAAAAATAAAAAAAATAAAGACTCTGACCCTCTGACAAGGAATCAGAAAGAAGCTCTGAAGGAAGTAAAGAATGCAATTATTGAAGTGAAGACATCAATAGAAACTATCACAATTAGACTAGACCACATGGAAAATAGAATCTCACTCTTAAAAAATAACCACTCCCGTTTTTTTTTTTTTTTTTTTTTTTTTTTTTTTTTTTTCAAAATGGCGACTGAGGGACACAGCACCTCTCAGTAGCTGAAGTAAATAAAGTTTAAATACTGAGAAAGCAGTGTCTAAATCAACAAAACAAATACATACCAGGAACCAAAACACATCCTGTACCTCGGCGGAACCCTGAACTTGAACAAGAAGAACAAAGATCGGACACGGGACCTGCTCAGATACAATCTGACCGCGGACCGGAACGCTGAGCCGCGGGCTGCTTTGGCAGCTGTCCAAGGAGCTGCCTGCCCGATATTTCCACGGCAAGATAATCCGGGAATAAAAACGGACTTAGGACCGCATCCTAAGCAGCGAGCAGCACCCACCAGAACTCTGTCTGCCCACCAGCGACCGGATCACATCGGCACAGAGACTCACACGGATTCCTGCACCAAGACAGGTACCTGAGGGCGCCCTAGTAACTGGGGTCCTAGTGTGTGCGGAGTCGCAGTCTCAAACCCCCACCACGGGCTCAAGCCTCAGAGCACTCTCCTCGCGCATCCTGCCTGTCCCCTACTAGTAATCAGTGCCTGTACACTGCCCTCCTAAATTGGAGCCTGCTTCTGTGGCTAACCCCTGCCACCTTGCCAGAGCCTACCCTCCAGGCTGCAAAAGCACTGGGAGACCCGGAAATCTCCTTGGGGCACCCCCAGCCTCTACGTCCCGCGGGACGCAGAGACCATTGCTGGACACCGCACACTGGACCCTTGAGCACCTACCCTGCACCCCTGGCCCACCGCGGGGTATTCCCAACCTCCTGGTAGCCAGATGCTTAGTTCTAAGTGAGAACACAGCTCAATACACCTTGGAAGAACATACCAGCAGCAATAGACAGCTGCACCCACTCTCACTAGGGTCCAGTATTAACAGGGCATCCAGCCTGCACTCTTGGAATAGGCAGAGCTCTGGCAGTGAGTGTGGCCACCCAGGAACCAGCATTCATTTGCCCAGGGCACATCTTGGGACCACACCTGGCTAGCCCAGCTGGAATTTCCAGAGACACAAGAAAATCCATCGGGCCACAAAATCTGCTCAGGACCTCAGGGGGAAGTGCCAATTACACTTTAGTCACTCTCCACCCCTGCTGTAGGGAAGCACAGGCTGGAGGCGAGGGTGGTGAGTGCAGATGTGCTGACCACAGGTTAGAATTTCGCAGAATCTGTGAACTGTACAGAATCAAATAACAGTGAAACCAGACACCCGGACACATAAACCTAAAGCAGCTAAAGGAGAAAAAGGTGTCCAAACACCCAGAGTGACTTAAGAAGATAAAAATAGAGTACAAAGAAAACTAAGAGACATTGGACGGTATCCTGAAAGCTACCAAGCAATCAGATACACACATATTATATGGACCTGACCCCATATGCGTAAATAAGTAGGACTGTTTGTTTTACTTTTAATGTGGATGTTATGTTTTCTTTTGCTTTTAAAGTGCTTTTGTTTTAGTATGGTTATTGCTGTTTTCTTTTTTTTTCTTTTTTTTTCTTCTTTTAATCCAAACTTCTCTTACTTTAACTTGTTGTTTTATATATATATACATTGGATAGTTTGCCTTATTTTTTTATTTCACACGGCTGCTAGTTCCTTTTATTTTATTCCTCTTCCTTTTTCCTCTTTCTTCCCTTTTCCTTCCTTTTCTTTCATTCTCCTCCTTTGATTGGTTTACCTTCCTTTTTCTTGGATTACATAATAGTCTTGGTATCTTGAGGGGATTCTTTTTTTTTTTTTTTTTTTTTTTTTTTTTTATGTCTGTCTGCTCCTACCAGCATCCCTATTTACAAACCTTCCCACACTAACCTACATACATTTCTCCCCCAAAACTTTTCCCCATAATATACCTCATGGTTTAAAACTCAAAGTATTTTTTATATCCATAACTACTCTACTAACAACAAGAGTCCTAGTAGTTAACTCTCTCTCATTCATAGCAAGTTATTACTTTATCATACTTAAAGTCCTTCTCAACCTAACATATCCTCCACCTAATCTGACTCCTTTACCCATCACCCCAGCTCCTCCCACATCACCCACTTTCAACACTGGAAAGGCTCTGCTGACTGGCCGATACTCCTAAACTCCTAATATTAAGATTTGACTAAACACATTACTCACGAACGATGGGTAGAAATCAGAAAAACAGGACAGAGAACACTATAAATATGAGAACCAGGAGTTATGAAGAGACAGCAGAAATCACGAATACTGACCTACTAGAAATGCAAGAAGGGGAGTTCAGAATCTTGTTGTTCAATATGATGAAAGGTTTTAAAACAAGTATAGAGGAGGTTAAAGGTGAAATAGAAACACTAAAAAAGAATCAGAAAGAGGTCTGGAATGAAATGAAAGAGGCAATAAGTGAAATGAAGACAGCAATAGAAAGAAACTCTGGAAGATTAGATGAAATGGAAAACAGAATATCAATATTAGAAGACAGTACATCCCAAACCGAAAACACAGTCAGCGATATACAGAAATCTTTACAGCAACAAAACCTAAACATCCAGCAATTATGGGATAATATGAAGCGCCCTAATTTACGGATAATAGGCATTGAGGAAGGGATAGAGGTACAGACCAAGGGCATATGTAATATCTTCAAGGAAATAATCTCAGAGAATTTTCCAAATATGGAAAGAGACTTGAATCTTCAAGTACAGGAGGCATACAGAACTCCACTGAGACAGGATCAAAGAAAAACCACTCCACGCCACATAATAACCAAATTGACCAGCATAGAGGCCAAGGAAGGAATCTTAAAAGCAGTGAGAACAAAAGGACAGGTGACATATAGAGGCAAAACAATAAGAATCACCCCAGACTATACAACCCAGGTCAGGAATGCTAGGAGAGACTGGTATGACGTGATTCAGACCCTGGAAGAACATAACTTCCAGCCCAAATTAATCTACCCAGCAAAACTACTATTCAAGATCAATGGGGAAGTCAAAGTCTTTCAGGATAAACAGAATCTCAAAAAATTCATGAATTCAAAGCCAACACTAGAGAAAATTCTTAAAGAAATAAATCATAAGGAAGAAAAAAGAAGCAGACTCCAGAATCAGAGAAGCGAGGAAGTTAATAAGTGGGCCATTTAAGTAAAGAAGAAAGATCACAACACCCAAGAGTAGACAGAACACAAAATGGCAGAAAACAAAAAGCATATTTCAATAATATCACTTAATGTCAAAGGACTTAACTCACCAATCAAAAGACATAGACTGGCAACGTGGATTAGGAAACATAATCCAAACATATGCTGTCTGCAAGAAACTCACCTCACAGCCAAAGACATTCACAGGTTGAAGGTGAAAGGATGGAAAAAGATATACCATGCCACCAGTGACCGAAAAAGAGCAGGGGTAGCAACCCTGATATCCAACAAAACAGACTTTAAAATAAAACACATCAAAAGAGACAAATCAGGGCACTTCCTTTTATTAAAAGGAACAATACACCAAGAAGATATAATGATAGTAAATATTTATGCCCCAAATGTGGGTGCAACCACATTCGTAAAACAAACCCTTCTGGACATAAGATCCCAAGTAGACCCAAATACAATAATTCTGGGAGACTTTAATACGCCTCTCACACCACTGGATCGATCTTCGAGGCAAAAGATGAGTAAAGATGCTTTAGAACTAAAGGAAACCATAAACCAAATGGACCTAATAGACGTTTTCAGAGTATTTCAACCAGGAACTACAGAATACACTTTCTTCTCAGCAGCCCATGGAACCTTCTCCAAAATAGATCACATCCTGGGACACAAAGAAAATACCAGCAAATTCAAAAAATGTAATATAATCCCATGCATCTTTTCAGACCACAATGGAATAAAAGTAGAAATCAACAACAGGAAACTCGAAAGAAAGTATTCAAATTCATGGAGAATGAATGATACACTACTAAATGACGAATGGGTAAGAGCAGAAATTAGGGAAGAAATAAAGAAATTTATGGAAACAAACGAAAACAGAGACACAACCCACCAAAACCTATGGGACACCATGAAGGCAGTACTAAGAGGAAAGTTTATCGCATTGAGTGCCCACATAAAAAGGATGGAGAACCACCAAGTAAAGAACCTAATGAAACAACTCAAGGATCTAGAAATTCTGCAACAATCCATTCCCAAAGCCAGCAGAAGACGAGAAATCATCAAAATTAGAGCAGAAATAAATGAAATAGAGAACAAAAAAACAATTCAAAGAATCAATAAAACAAAAAGTTGGTTCTTTGAAAAGATTAATAGAATTGATAAACCCCTGGCCAACCTAACCAAAAGAAAAAGAGAATCAACTCAAATTACCAAAATTAGAAATGAAAAAGGAGATATCACCACTGATAGTGAAGAAATTCAAAACATTATCAGAAACTACTTTAAAAATTTATACTCCAATAGATTTGAAAACCTGGATGAAATTGACAGATTTCTAAACACAGTTAACCTTCCTACACTCAACCAAGAGGACATAGCAAGCCTAAACCAACCAATAACAACCAAAGAAATAGAAACGGCAATAAAAATTCTTCCACCAAAGAAAAGCCCAGGCCCAGATGGGTTCCCAGCTGAATTCTACAAAACCTTCAGTGAACAACTAATACCAATACTTCATAACACGTTCCGGGAAATTGAAAGAGATGGAACTCTTCCAAATTCCTTCTATGAGGCCAGTATCACATTAATCCCCAAACCAAATAAAGATACCTCAAGAAAGGAAAACTACAGACCAATATCCTTAATGAACATAGATGCAAAAATTCTAAACAAAATACTAGCTATACGCATTCAAAACTATATCAAGAGAATAATTCATCACGACCAAGTCGGTTTCATCCCAGAAAAACAAGGCTGGTTCAACATACGCAAATCAATACATGTTATTCACCACATAAATAGAACCAAGAACAAAAACCACATCATCATAGCAATAGATGCTGAAAAAGCATTCGACAAAATCCAACACCCATTTATGTTAAAAACACTGCAAAAAATTGGGATAGAAGGAAAGTACTTCAACATCATCAAGGCAATATACTGCAAACCCAAAGCCAACATTATATTGAATGGGGAAAAACTGCAAGAATTTCCGCTACAGTCAGGAACAAGACAAGGATGCCCACTTTCACCTCTCCTTTTCAATATAGTCCTTGAGACTCTTGCTGCAGCAATCAGACAAGAGAAGGAAATCAAAGGAATCCACATAGGAAGAGAGGAAGTGAAATTATCCTTATTCGCAGATGACATGATCCTTTACCTGGAAGACCCAAAGAACTCAACCAAAAGACTTCTGGAGCTGATCGACAAATTCGGCAAAGTCGCAGGTTACAAAATCAACCTAAAGAAATCAGTGGCCTTTCTTTATGCCAACAACGAATCCACAATGAAGGAAACAAAAACAACAATTCCATTCACTATAACCTCAAAACCAATAAAATACCTAGGAATAAACCTAACCCAAGATGTAAAAGACCTCTACAACAAAAACTATAAAACATTAAAAAAAGAAATAGAAGAAGACCTTGGAAGATGGAAAGATCTCCCGTGCTCATGGATAGGCAGAATAAATATCATCAAAATGGCCATTCTGCCAAAACTGATCTATAGGTTCAATGCAATTCCCATTAAAATACCAGTGACATTCTTCAGAGACCTAGAAAAATCAATCATGAACTTCATATGGAGAAAGAAAAGACCTAGAATAGCCAAAGCAATTCTCAATAACAAGAAACACGCAGGAGGCATTACAATCCCAGACTTCAAACTATACTATAGAGCAATAGTAGTAAAAACAGCATGGTACTGGCACAAAAACAGATATACTGACCAGTGGATTAGAATAGAAGATACAGAAACAAACCCACACATCTTTAGTCAATTAATCTTTGACAAAGGGGCCAAACACATACGCTGGAGAAAAGACAGCCTTTTCAACAAGTGGTGCTGGGAGAACTGGCTAGCCATTTGTAAAAAGATGAAGCTAAACCCCTATATCTCACCTAACACAGGAATCAACTCAAGATGGATCAAAGACTTAGAAATTAGACCTGAGACGGTGAAGTTAGTAGAGGAGAACATAGGTTCAACACTACAACATATTGGCACAGGCAGTAACTTTCTCAACAAAACCTCCAAAGCTCAGGAAATTAAAGCAAGAATAAACAAGTGGGATAACATTAAACTAAAAAGTTTCTTCTCATCAAAGGAAACTATCAATAACCTAAAGAGGAAGCCTACAGAATGGGAAAGGATCTTTACCAGCCACCATTCTGATAGGGGGCTAATATCCAGAGTATACAAAGAACTCAAAAGGCTCTACACCAACAAAACAAACAACCCAATCAAGAAATGGGCAAATGAACTAAATAGACACTTCACAAAAGAAGAGATACAAAGGGCTAATAGATACATGAAAAGATGTTCTTCATCACTGGCCATCAGGGAGATGCAAATCAAAACTACACTGAGATTCCATCTAACCCCAGTGAGAGTAGCAAGCATAAAGAAATCAAACAACAACAAATGCTGGCGAGGATGTGGGGAAAGAGGAACTCTTTTACACTGTTGGTGGGAGTGCAAACTAGTTCAGCCACTATGGAGATCTGTGTGGAGATTCCTAAGAAAGGTGGGAATAGATCCACCATATGATCCAGCTATACCACTCCTGGGTATCTTTCCAAAAGGGTTGAATTCAGAGAAATACAGCAACATATGCATACCTATGTTCATAGCAGCACAATTTGTAATAGCCAAAATATGGATCCAACCTAGATCACCATCAACAGATGAATGGATAGCAAAACTGTGGGAAATACACACAATGGAATTCTATTCAGCCATAAAGAAGAACAAAATTTTATCATTTGCAAGAAGATGGAAAGCCCTGGAAAGCATCATGTTAAGTGAGATCAGCCAAGCACAGAAGGAGAAGATACACATGTTTCCTCTAATATGCCCAAACTAGAAAACACAAAGGATACCAGTAGGACCCCAGATATTAGAGGGGAAATACTAGCTAAGTTTTAATGGAAAGATAGGAGAGGAGAAAGGCCGATCTTGATTAAGGAGCATCTTCACCTGAACATGTGTAAAATTATGAATAAGACATGGTTAACCTGGCCAACCATTGGTGGGGGGGGGAGAAAACGGGGGCGGGGGGAGAGGGCACCAAATATAGTGTAAATGTATACTATTTATGTTCAATAAAAAAAATTGTTAAAAATAAAAAAAAAAAATAAATAGTCTTACTAATTTAAAAAAAAAAAAAAAAAAAAAAAAAAAAAAATAACCACTCCCAAAATGAAAGTATATAGTTTAGATAAAACAATTCAACCATATGAATTGGACATTGAAAAGATATAAGCCAATTTTAAAATAAATAATAATAATAATAATAATAATAATAATAATAATAATTTTAAAAAATAGGAATAGAAGAGGAAATAGAAGCTGAAACCAAAGAAACCAATAATAATTTCAGGAAGTACTACCAAAAAAATTTCCAAACATAGAAAAAAGGTCAATATACAGGCAAAAGAAACATATAGAACCCCCAGAAAAAAAAACATGATCAAAAAAAAGGTTCACCATGACACATTAATAATGATTGACAAATGTAGAGACTAAGAAGAGAATCTTAAAGGCAACAAAAGTAAAAGAACAAGTGATAGTCAAAGGAAAATCAGAAAGAATTACTCCATATTTCCCAAATAAAGTAATGAAAGTCAGGAGGGCCTGGAGTAGCATATTCCAAAATCTCTCTCTCTCTCTCTCTCTCTCTATATATATATATATATATATATTATATTATATTATATATTTTCCAGCCCAAACTATTCTACACAAAAAAAACTATCTCAAATTCATTCATTGGGGGAAATAAAGAACTCCCATTGTGAAAAGAAGCTAAAAGAATTTATTTCTTTTAAACCAGCATTAGAGAAAATACACAAAGATATTAATTACAAATAACAATTAATAAATAAATGCAACAACCAGAGAAACAATTATTTGCATCATACAAAAAAGAACAAACACTACTTTAAACAGAAGTTAAAACTCATTATGTTATAAATTAAAAAACATCTCTCAATATTCTTGCTGAACATAAATGACTTACTTCAACTCCTCAGTAAAAATAAAAGGTAGCAATATGGATTAAAAACTCTAATCCATCTATATGTTCCCTGAAATAAACACACCTTTCAAGTAAAGATACTCACAAACCAAAGGTGAAAAACTGGGGCAAAGTAATCCATTGTAATAGAACCTGAAGACAAGTAGAAGTAGCAATGATGATAAGAGACAAATGAGAACTGAAGCCTAAAGTTATCTAAGCAGACAGAGAAGGTCATTTTTACTAGCAAAATAAATAATCCAGCAAGAGGATATAATGATATTTAACATTTATGCCTCAAACTTAGGCATAACCACTTTCATAAAACACACTCTCCTGAGACATTTAGCCACACATAGATCCCAGTAAAATAATATTGGGAGACTTCAACACTCCTCTGAAGCAACTATCCAGATCGTCTAGACAAAAGGTCAGTAAAGATGCCTCAGACCCAAGAAAACCATAAACTAACTGGACTTATTAGCCACACACAAAATATTCCACCTAACTACAGTTAAATTAACATATTTTTCAGCTGGTCATGAGAAATCTTCCAAAATATAGAGCACATTCTTGGATACAAACTGAGCACTATAAAATTAAAAATATGTGACATAATCCCCTGTGTATTTTCTGACTACAATGAAATGAAAATAGAAATCAACTAAAAGAAAATCTAAAGAAATGACATAAACACATGAAAACTTAATATCACACTGAAGAATAAAGAATAGGTCATAAAATAAGTAAAGGGTAAAATTAATAAATTTCTTAAAACAAATCTAAATACAGATACTATGTATCAAAATCTCCAGATACCTAAAAGAAGTATTACGAGAAAAATTCATAAAACTGAGCACCTACATAAGAAGAACAGAAAGTCACAAAATAAAAAAACCTAAGGACACAGCTAATAGCCCTTTTAAAATAGGTATAGTACAACCCCAAACCAAGTAGAAGAAAGGAAATTATTAAAAGCAGAGCTAAAATCAGTGAAGTAGAGAATAAAAATGCAAAAATCAACAAAACCAAAGCTAATTCTTAAGAAAATAAACAAGATACATAAACCACTTGCCAATCTAACAAAAAGAAAGATATAATTAATCCAAATTACTAAACTTAAAGATGAAAGAGAAGATATTAATACCCACAGCATAAAAATTCAGAGAATTATCAGAAACTACTTTAAAAATATTCTCCAACAAAATGGAAAACCTAGAATAAATTGACACATTTCTAGACACGTACAACCTTCCTAAATTGAATCAAGAAGTTATAGAAAAATTTAAACTGACCATTTGCAATTAAAGAGATTGAAGCAACAATAAGAACTCAACTATCAAACAAGTGCCAAGGACCAGATGGATTCTCAGGTGAATTTTATAAAACCTTTATAGAAGAGCTTATCCCAACCCTCCTCCCTCTATTTAATGAAATTAAAAAAATGAAACTCTTTCAAAAACTTTCTATGAATCCAAATTCACATTAATACCAAAATAAAATAATACAGTTAAAGAAAAGGAGTAAATGAGTGGCGTGTGCATGACTGCCTCTCCCATCCTGTACCTCAAAATGGTGTATGATTACAATGTACAATAAATAGAAAAAATAAATTAAAATATCTAAAATAATTTTAGAACAATTTTTAATATCAATAGCTAGCACATGTTAAAATAAATAATGTTTAATGAGAAAATAGGTAGACTTTAAGCAATACATATTGAGTTGTGTCATTATTACAATTTAGTAGCTCTAATATGTTAGCTGGAGGGTCACATGTTCTTCTGCAATAAGTTTTCCTATCACTTGTCATGTAGTTTCTAGAAAACTTAGTAGATGATGATGATGATGATGATGATGATGATAATGATGGTGGTGGTGGTGGTGGTTATGATGGTAGTAGTTTGGACTTAAAGGTTTACTAAGGATCTCATCAAACTCCAACTCTTAATAACTCTAGTTAAATGTCAACCATCAAGAAAACAAACAATAATAAACATTGGCCAGGATGTGGGGATGTATGACCCCTTATATTTTTTGGGGGGGGGGTTTAGTTAGTATAAGTATTATGAAAATTAGATTGAAGGTTTCTTGGGAGCCTGGGTATGGAACTTCCATATGATTCACACATACCATTCCTATATACCTTTTCAAAGGAATTGAAATCAGAATATTATATAAATATGCCTATCCATGTTTATAGCCTCACAATTCACAATCACCAAACTATGAAACCAGGCTAGGTGTCTGTCAACAGATGAATGGGTAGTACAAAGGTGTATACACAATGGAATTTTACTCAGCCATAAAGAAAAACAAAATCATGTCATTTGTAGGAAAATGGATGATATCAGAAAATATTACATGAAGTGTGATTAGCCATTCTCAAAAATGTGAATCATCTGTTTTCTCTCATAGGTAGAAGGTAGAAAGAAACTGGGAGGCAAAAGAAGCTTCAAATAAATGAGGAGAGAGACCAGTAGAATAGGAGAAGGACATTTGGGAAGGGAGGTAAAATGGGGAGAAAGAAAACTTGATAAAGAAATCATTTCAAACACTCCTATGTATAGTCATGAAGCTATAAGTACCAATTTCATTATTATGAATGGAGAAAGATTGGGACAGAATCTGGAAGGAAATGTGCCAAGTGCTATATACATGTATGTTTCTATCACACTCAACCTCAATACAATGTATGGTTACAATGGACCAATTAAAGTATTTTTAAAATAAAAATAAATAAAAGAGAAAATGAAAATGTTCTTAAACAATCATTGAATTTTAGCCTGAAATAATGCCCATGAGAAAGGAAGACTTGTGCCAAAACCTCATCAATTTCAAAATATCAGGCATACTTCTCTAAGCTCGTGTTTTTGTTCAGATATATAAAGCCTTTCCACAAGCCTCATTCAGATAAAAGTCCAGGAGACCACTGAACTCACATGTAGCCCCACAGAAGTGCTTATAGTGAACATAATTTCTCTCTGGTAACACAACATCCACCATCATTGAGCTCTACTGAGAGACTCAAGGAAATAGATATTAGTATTTATTTCATTCTCCATGAGTCTAAGTCTGTGATGTTTGAATATTCACGTCTTGCAATCCTGGAGGAAGACTCATGTCTTTTTTGAACCCACTGGGTTTCTCTACTAAACTTTCTAGAGTTCAAACAACTATAAATGATTACTCTCTCAACAAATCTTAGAATATATATACATTCAGTTCCTTATTACATAAGGTCTTTGTCTTCAAAATAGACTAGAAAATCCTAAATTTATATAAGAAATATACTCCCAGGACTCTGAGTCTCACCAATTGCTTTCAAAACTCAATGCCAATACGCTTACAGTTACATTAATAGCTAAGGTACCTAGAATACCCTGGATACGCTAATGCAAGGGAGATGTGTTCATGCCACACATGTCCTGTCTACCTCTCAATCACCAGCCAGATTGTAATAATCTGCGTCTGGGCGTAGAGGAAGCCTGAGGGGCTCAGGCTGAGCTCACCATACATCACTTGTCTATTTTTGGAACTCACTGAGCCTGAGTTATCGCCACTATGAAAGGAAAATAATTAGTATTAAAAGAAAATATTTTTCATAGGTTAAGAAAAATAAATGTTAGGTATTTTTGGATCCTTTTTACATAACATAGCTCATCATTATGCTAGATCTAAGGGTGTTATTACTACCATATTTAAAAACCAACAGAAAGATTAAACACACCCTTTTAGTGCACTTTGGTGGCATATATGGACCTTTCATGTTGAAAAGGCAATTAAATACGATTACTTATAAATGTAAAAGGAGATCATTTTCTGATAATGGGATAATGGGAGGTTCAGCAGAGAAAGGTATTTGTCTAGAATAATAGTAAGAATAATGAAATAAGAAATTTGATATTTTTTGTTATCTCTATAAAAAACTGTCACAGACTTATGTAATTTGAATAAAACTCCCCACTGGGTCCCTTGCAAAGGGTACAGTGTGTGTGTGTGTGTGTGTGTGTGTGTGTGTGTGTGTGTGTGTGTGTTATGTATCCATACATTTATAGGCATGTTTGTATATTTACTAAGAAAAGGATTTATGTTATAAAAAGATTTCTGCCATGATGACCTTATCAGCAAACCCTGAATATATATAGGTGGCCTATATGTCAGATTAAAAATACTGGTAGTCATATCCCTCCTTGAAAATTAGAAATACATTCTTCAGGGTGATTTGAAAAGGAAGATTCAATATAACATATACATATTCATAATATATTAAAATACATGATGAAAACAAGGAATACAACCGAGAAATAATTATTTTTTTTTATAATTTATTTGAATTTCACTTAGTTCTGGTTTATTAAATAAGCTTTGATTAGTGAGTTGGTATATGGTTTTAATTAAAAAGTATGGCTTATTAGTAATTGGTATCATCATTTATCAGTACTCAGATACTAGGGGATGAAATTTTTTGTTATATGTGGACTATATGATTCACTAGAACTAAGGGCATGCCATTGGAACACATAGGAAACAAGAGCTAGAAGGATATTGCTTTAAAAATAAAGCAACAGCCAAGAATTGTAGGTGCTTTACACACACACACACACACACACACACACACACACTCATGAACCTTAATCCATGTATCTAATGAGCACTTGTGGCGTATCCAACAATGCTAAAGTAGAGAGTCACAACCTTGCCCTTGCAGAAGTCACTCTGTGGTTTTATAGCACAGGGACAAAGTCAAAATCAGAAAGTCAAAATTAAGCCGGACGTGGTGGCGCACGCGCACACTTGTAATCCCTGCGCTTGGGAGGCTGAGACAGGAGGATAGCGCAGGTTCAAAGCCAGCCTCAGCTACTGAGTGAGGCTCTCAGCAACTTAGTGAGACCCTGTTTCCAAATAAAATATAAAATAGGTCTGGGAGTATAGCCCGGAGGTAGAAAGCCTCTGGGTTCCACCCCAAGTACTACCAAAAATAAAAAATAAAAAACCCAAAAAGTCAAAATTACAACCAAAACATTTCAAAAATAGTATACCTTTGTAGAAGCCCAGATCCAATTTAATCAACAATGAAGAAAGGCACGATTTCACAAAGAGTCGTCTCTCCTTTAAAAAATTATTTTAAAAATTCCCCCAAATAAAGCTCAAGCTCAGAGAAATACCTCTGCATCTTAGGAGCACTTGCAGCTTCTTTGCAACCCTGAAAAGTAAACTGCAGGTGAGGTTTGGTTATGTCATGGTTGCTGATTCTCTGATCTCAGTCCACTCCAAGAATAAGCCATTGGTTGTCATGATGAAAACTCACTAAAGCTTACTACTCTTTGAAAAGCAGAGATGGAGAAAGATAGTCTTTGAACCAGTAAAAACAAATGGTTACAAAAACAAATGAACAAAAATAGGGTAGCTCAAACATCAAACTGTGAAAAGGTCTAGAAAATCTCAGCCCTCAATAAAGAACCACAAGAATGACCTCTTTTTTTTTTTTTTTTTTTTTTTGGTGGTACTGGGGTTCCTGGAAGCCCTTCTACCTCTGGGCTACACTCTCAGACCTATTTTTTATTTTTGGAAACAGGGTCTCTTAAGCTAGCGCGGCTGGTTTAGAACCTGCGCAATCCTCCTGTCTCCACCTCCCAAGCATGGGGATTACAAGTGTGCGCCACCACGCCCGGCCAAGAATGACCTCTTATAGAAATTATATAATTTGGAAAATAAAAAATGGGTAATTTAGAACAATCAATAAATCTCAAAAATTCAGCTTTCTATTGTATACATGCTTCTATATAGATAAACATTAAAAATAAATCACACATATGTTTTGAATGGTGGGTAGATTAAGGTAGGGAGAAAAGGTCCCAAATCAGTCTCTATACGTGTTTAGTTTAAATTACATGCAATGACCAGGGTTCATAAAAAGTTGAATCAATAAGCAATAATTTAAAATCAGAGTGTTTTGCACAGTAATATATACATGAATTTTCTTATTGTATTTCTCACTTAAAGACAATATTTTAACCTTTTTTAGTTAATTGTAGAATAATATAGATGCAAAGTTAAAATTTTCCCAAATGAATGGAAAATACACTTACATGCTAACTTGTTCCTTTTTGATGGGAGTTCCTCATAATAACATGATAAATGGACTTTCCAGAGTGAAGGGAGTTGCAATTATAATATTATTCTTTAACTGTATTTATAAAGTAGCAAAGTAAGTTATATACAACATCTTGTTATAACCTCCCTAAGTACATCTTCATGTGCAGCTCAGGATGTATCTTCAAACTAAACACTGGTTAAGTCACCTGACCATCACAGCTTCCTCCCCACTTCACTCACAAATGATCTTAAAGTCTTATAATATTTGCCTCCTCTGTGCTTTTAAAACTGTACTGCAGAAAGGTCATATCAGTTTGCCTTAACTCATTCACTTTATCCCCATAATCCCAAGTACTGAACATACCTTGAGTTCTTCAGACAATTAATGGATAAACTTCACTACTGAATCATCTTTACATGAGTCTTTGAATTTGTTTAACTAATTCTGTTTAAATATTTGTTTTATAAATTAGGTAGTTTTTAAATATTACATAAGATGAGATTATTTCCATCTGTTCACTTGAAACCTAGGAATACCCTCTTCACCATTTCCCAGAAGTGTGTTTTCGACTCACTGTTACTCCCTACACAAACGAATATATGAAAACATCATTATATTGCTGATATAAAACCATAAAGAAAAAATGAGCATAAAATGTCATAAAGGAAAACATTAGCATGAGATTAAAATAATCAGATTGTTTTTTGTTGTCAGAAAGACCTTTTTTGAAAGCCTGGTGGGTAGATATAATTTATTTGCATGCTAGTTTAGTTGAAATTACCAAGTTGCAACATGGTAACTGATTTTACAATTGCAAAGAGTAGAAATTAAATTGGTAATATTTACCTTCCTCATTGTTGTGAGCTATAAAAACTTTAGTTTTTTAATTTTTTATAAAATGATTTTATAACTCATCTTCTTATCTGTCTGTAATTTTGTCTCAGAACTTGCAACTTTAAGCAAATCACCAAGACTCATATGTCATGTGGAAACATAACCTAGTGCCATGGACAGCTGGCAAGTAATGTGTGCTTTTCCTTTTTAAGACACTTATTCCCCATATGAAGCTTCTTTTTAGAAAGCAATGTTCATACTAAATGGTTAATATTCTTCAGGAAAAATACGTATTCTTGGAGTTGAAGGGGCAAAATCAATTATTTCCAAGCCATTTCCATGCCAAATGAAGTAAATAATACTCAGAAAATAATAGTAATTTGCTCTTAGTATTACACATAATGATATTCAAGTATATGGGCCCATACTCTAATGCTTTGGACTATTATTATATTTGGACTATATATTAAAGTTTATTTGCAAATAAACTTTTGCCAGCAATAATACAATTTTCTGTGAAGTCAACATGCATTCAAATTGGCCTTAAAACTTACAATCAAAGACTAAGTTTATATCCTTAAATATTACCTAAAAAATAGTGAATATCCACGAGTCCTTTCCAAACAGTGTAATGTAAGATATAAAAATTTCATAGAAAGTGCTGGGAGGGATAAGAATATAGAGACAGAGATCAGTTGAAATTTGTTTTTTTCAGAAATGAATAAGTTTCAAAAAGTTTTAAAAGAACTCAAAAATATTTCTAGGTTACTCACATAGGTAGAATATTAAAACTTAAAGTATTACATCATTATTTCTTCAGATATTGCAAAAATTTTTATAAATTAGAAGCAAAGGGATAGAGGCCATAAAGCATTAATACTATGGTTCAAAGTTATAAGGGCCTGAGTATGGTGGTAGATACCTGTAACCCAAGTGCTTGGGAGGCTGAGACAGGAGGATTGCAAGTTCAAGGACAGCCTCAGCAAGTATTGAGACTCTCATCTTCATAGTGAGACCCTGTTTAAAAAAAATAAAATATGCCTGGAGGTGTGGCTCAGAGGTATAATGTTTCTGGGTATATAACAAAAAAACAATAAATATACATATATATGGAAAATTTTATATTGTGACAGTATTAGCAAGTTTGCTATTAGCCACAAGTTTCCGTATTGCTACAAATATCTCAATTCAAAATATGAATAATAAAAACTAAATTACTGAGTATGAATTTTATTTCTGGTTATATCTAAGAGCAAATGCACAAAGTTGGAATTGGTTTAAGTATCTGCTGTTGTGCCAATACTATGGTGTTTTAATTACCATGGATTGTGGTATAGGTTGAAATCAGGTATTGTGATGAATCTTGCTGCTGAGAACTACTTTGGATATTCTGAATTTTTAATTGTTCTAAATGAATTTAAGGATTGATTTTTTTATGTCTGTGAGGAATGACCTTGTTAATTTAATGGGCATTGTGTTATATCTTTGGATTACTTTTGGAAGAATGGCCACTTGGATTACATTTATTCTGCCTATCCAAGAACATAGAAGATGTTTCCTTTCCCTGAGTTCTTTTTTTATTTGTTTTTTTCAATGTTTTATAACACACACATATTCCAGTGGAGCAGAATAGAAAACTCAGAAACAAATTCACTCAGAATACAATTCATATTTTGGCCAATTGATATTTGACAAAGGAGACAAAATAATACTTTGGAAAAAAGATAACCTCTTTAACAAATGATGTAGGCAAAACCGGCTAACTTTATGCAGAGAAATGAAAACAAAACCCCTTTTGTCAACTTGCACAAGAGTCAATTCAAGAGAGCTCAAAGACTTGAAAATCAGATCAGAAACCATGGAGCTCATTACAGAGGGCATAAGTACAACACTTCAACACATAGGCACAAGGAGAAACTTTTTCAACAAGACCAAAACGGCACAAGAAATTTAAAGAAATATATTACTTAGGATTGCATTAAACTTAAGAGCTTCTGTAGTGCCAAAGAAACTATCAAGAATCTCAACAGAGAGCCAACAGAATGGGAGAAAAGTTTGCCCTTGATAGACGACTATTATCTAGAATATACAGAGAGGTCAAGAAATTTACCACTAAGAAAACAGATAACCCAATAAAAATGTGCAAGTGAACTAAATAAATACTTCAACAAAAAAAGAAATTCAAATTGCCAATAAACATATGAAAAAATATTCAAAATCATTAGCAATCAGAGAAGTGCAAATCAAAACTACCCTGAGATTTCACCTAACTCCAATTAGAATTGCAATCATTCAAAACACAAAAAACAAATTCTGGCAAGGATGTGGAGAAGAGGAGACTCTAATACATTCTTGGTGGGATTGCAAATCAGTGCAACCACTCTGGAAAACAGGATTTTCCAAATATGAAGGATTCTTGGAAGAATGGGAACAAACCTACCATATGATACGGCAATGCTACTTGTGAGTATCTACCCAAAGAATAAAAGCCAAACTACCAAACTAATGCGTGCATATCTATGTTCATAGCCATACAATTCACAAATGCCAAACAATGGAATCAGCCAAGATGCCCATCAACAGATGACTAGATTGTAAAACTACAGAATATGTCCACAATAGAATTTTACTCCGCCATAAAGAAAAACAAAATTATGTCATTTACAGGGAAATGAATGGAAAAGGAGAATATTGTGCTAATTGAGATTAGTCTGTCATAAAAATGTAAGAAATTGGATGCTGTCCCTAATATGTGGAAGCAAAGAAGAAAAAAAGTCATAGGACAAACTCTAAAGAAGAAAAAATACATAGATGTTCAAATAAGGTGAAGGGTATCGGGGGGGGGGCTCTCTTATGTACATGATGGACATTCACACACATATCAAAGTCAATCACTAAACTAAATATGAGAATGATGGAGGGGGAGGGAATGAGGTAGGAATTAGGAAGGGCTAAATAAGTGATGTATGCATGTATGCATCAACCTTCTTGTAGCAAATTAAGATGTATGGCGACAGTACGCCAATAAATTTTTTTAAAGTAACACAAACATAAAGTAACATTTTTTCTATTCTTTACTATATTTAATTACATAAATATTAATGAAAATAATTTGCATCTTTAGAGAGTATTTTGAGGCCACTGTAAAAATATTAAAATACATTTGAAGATGTAATTTGGTTGAAGATGTCTTAAAAACTATAGTACATGTATTAAATGTATAAATAACCTATAGAATCACCTATACATATTAGTGTAGTTAGAGAATATTAGTAGACAATTTGACTGTTTTGTAAACATGAACCCAGATTTATAATTGCTGCATAATATTTTTATAATCTTATATTAAATTAGTGGGAGAGCCATCTATGAAATTCCAACCTAACAAGAGCCAGTCAAACCCAATTACATTTTGTAATGGCATGATTTGTTGCTGCATTTTCAGTATTTTCTAAATATATATTTTATAATGATATCAACATAATTTTCAAAGTATAACTTCTATGCCAAAGAAATATAAATCACAGAAATATAGATTAACATAAAGCAGAAGGACACAAATAGTATGTTTAGGTAAGAATTGTGTGGGCAATTTTTCCTATAAATAAATAGACATCATTCTTTCTTAGTTTCTTATAACCTTAAACATCTATTTTTAAAGAGCTTAATGTTTCTTATAATATATTCCAAACAGCTATATGGGGTTTTAAAAATAACTGAGTTACCTATAAATGATATAAAATAATGTTCTATAGTTAACATTTATTGGAGACAGTGGTGACCGTGTCTAATGCGGCCCTTGCCAGCTTTCTCCATCTACAGCAAAAACATTCCAGAAACAGCAAACTGCACCATACTTATCTCAGGAAAGTATTTGATTGCTGGTGGCAGTGCAGTCAAAAGTTTTGAAACTCTGCTCATTATGCCAAGAAAGAGCTTAACAAGCATGTAGGAACACTGTACCTCCTCTAGCCAGCTCCTCTTCCTGGACTTACGGAGTTTAATGAATCACTTAACAAAAGCAGCCTAACTATCCAGGCATATAAAAGTCAGACTCATTCATTACTTGAAAGCCCTGGCCAGAGGGATGACGCAGGCTTGTCTTATAAATTGGAATAGATGTGGCCATTTCTTGCAAGCCAAGTCTCCCACAGTCCAAGTCTTGTAAAGGGTTTACATAATGAATATCTTCCTTATCTTTGAGGTTTTTTTTTTTTTTTTTTTCCTCAACATTCTGTTCACTGGTCTTCATTCGATCTGAGAAAACAAAACATCTTGTCCTTGGGTGATGAATCTTGAAATCCAGGGTGCTAGGTCAGTCTGAATGAGCTTCATTAGGAATGGTGCTTCACACTTAGCAAAAAGTACCAGCTCCAGAAACACATTTGAGTAAGAAAATGAGTAAATTAATGCAGGAGGAAGTAACTTAACAAAAAGAGAAGTACAATGGGTATTAATTTCTATGAGTTGGGCCATGAAATATCTCAGACAACTTGTAATACATCTCAGGTAATGACACTGAAGGATAGAATTATTTCAAGTTTTATTCATCACCAGAAACTTTATTTTTTAACTTTCCAGTGAAAATTGCTATTATAATTTGAACCTTTCTATATGGAAGTAGGGGGAAAACTTCTCTCTCATGGTGCTTATGGGATTAATTATGGCAAGACTGATCAACTCAGGGAGATCTACTTTATTTATAGTTGGGGACGGAGAAGCTCAACAGATCATAAACTTCTTTCATAGACGCCTGTCTGATAAAATGAAAAGCAAAGCAAAACAGAAATAGCTTCCACTTCACTAACAGAGGAATTCAAAAGCCTGAATTCTAACCTTATTTCTGCATGCTGCTATCTGGATAACCCAGAAAAAAGTAGCTAATCTCTTTGCGTTTTAGTTCCTTTTTCACTGAGATTGGAATATTAATTTTGACATCTGAAGAGTTGTTTGAGAATGAAATGAAATTGTATTTCTGAAACAGACTTGAAAACAGGTAAGTGCTATACAAATCTAAGTTATTAAGCTCTTGGAGAAGGGTGATGAGTAGAAGCTGACAGCTAAAGGAAGTAGAAATGGTTATTGGATATTTATGTTAAAACCTTGAAATGTCTATAGCCAGAAGTACAAGTCAGAGTTAGTATGAATTTTGCTCGCAAGTTAAGTTCCCAGATTGTTCAAAGTGACTCTTCTGCCTGACAGCTACCACGGAACTTCCCAGTGACTCCTCAGGGAATGGCTTTCTCTGGTTTTACCCCAGAGTACCTGAAGAATTTTAAAAATAAAAATAAAAAGGCAAAGCACAGAAGAAAGAGTATAGCCCTTCCTTCTACCTCCCTGACCTGGGGTCTGGACCAATCATGTAACTGAGTCCTGCATCCCTTCCTTGAATGTTGACAGGAGACACAGGTGATATTGCTTCCTACCTTCACAGTATGTCTCTTCTTCCACATCCTCCACCAACAACCTCCACCTTTCTACATGAGGACAAGTCCTAGGTAAACACAAAAACAAAGCCAAGCATACTGGTGCCAAATCCAAGCACTTGAAATGTAAGACAGGAGGAGAATCATGGGTTTGAGGCCAGCTTCAGCAACCTGGTGATATTTTCAGCAACCTAGCCCTTTGTAAGACCCTGTTTTAGAACATAAATTGATAAATAAATAAAGTGAATAGTATACCTCTGAAGTCAATTACCGCAGTTAAATTGGGAAATAATGATTGGAGTTGAAAATCATCAATATCTTGAATGTAGTGGGAAAAAGCAATAACTAAATACTGGAGATTTAGACTAATAAAAACTAGATTTACATCTAGGAATTAAAATTACACATGTACATACATACACATACATCCATGTGTGATGTAAAAATATCTGTTGCCAGGTGCAGTGGTATGTGCTTGCTAATCTAGTAGTTGGGAGGATGAGACAGGCAGATCACAGTTTTGAGGGCAGACTCAGTAAATTGGTGAGACCTTCAACAAATTAGTGGTCCTGTTTCAAAATTTAATAAAACGAGTAAAAAGGACTGGGGGTATGAGTTGGAGAAATAACGTTCCTGTATTCATTCACCAGAACTATACATAGATATTTAATAAATATCTATTGAATATTACACCTACCAGACAAAGTATTTTATAATACAAATAACTGAACTTATATTGCAGTGGTAGGTAAAATGTGTGTAGTTGAAGTCTAGATGTACAAGAGCTATGAGCATTTTGAATTAAAATCACAATTTTCATATCTTTCTCTACCTGTGCCTTACACCATAGTATGTTTACTTCAATGTCTATGTGAATAAGTAAACATGTATGCAACATGAAGCATTGCTTTATTCTAAAATTTCTCTTATTTTGAGGAATGCATCGAGTTATGAATTAAACATTAATAAGACGCCTGGGAGGAAAAAGTATCAATGAATAAGAAGAGTCCTATAAATTATCTAGAATTAAGTTGTACTAATATACTTTAAAACAAAGTCTAGCAGTCAGAACCACACCTGACTGTCAGTAATACCCACATATTATTCTGACATTCATTATATTACATCTAAAAATTCTTTGACTTCCACTAAAGATTTAAAAGAGATTATCCTAAAATAAATTGATTCTTCCAATAAGATGTAGAAGACTATATACCCTCAGTATTTTTATCTGTAGCATGTGGAAAACATGTATGAGATCTTGAGTTAGGCACAGGTGTAATACTGATAAACATAGATTAATTTGCACAGTAATTATTAGACATTATTAGAGACAGTGAAGGAGAGGAATAGAAGGATGTTGGATGATGGGTACCAGAACACAGTTAAGTATGGATGCAATCAGTTCTAGTGTTCTAGGCCACAGTTGGATGGCTAGAGTTCACCATAACGCTGTGTGTGTGTGTGTGGGGGGGGCACTAGGACTTGAAACCAGTTGTGTTCTACTTCTGAGCTACAATCCTAATTCTTTTATTTTTTTTTAGGTATACTTTTTAGTTTGCTAGGTTCTTCTTCTAAGGTTTCAGTAAATTGCTGAAAACCTCGCTTTGTTCCGGAGGCTGGTCTCCAACCTGCAATACTCTTGTATCAGCCTCCCAAATATGTAAATTACAGGCCTGAGCCACCATACCTGACTACTATAACTTATTATATATCTTATAAACAACCAAAAGAGAGGAACTGAAAGATTGTTAAACACAATGACAAAATGATTAACTAAAATGTCACAAGGTGCCTCATAAATATGTACAAATATTATATGTTAATTAAATTTTAAAAAATGTTTAAAGAAACATAAATGCTAATCACCCTGATTTGACTACTAAATATAGTAGACATGCATATTATCATACTGTATCATTAATAAAAGGAAAACATAAGTATGAATATTCATAGCAGATTTACACAGAATAGCACAAATCTATAAAGAGACCAGATGTTCAATTATTAAATTATTACATGGTTATACAGTCTTTGAACAGTTACATTTCAACACACTGTGACATATCCATACTATGGAATATAGTTGTAATAAAGCAACTATTATATGCTAAAGCTACATGAATCCCCAATCATGAATGAAAAAGGTGAATCCTAAATTTACCTCCTTAAAACTTCCACTTAAATATCATTCTTAAGGTGACAAAATTATAGAATTGGGAAAAGATATGTGGTTGTCTGCCCTAAGAATGGAGAGAAAAAGGGAAGGGAAGTGGAGTTAGTTATCACAGCGCCAGCTGAGAGCTGCTAGTGGTGAGGAGGCCCTCCTGCATTTTGACACTCTCAAGTCAGTACTGTGGCTGTAATATTGTACAACCTTTTCAAGACGTCTCCATTGTGGAAGACGAGGTCTAAGCATACAGGATTTTTATATTTTACTTCTGACAAATGGATGTGAGTCTGAAATTTTTCCAGAATAAAAGTGTGATTATGAGTAAATTAATAATACAGCAAAACCAAAAAAACGTTTCCTGTGAAATTCTAGTTTGTACTATTAAAAAAAGTTATGGTACAGAAGAATGAAAAATATTTATCCTCCACATTTACTGTTTCTGAGCTGTAAAGTTTATCGCTAACAAAGTACCTAAACTAAAAAATGTTACAGTGAATTACTGGATTTTACAGTTGATCTAAGGCATGCATGTGTTTACATTGATTTTTATCATAAATGATGTCACAGATGAGCAAATATCATTTGGTGGCCTACTGTTCACACGTAGGAGCTTTTGAATGGGATATATTCTATTGTCTAAACGTTGATATTTCTTATGGATTAAGATTTTCTCAAATATTTGGAAAGAAAGAACTAACATGGCTGAATACTATATCCAGTTCCATTATATTTTTTTCTCCATGTGGGATCAAATAGGAATGTTGTAATCATTATGCTTTACATTGTCTCTTAATATAATTCCTTTTAGAAATATCTGGTGATTTAATAAATACATGTGTTCAAGGAGATTTTTGGAGCCAATGTACTTTTTTTTAGGAATAAATTAGACATTTTCAGAGGTACTTTCACAAAGTTAGTCACAATAACTTACATGACTGAGTTAATAAGAATATATGAAAGAATGTAATTTAACAAACTCATCTGCAAATTCATATTAAAGATTTGTGCTTAGACCATACATTAACTTGAGGACCCTGGGGTTGTATTAGTTAGCTGGTGACCATACAACAGCTAACTAATACAAAAAAAGTTACCTGTATAGGGAATTTAAAAAATGGTGATCATAGCTAGGCGTGGTGGCACACACTTGTAATCCCAGCATTCGAGAGGCTGAGACCAGAGGATCATGGTTTGTGGAAAGTCTCAGTTACTTAGTGAGGCCCTCTGCAACTCAGTGTGACCCGGTTTCAAAATAAAGAATAAAAAATAGGGCTGGAGTATAGCTCAGAGGTCAAATGCCCCTGGGTTCTATCCCCAGACCCGCAACAAAAAAAGAAAAAAAAAAAAAAAGAATGGTGATCATTGGTGGAATACTTACTGCAAACCAGGCATGAGGTAACTATTTCATAATACTATCTAACACAACCATCAAAATTCATTTCTACTTTCTCAATTAAAATAATAGCACATATATCTCACTATTTTATAATCTATTCACCTGTTGATGAACATCTTGTGTAGTTCCATAGCTTGTCAATTATGAATTGATTACTATAAACATAGATATAAATGCATTGCTCTGGCAGTTTGGTTTCCATTATTTTGGGTAGATACCCAGGAGTGGTAGGTCTGGGTCATATGCTAGGTTAATTCCCATCTTCTGAAGACCCTCCATACTGCTTCTCAAACTGATTTGCAATTCTACCAACTATACATAAGAGTTCCTACTTCTCAATATCCTTGCTAGTGTTTATTATTGTTTGTTTTCTTAATGATTGGCATTCAAATTGGGGTTAGAAGAAATCTCAGGGTAGTTTTGATTTATAAGTATTTTATGGCTAATGATGTTGAATATTTTCATATATTTATTGGCCTTCTGTGTTTCTTCTTTTGTTTTATCTGTATTTAACTTGCCCATTTTTGATTGCATTATTTTTGGTGGTGAATTTCTTGAGTTCTTTGATATGTTTAAGTTCATCATGTGCTTTAGAGAGTTTCCCTCTTCCCCCCTTCCATCCCCTCAGTTAGGTCACCTTATTTGCTCCTCTATAGAATCTCCTTTTTTATCTAGAGTTCCTCCCTTTACCCATTTCTCCAAATTTTACATATTAGGGAAAGCATCAGATTTCGTTTTGTGACTGACTAATCTCACTTAGCATAATGTCCTCCAGTTCTGGTAACACTTGATGTTTTGACTAAATCTTGGTTTTCCAGTTGTTACTTATTATTTACAAATGACTTCCTGCTTTGCTGAAGTTTCACTTTGAAATGCTGGGATCCCCAACACTGATGCCCTAGAGTTGGCTCTAATATAAATATTGTAAGCAGGGCTTGGTGGCACAACCTTGTAATCCCAGTACTTGGGAGGCTGAGATACAGAATATCAGGTTTGTGGCTGGCCTCAGCAATTCAGTGAGCCCTCTCCCAAACTAGTGAGATCCTGTTTAAAAATAAAAAGAGTAAAATAGGGCTGGGGTTATTGCTAAGAGGTAGAATGACCCTGAGTTCTGAATCCAGTACAATAAATAAATAAAACATTGCAATATCAAATTGTTGCTGAGTGATCTATGTTAATTTACTAAAATAATTATATATTAAATGCATTTATCTAGGCATCTGGGAAACATTATGAATAACAATTTGAGAAATGGATATGGTAATTCTACAAAATGAATAAGAGTGCAGCACAAATCTCTGGAACAGCTAGCACAGTACATTTCAGAGGTTGTGTGCACAAATCTGTCCTTTTCTCTTTGTCCTATATACTTATTCTAAGACCAATGTTTCTTCGAGAGCCCCAGGGGAAAGATTTCCCACCCTAATTTCAACTTTGATGGGAAAATAATGAGTCATTTGACCCTTTCATTTACTTAGCAGGCCCTTGGTTTCTCATCTTACGTGATGCAAGTGGACTAAAATTTAAATATACATAATAGATTATGGAAAAATTCATTTTCATGTGGTTCTTAATGTGGTTGTTTTAATATTGTTGTATAATCTAGCATTATGTCTTCTTGTATAGGAAATGTTGTGTTATATCAAGAATTGGATTTCCTGGGTTTTGAAAGGATTCCACATTTAACATTACTTTGAGAAAAGCATCTTGAAGCAATGTGGTAAATAGGACCTTAATAAGTCTTTATAACAACCCTATGAGACAGGTGTGGAAACGTGGTCCCAGGTAACAAGGATGTTAAGTGAAGAGGTTTGGATTGATCTGGGAAGTCTGACCTCAGTATGATGTGTTCTGAGACACATACTGGACATGTGTCATATATGGACTTTAGGGGTATGATATGTGGTTAAAACTATACTATGCAGTGAACTCAATAGAGTAATATAAATAGAAATCACTGGGTTACGTGCTATTGCCCTATGGTGGACTTCACTCATTGCCAAACCCTCTTGCAGACATTTTTAGATTCTTGCCCCTCTGCCATAGTGAGCTCCAATCAATAGAGAGAGACAGACAAATGGATACATATGAGAGGACACGCCAAGTGATGCAGTGAAGTTGCAGAATTAAAGAATGACCGAGCAAGGCTCCTGAAAGTAAAACCTCACTTTATACCCCTAGAACTAGTAAGGGTCCAGCAGAGCTTAAGCGTACATCTCACCTATGTCTGGAAACCCTCACTCTGTATAGCTCAGGTTTTGGGAAATAAAGTATGTCTCTTATTGTGCTTGATTGCCACACCTATTTGTTGTTAACACCTGATAAAAAGAGAATTTGTTACCAAGACAAAAGAGTCTTGGAGAAAACAGAGGTGAGAGAAGTAATAAGACCTCTCAGTCAAAGTTTTTATTTTTCTACTACATGCTTTACTTGTATTTATATTATATAACTATATGTCCTCTAAGTTATAAGAAATGGCATCATCTCTGAACACAACAAAGCATATCCGTAGTTGATGCTCCGAAGCAGAGAAGAATCATTTGAGAGATTAATATTTATGGAAAAAATGAGTATCATTAATTTAAAAAAATATATAGAAAGATAACTCCAAGTGGATACGATAGAAAAAAATCAGTTTTGTAAATCTAAGGAATACAGAAAGGGAAAAAAAGAAACATAGAAAGAGATCTCAGAACACTGAAATAATGTGACTCCTGTGTAATCCAGTGAGAGTCATGTGACTGCTACAGTGTATACAAATATGAGTTAAATGTGGTGAGTAACCAAAAGAGTAACCACATCTCACATATCATATGGTACACAGATTAGACAGATTAAACACGTCATTATCTTTAAGCATAAGAAACGTCTTTCTATAAGTTGTGGCTATTAAAGGAAACATAAATTCCAGAACATTGATCAGCAAAGTTTTACAGTTTATACATACAAATACACACAAATGTAAACAGGTATGTATGTATTTTTATCTTATTGAACAAATTACATTAAAATAGAAGTTATTTGTGGATTTAGTCACTGCCCTTAAAGTGTTCTTAATTTTGTATATTGTCACACTAGATATTTCAATTTGTAATGTTAAAAAATACTAATAACTTTGGCCGGGCGTGGTGGTGCATGCTTGTATTCCCTGCGCTTGGAAGGCTGAGACACGAGGATCACACAGGTTCAAAGCCAGGCTCAGCTACTTAGTGAGGCTCTCAGCAACTTAGTGAGACCCTGTTTCCAAATAAAATATAAATGTGTCTGGGAGTATAGCTCGGAGGTAGAAAGCCTCTGGGTTCCATCCCCAGTACCACCAAAATAAATAAATAAATAAATAAATAAATAAATAAATATACTAATAATTTTGAAAATTTCATCTTTAAAATACTTATAAAGTTCAGAAGGTACCTTTTTAGATCGACTTCACATAATCTTAAATTAATCAAGTGTGATAATCATTTTCACATTTTAAATATTTTGTGAAACTCATATATATCTTTATGCATGCTATGACAAAATATCTCTACAAACTGTATGTCTAATAATTTCTATGTAAATCTAATAAAGAAATAAATGCCTATGTGTTGTTTTATTTTTTATTCTTTCTAATTATTTATTTTGGTTCTGGGAATTAAACTCAGAGCCTTAAGCCTGTGATCTACCACTGAGCTACAAACCCAGCCTATTTATGTCTTTTAATTTGAGGTGTTTCAATAATACATTAGCCTTTATTTTGAGAGTTGAGTGTTAAAACTTTCAACATAGAGAGATTAAAATTTTTAGATATATAAAATATAAAACATTAAACCAGAGCCATCAAACAAATGATATTTTATTTGAAAAGCAAAATTCATCATAGGATAATAATGTCAGTCATGACAGACTTAAAATCATTAAGAATCCTATGTAACAGCAGATTTATCTAACCTCAAATGACATATTTAAGAAATAAAACTTCAAGTTGAAGATGCCAGACTGATCAAATAAGACTACCTCCTCTGTCTCCAAGATGCCTTGGTAAGTACATGAAATTATTGGTTAATTTCATCATAATCTCCGATGATACAGGAAAGTTGGAGACCATCAGGTAATATGATAGCTTAAGACAGTACATAATTTGAAAAAAAAAATGAAGAAGTAAGTGTAATTGGTACAATAAGTTGGAGGAAGAATGTCCCAGAAAATTCATGGAAATGATTTCCCTGTGGAGGCTCAGGAGCCAGGAAGCCCTTTTTCCAGGTTTACTTGTTTATCTAAAAAGTAATATTACATCTTCATGCACAAAAGCCTGAGCAACTAGGCATCTACTAACTTACACAAGAATTGCAGTGTTTTAATTTCAAGAAAAAATACTGATGGAGAAATACGCACAACTTTTTCCAATCTATAGACATGTCTCCAAATCCTCACCCTTTAAAGTCCGTGAATCCATAGGCTTGAGCCTCACACTTGACTCATGTTCAACTCTAAATGAACTTGTTCTTAAATATGAATGGGCAAGGATAGGTCTCTATGAGAAAAAAGCTCAGAAAAAAGATAAAGCCCACCTTCTTCCAAAAGATAAACTCAGAAGAAACACTAATTATATAAAGAGAACAAAGTTTCCTAACATACCTCGACAGTCATGAATCTCAAATTAGCATCTCAGAAGGGCTTAACAATGCATTATGTCATGAGGCAAGAGGCTGTGGGAAAAAAGAGGGGCTCTTGATATTGAAAATAGAATTGCCATAATCAGTTAAGAAGAAAGAGTTCTTGAAAACTGAAAATACGATTGCCAAGTAAACAATTATGTTTACGAGTTGTATAAATAAAATTTTGAAAGTACCCTAGACATATGAAAATGAAGATATAGAGAAAAAAGAAAATAATTATTTCAAAGCAAAAATAACTCCATGAAACAAAAGATAATCTTAAGGATATACAATGAATAGTATGCAACAGTATGCAATACTATATGTCCTTATTCCTAATGAGCATCAACTTTTAAAGCCAAATACAACGCATGAAACAAAAAAATTATGACAGTGTATATAAACATTAAAAGGAATGAGCTTAAGGAAAAATATAAACAGCAAGACAGAAATAAAATTAATTGTGAAGACAGACAAGAAGTGGAGAAAATTTCGAGGAAGTATATTTTTTCTTAAACAAAAACAACAATTATGAAGTTTGCCAGTGCTAGAAAAAACAACTCTTTTAAGCAGTTAGTTAGCTCTTCTGGATATACAATTTTTCTAAATAAAAATATTTATTTTCCTTCACATCTACATTTTCTCAGTAGATTCCTTGAAATAGTTTCAGTTTCAGTTTCCAGCACTATGTTTCAACCACCAAGACTTGGCTCAGTATCTCTTATATATAGGAATGAAAACTTTGTCCAGGTAATATATGGTGTTATACATTTTACTAGAAATTATTTTATGATGTAAAATCTTTTGCCATTATTTGAGATTAGATATTTTAATACAGGGATACCTGTCTTGTTAAAAAATGCTTTATGGAAACTTTTTAAGCATAATGTAGAGGTAAGGATGATTTTGTGGAAGAAAACATTTACTTTTTTAAAGTAATGTAAATAATAAAAAAAGTTCTGTGGATTTTTTGAAATGCAAAGTGTTAATACAAACATAGGCTTAGATAAATAGATAATAACATGATAGATAGGGGTTTGACTCTTCTCTTTCAAATAATACACTTTTTACTCATATTATGTATGTATATACAGATAGGAAAGCTAACAGTTAACTGTCGAGTGAAAATTAAGATATTATATTGGTTAGTTCTCCTAACTGACCATTAGTACCTCCTGTTCCTCCTTTTTTATTTTTATCATTATTATTTTGTGGATATTAAGGATTGAACCCAGGTTCTTTTTACTTCCACACTACAACCTCAGACCCATTTATTTTTTTATTTTGAAACAGGATGTCACTAAGTTGCTGAGGCTGACCTTGAACCTGTGATCCTCCTCACTCAGCCGGTGAAGTCCAGGACTTACAGGTGTGTGCCATCATGCCTAGCTCTGCTCCTCCTTTATGATGAAGGAACCAAGCTCATTCCTTGGGTAGGAAGATCAATGAGGCACGTGGCCGTTGCCCACTCAGTGAACAACTCGTGAGGAAGAGTTCAGGGCCAACGGTCAGGCTGCACTGAGTCCCAAAACACCCCAGAACATGAGTTAATCAGCCAGGTTACTTTGAGTGATTTTAACTGTCTCCTTTTCTATGTCTTCCTGAATATCGGTCCAAGAAGTAGTCTATGTTTTTGGAGCAAAGTATGCTCTTCCAGCAAAGTAAATCGAGAAGTGGAAAAGGTAAAACAAAAGCTAACACCAACAACCACCCATAAACGCTTTGCGTGCCTGAGATGAGCTGCTGCTCCAAATGGAAGGAAGGAATTTCCACAATACGGAAGGCCAAGGCCCCAGTAGGTCACCGGGGCTGACAGGAGCAGAGTCTGGGGGAATGCATTTCTTCTTACCCACTGCCACAGACTCTATTCTTTAGATGTTAGAAAAGTCTTGGGGAAAATGAGAAAAAGGCACCAAAAGTTAAGAAAGATACATCAACTTTCCATAAGAAGTATGGCTGGAAATTGAGCTTAAATAATGTAATAACTATGACTCCATGAGTGGTAATGAATACGCTCTGGAGAACTGTGCCAATAATCACGTCTATGATCAATGCTATAATGATATAAATATAATTAAGGATAACTTTCTTGTTTCAATGAGGCATCAAGAGGACTGGATTGAAAGCAAGAAAAATCTGACAAAGCCGGTACTCAAGATGTGAGTAACAGGTCATTATGCACTTTTTCTTCTTAGAGAAAATCCAATTCATTCATATAATTCCTCTAGTTTCAAAACAGTATTTAAAAAAAGGAGGTTATTTTTATACTTATACTGTTTGATCAAGTTTAATTTGTTCTAGTTTTGTTTTTATTTTTCTATTTTTTATTTTTTTATTTATTTTTTTATTTATTTTTTGGTGGTACTGGGGTTCCTGGAAGCCCTTCTACCTCTGGGATACACCCCCACGGGCTACACTCCCAGACCTATTTTTTTAACATTTTTTTTGTGGAAACAGAGTCTCTTAAGCCAGCGAGGCTGGCTTCGAACCAGCGCAATCCTCCTGTCTCCGCCTCCCAAACACGGGGATTACAAGCGTGCGCCACCACGCCCGGCTAGTTTTGTTTTTAGAATCAAAACATTTACTTGAGGGAAAAAAGAAAACATTGTAATTTTTCATATATTGTCAAAGTGCAGATTTGTTAACTTAATATTTCTACAAGAGGTTTTATTAAACTTCAACATTTTAAAATAAATTTTCCTTTTGCATAGGGATGGAAGGGCTTGGCATTGGGGGAGGGCTAAATAGTTTTGTTCTCTATTAAAGAAAATCCACGAACTACTACTATCACAAAGACAATTATCAGTTGAATCTGAGGGTTTTAAAAGAGTATTTAACTGGAATACTCAAACTTTTGCTTAGAAATAGAAATATTTATTATAAACTTTATATCTTTCATAAGCAAGCATAAATCTATTGGCGAAGGCAAAGTCATGTACTTTTCTAAATTAATTTTAAGTTTCTGTCTGTGACTAGTTTGCTTATGAAAAACATTTTATAGAAGACAAATAAGAAATCTTGAGTCATCAGTTATTGGTCAGATGATTTTGAGCATGTTACTTAAATCCGCTGAAAATCAGTCTTCTCCATGTAAAATGCCGATTAATTATGCTCAATTTTGAATGCTAATATTTTCAATCCTTTCAAGTTTACTTTTTTATACTTTGTTACAATGAGCACAGCACACTAAGGGATGAGTAACAGGAGGGAAACCTCCAAGTGTTACATGTTTACTTAGAGTCTATCAATGTTTACACATAAGTGCATGGTTATATTATGTAAAACATTTGATATCAGGCGTTTACTATTTTTCATCGCCCGTATCAAATTATTAATTCAGAAAACAGCCACAGAGAAGGAATGTGTTTGTGGTATTAAAAAAACAATATGCTGACTCACAGAAGCAGAAGCTGAAATTAGTCACTGTTGAAACAGAGAAGGATCCAGAAGACATAGCCTGTGTAATCATAGAGGCAAGATAAGAAATTTGAATTAACTAATTATACATGAGATGGAAAACCACTAGAGGATTCTGAGTATAGAAATGACATAATCGAACCCACATTTTAACAAGACTTCTCTGAGAGCTTTATAGAAAATAATATTTTAGATTAGTCCTTTAGGAAGCTCATGAAATTATCCAATTAAGAAATAGTTGGATTAGGAGGTAGAGGTGTATATATTGAATACTGGACAGATGAAACCTCATATGAATACAGAAAGCAGAATTAACAAATTTTGTTCACACATCAGATTCTGAAGGAGACAAATAGCAGAAAAAAATCGCACTCTATTATTTTCATACTCTACTGAAATACTGAATTCCCATGAAAAGAGGTGAGAAAATTTTAGGAGTGGAATCTTTTGAAGTAGAAAATTGAGAGTTCATATTGGGATTCCTTCCTTCCTTCCTTCCTTCCTTCCTTTCTTCCTTCCTTCCCTTCTACCTTCCTTCCTCCCTCTCCCTCCCTTCTTTACTGTCTTTTTTTTTTTTTTTGTACTAGGGTTTAAACCCAGGGGCATTCTACCTCCAAGCCACACCCCCAGACCTTTTTAGAGTTGTTTTTTTTTTTTTTTTTTTGAAGCACACATAGTCTTCCTAGGTTTCTCAGGGTCTCCCTAAATTGCTGAGGCTGGCATCTGATCCTCTTGCATCTGCTTCCTAATGATTGTGAAATAATAGCTATGCACCACCATGCCTGGCTGAATAGCTTTTTTTGAAAGAAAATTATGGAATATGGATTAAACACACACACACACACACACACACACACACACACACACACACACACACCACTTTACTAATTCTTGTCAGATCTCAATTTTGCCTCCCACTGCTTTGATTAATCCGGCTTGGCCAGCAATCGCTGTTTAATGAAGCTCCGAATGTTGCCACATCTGCATTTTAAACCACACAACTCTCAAATCCAGTCCCCAAACCGGTCAGGAACCCAGAGGTCAGCTTTCAGAGGACGCTGAATGTTGGCTGGCTGCTGTTACAGTCCGTTTCAAGCTCTGTGAACACTCAACGCTTTTCAGAAGTCTTTGGAGCTGTTTTCATGTTGCAGTGCGTTTAGTTAATGGAAATGGATGGCTTTTGTTACTCTTCCTCCTTCTAGATAATGCTAAGTTGGTAGAAGACTCTCTGTTGCCTGGACTGGAAAACTTCAGAGAGGAAGAGCCCAAAAACAACCTCTGCTCTCATGGGGCCTGTATGGGGAGACACGCAGAGCTCTGATTCTGCTTAGAAACTTGTGGTTTATTTTTATTATTACTATTACCGGAGAGGCCTTTGCACATGATCCGAGGCAGATTTTTATATTGTGGAAGAATATAAAGTATACAAATAAATCCCATAAATTTATCATTAAAATATTAGGCCAATGCTAATGAATTTATCACATTCAAGTAAGGAAAAGTTATAGATCTTTTATTTTAAAATAGTATTGGACAATGCAGAGATCAAATAAAAGTTTTACTTATGAAATTAAAAGTGAGCATCTCCTCTTATATGAAAAAAGTTCTTACATATTGAAAAGGCCAAGTTCTAAATAGATATTGCCTGAGTTTTTCAGTAACTCTTAAAATTAAAATAACTATAACTTGTTCTTATAACTGTGCTTCCTGAATAGTTCCTCTTAATTGCATTTTTCAACATCAGACTTGGTTTTTTCCAGTTTCACCTTCATTTTGACATGACTCTACTAAATATTGGACTGCAAGTAATCTATAAAGTACTAAAAATTTTCACTACCATTAAACTAGTGAAAAGTTAAAAAATTATATCAGATACAGCTTTAAGTATACAAAATATATATTCAATGAAAACTCAGACAAACGATTTTACGTCAGTCCCAGGGACAGGAGAGGCCCCTTTGTATGACACCTATAGTTTATGATCTAGTGCATGAGGCAGACATCTCCTTCAGAAGAAACCCTTATTTCACCTGCAGACAAGAGCACTGGATCTGAGCCTTTACACCATAACCTCTCCTAGGAAACTTATGCTCCCCCAAAACAGCTGTCTAACCCAAGCCTCCATATCTTTCTGTAGTAATTCTGCATCCACCAGCATGAAGACATGAGGACCAAGGCTTCACCCTCTGACCTGTGTCCTTTAGTCTTTTGTGCCCTTCAGTAATGATCTTGGCTACTATCTATAAAATTCATTCATCTGTGAAGGGCGTGCCAGGGCTTAGAGAGGGAGTCGATTCTTCTCAACAATTATGCACTAAGTACATCGTGTGTGTGTGTGTGTGTGTGTGTGTGTGTGTGTGTGTGTGTGTGCGCGTGCACGCTGGGGTTTGCACATCCAGGGACCCTGTATGCCTATTCCTATTCTTTGTTTTATTTTTGAAACAGGGTTTCACAAAGTAGCAGATGGTCTCCCTACATTATTGAGGCTGACCTCTAACCTGTCATCCTCCTATCTCAGACTCCCAGTGTCGGTATTACAGACATTTGCCACCATACCGGGCTAAGTATTCATGATCTTCTAGACTATTTCAACACAGATTTGTTTCAATCCACAATTCTCCTACTCACTTCAATAAATATTAAACTAAAAAAGGAACAAATACTGAACTGTAGTGTATTTTAAGCAATCAGCCCTTTAGATATACGTTAAAATAATACAAATCTAATAACCATTAGTGCACCTTCTGGTCTAATAATTAATTTGATGCCAAAAGAAAGCATTTGTTGTTGATAAAAATTTACACTGACGCCAGGCATGGTGGCGCACGCTTGCAATCCCCGTGCTTGGGAGGCGGAGACAGGATGATCGCGCAGTTTCAAAGCCAGCCACGCTGGCTTAAGAGACCCTGTTACCAAATAAAAAAGTATAAAAATAGGTCTGAAAGTGTAGCCCGGAGGTAGAAGAACTTCCAAGAACCACAGCACCACCAAAAAAAAATTTTACACTGACAATAGAGACAATATTGTTGATCGCTGAAAATTCTCCCAGTTAGACAGTAGTTGAGTCATGGGGAAAGTTTTAGGAAGTTAAGCCATCAGTGCTTATCTCAATTTTTAATCTTTACGGGAAAAAAAATAACAGAAACCATATTTTGAATTCACAAAGATAAATGACTCAATTTCTTTTCCCAAATCAAATTAGGCAAATTTATAACATCTGCCATGTGTTTACAGTTTGCATATCACACTGTGAATATCCAGAGGTGCTGTAATGTGAAGGTTTTGAGTGGGAGGGCTGACAATAAAACCAGGGGCTTTGCAAAAATGCAAGAGGCATCATCTCAATAGGCAAACAAAAATAACTCAGAGAAAAAGGCAAAGCGATACTTTTATGATGACAACTTGCTCTTAGTGTTTGAATAAGCCAGGAGGAACATTCGAGCTCGTGAATAGATGGCATTCTGACGCAGAACCAGAGAAATTAACATAAGTTATCAACATAATGCATCGGGAAGGAAAGGAATAGATGTTACTTTTTAAGGGAAAAAGATGACTAATTAAATTGGAACAGCTGAGAGCAGAATTCATATTCTCCATTTGCCTTAAGGTAAAAAGGGGAAACAAAGGATGCAGACGGCAACGTAACTGTTACACCGAGGTCAATAGATTTTCAACATTAACTCTGGAGGAGCAATAAAAAAACAACTAAGAATCGAGGTTTGCTTGTATATAAAGACCCCGTCGGTGGACAAGTCCCTCAGTTAAAGTTCATTCTTCCTACTTAAAGTTTCAGCAAGATCCAGCACAATGGAATGCCATCAAGGCCAGAAACCAAGCTAACATAGTTAAGATCACGGATGCCCGATGTGCTGACACCACTAGGGGAAAGGGGCTGCTGGACCCGCCGAGGGTGCTGGTGGTGTCCTCAGGAGCCACAGCAGACAGTGAATACAATGAGGTGGTGGTGGAAGCACCTCCGGGGAAGGGGGGCTGAGTAATAGTTTTTCTTCTAAAACAGAAGGAAAAAGTAGCACAATGAAATTTAGGAATCTGCCGGGCGTGGTGGCGCACCCTTTTAATCCCCGCGCTTGGGAGGCACAGACAGGAGGATCACGCAGGTTCGAAGCCAGCCGCGCTGGCTTAAGAGACCCTGTTTCCAAATAAAAAACATAAAAATAGGTCTGGGAGTGTAGCCTGTAGGTGTAAGGGTTTCCAGGAACCCCAGTATCACAAAAAAATAAAAAAGAGAAGGAAAGAAATTTAGGAATCTAACCTTTAGATTTTTCACTGCTTAACCAAACCTCACACACAGTATCAGTGTATATAATCATATATCTTTAAATCATTTTCAACTGATATTATGTACATTAGTGAAATTATCAATGATAATCTTAATATCCTGTATGAAGAACAGGAAGGATTGGGCAGAAGCTAGGGGGTAGGGGAAGCTCAGTAAATACTGGGTGCATGTATGACCCTATCCCTCTGAACCACATTAGAGTGTATGGATACAGTGCACGCACGAAAGTATATTTAAACAGTCAAACTCAACAAAGATATGGAATATAAGTCCTTTGTGGTGTGGTTTGTGTGTGTGGTACTGGGGGTTGCACCCAGAGACATTCCGTCCTTCAGCTATACCCTCAGGCCCTTTGTTACTTTTTGTTTGTTTGTTTTGAAAAAGGACCTCCTTAGGTTGCTGAGGGTCTAGCTAAAATTGCTGAGGCTGTCCTTCCACCTGCAATCCTTCTGTCTCAGCCTCCCAAGTGCTAGGATTACTAGTATGCGCCACCATGCCCAGCAGGAATGCAAACACTGATTTGTGAGGTGTTTATTTTACTAATGTTCCACTTACAACCCTGATCATGACAGATTTAGCACGCATATAAATGCATGCACACACAAGTGTGGAAATGTACAATCTTATACTTTGACAGAAGATTAAATTGAGGTAATATTTCTAGATAGCATTAATTATAAACTAAAAACTGAGCCGGGCATGGTGGTGCATGCTTGTAATCCTAGTACTTGGGAGGCTGAGACAGGAGGATTGCAGTTAGTAGGCAGCCTTAGCTACTTAGTGAGGCCATTTGCAACTCAGTCTTGTTTCAAAATAAAAAAATAAAAAATAGGGCTGCGTGTGTAGCAAGGAGGATTAATGCCCCTGGGTTCCATCCCTAATCCTGCAAAAATATACCCCTAAAGACTGTATCAATGACATTTTACCCAGGAATTCTACTTAATGCACTTGACTAAGGTTATACTGTTCCATGTATGAATGATTATTGGTGTAAGAATATTCAGTGCTCCTTTGGCAGCACGTACACTAAAATTTAAATGATATAAGAGCAGATTAGCATGACTGATGGAAAGTATACAGTGGAAATTCACAAAACATTCCATATTTTCATGGAAAGAAGATGGTTAACAGGCATAGAGTTGGATTAGGACAAATAACAGGAAAACAACTGCAGTTTACAATAAATAATTGCATATTTTACACTGCTAGAAGAGTAGATTTTGAATGTTACTAACACAAAGGAATGATAAATGTTATAGGTGACAAGCCAATTTCCCTGTCCTGACCATTTCACAAAGTGTACATGCACTCAAATATACTGTTTTCCATAAGCATCTACTATTGTTGAGTGTCCGTCAGATAAAAAAAAATAAAGTAAAATAAAATAGCCATATCTGTTAAAATATTTACTCAGAAAATAACCATTTGTCCATGTTTTCTAATAAAATATAAACTTTGGTAATTTAAGTATGAATTGCTATGTGCATCTATTTATTTTGGATGCATATACCCAGATTATTTTTAAGTTAACATAGAAGAAAGTTTCAAGTCTATGTATTAGTAATACAGATGTTTTATCAACACAAAATTAACATGTAATAAAGTATACATATTTGAAGAGTTTGTATATACATATTCCAACATAAATTTGTGATCATTATCAAGATAATAAAGACACAAATCACTCCCAAAGGCTTAATTTAAAATTTTCAAGTCTTTATAGTTCCCTTATCTTCTCCTGATATATATCCAGCAAATATTCCTATTCTACCAAGACTTCCTTTTTGCCACCATAAAATAATTTTCTAGAATTTTATGAAAATGGAATAAAATACACAAACATCTTTACCTAACTCCTTTTATGTGCTATGATTTTTGTATTCATCTATGTTATGGAATGCATCAGTAGGTTATTCTAATTTATTGCAGCATAGTATTCCATTATGTGGAGATAACACTTGGCTTGCTAGTTCATCTGTCTACTTGGTAATGGGCATAGAATTATTTATACCTTTTGTGTATATACATACAAAGCTGCTATAAACACCTGTGCACATTTCTTAAAGAAATATCTTCTGATTCCTCTTTGGAAAATACATAGACATGGATTGTCTAAATCATAGGAAAGGTGTATGTATATTGGATTCCTTGTTTGTTTTTGAATTTTTATAACTTTATATACTCTAAGCACATTATTCATAATAAATACAATTTGATTATATTTTCAGTATTTTTCTTGTCTCAATCTTTTCACAGAAACTTTTAGAAATCAGACACTAAATTTGAGTAAGTCCTATTTAACAAAGTTTTCTTCTTTGAATCCTATGTTTATATTTTCTCTAAGGTAACTTTGCTTGTGTCTTTGTCTCTCTTCTAAGAATACCAGATATATTAGACTATTTTTGTTTTAAAAAGATTTACTATCCATGTGCCATGTACATGTATGTTTTTGTCAACATGATTTACATTATGATGTAAAACTGTAATGCATCAAAAATTTAACATCTTGTAAATGTCCCTTTTATAGAGATTTCCCTGAATATCTCAATGTTTATTTTTAAATGTAATTGTATTTAATAAATAATATATTTATTTATTTATATTGGTAATACTGTACCAAGGCCACACTCAAGGCACATTAAGTATCAACACTTGGTACTTAACAAACCTAAAAATCTTTAGTTTTATACAGTTTCCCATGATTCTGCAATCCCAGTCTGCCACTAGTTTAGCGATCAGTATTTGGTGGCCACTACCCTGAGGTTTATTTAAAAATAGCATGGGGAAACAAATATTTATTGAAATGTTAAAAAAATGACCGAAAATGGAGAAGAAAAATAGTGTCCATTTATAATTTCACAGGAAAACTGAAAGGACAAATAACATAGTTTTATAGTTTCATTTTATACTGGATAAATCAGACCATTGATTTGCAATCCCTCTTTATCCTTCCCACAAAACCTAGCAGGAAGAGTTGATGTCAACCAGAAGAGCTTTGAAGAACAAGAAGATTTAAACGCAGAGGAAAAGACAGAGAAGTCAAATGGGCAGTTACAAATGAGCTGGGGAAGGAAACACAACTGCTTAGGAATTTCAATTTCAGAGCCTACCACTTATTTCCATGGGATAGGATACATAGACTACATGCTTTAATTATTAAAATTGGGTAATAGTTTATACCCAAATGAAATGTAAAGTAACAACACCCAGTGTAAGGTCACATGAAAAGTGAGGGTCATATCTTTGTATTTTGAGGTTCTAAATATATTTCATAATGACAAATCAATATATGCTAATTTAAATAACTGAACAAATAGTCCATAACCCATTACTCCTATTTATGAGGTTATTTACTGAGAAGTATTAAAAAGAAAATGGTAAAAGTTATGGACACTAGGGATTAAGACAAGTAGTGAATAAACATTAAAGTTCTTAACACATGGTAGTTGTTTTATAAGTTTATCTTGAATAAAATGATGAGTGTAAAAGATGAAAAAGGTATGCATTAAATAATAGCCCACTTTATTCCTACTTGTCGAAATTAAAAATTATAATCCTACATTTTCAAAACATTTATCTCATAAATCCTAACAGTTTCAGGCAGAAGTGTGAATTTCTCTTTCATAAAGCTAAATTAAATGTCTTTTTCTGAATTAAATTGTTGATGCCTACAGTCAGAAGGATTAAATGTTGCAGTGACTTCTGAGGGGCGTGATGAATTCTCCAAGACTGTCTCTAGGGGCACTGCAGCGCACCCTGTGGCAGAAGAATCCTCTTCAGAGCCTCTTGGCCTCCATTTTGTATTCGTTCCCAGGTGGAGAGGCAAGTTAGCTTTAGCCTCCCATTCAGATCTCCTTTAATTACTCTCTGGGTTGTCTGATTATAAAGACTCACTCTAATTAAGAAAAGATTACACGTTACCACAAGTAACGTTACCACAAGTAACGTGAGCCTTTCTTTCTTTCTTTCTTTTTCTTTCTTTCTTTCTTTCTTTTTCTTTCTTTCTTCCTTTCTTCTTTCTTCCTTCCTTCCTTCCTTTCCTTTTTTCTTGAAACATATTCTCCTTTCACAAAGAAATTTTCTATTGAATATAACAATCAAATGATAACTTTGCTGTTAATAATTATTTTAAACTAGTCTCAGATTTATTAAACTGCTTATACTTACAATTTTTACATGACGGATATGTGATAGTTTCTTCCAGAAAATACTTTTTCACTTTTGTTAGAAAGTTCATGTGTACTTTCTAGCCAATGTCTGCTGCGATATGTCAGGTGACGTTTGTGATTTAACTGAAGGCCAACAAACCTCGGAAGCTAGTTCCAAAAGAGGTTGTTTCTGGAACCCCTACTAGACCCAGGCCCTGAAGGTTCAGACATTTCCTGACAGTCCCACCCTTGGCAACAAGCCTTAACACATGGACATTTGGGGGAACACTAATCATACTCAAACAACAGGAGCTACTTGGTTTTGAATTGCCAAATGAAATATGATTCTCCTAGAGAATGGAATATAAGATATAGCAATATAAACACACGCATATGAAAAATTTCAAAAGAGAAAAACAATCAGGCAAGATGATTTCAATGACTCTTCCAACTTTTTAATAAAAGAGCTGAGCAGCTTGAAAAAGTATGAAAACTCCACAACAGTTATTGTATTGCCAAACCCAATGAGGTATTTTAGAGGTTTAGTCAATATTCCAATTTTTAATATATTTGTATATTTTAACAGAATTGAAAAAGGATTTTATGGAACTAACATATAACAATCATTTTAAATTATCAATGTAAATTGTGTGTGTGTGTGTGTGTGTGTGTGTGTGTGTGTGGTACTGGGGGTGGAACCCAGGGGCTTTTCTACCTTCAGGCTATACTCCCGGACCTATTTTATATTTTATTTGGAAACAGGGTCTCACTAAGTTGCTGAAAACCTCACTCAGTAGCTGAAGCTGGCTTTGAACCTGTGCGATCCTCCTGTCACAGCCTCCCAAGTACTGGGATTACTAGCATGCGCCACCACGCACAGCTAATGTAAATATTTTAATAACTGTGAAACTAGGTTAAGTCAATTATTGACTGCCTCCTGAGCCATTCCTGCATTCTTTTAAGGCATGCTCTTCTTTTTCAATAAGTATGCTTCTTAGAGTATTAAATTATATTATGATTCGTACTAGTCTAAAATATATTTTTCTTATTTCGGCAATGCATTCTGTACAAATATCTTTGTATGTATGGTTTTAATAAAGTTAATGATTACTACTCAACCCAAGTTCAAAAAATTGGTAAAATGAAGACATTAGTAGCAAATAAGTAATAAATATACTGACAATTACTAAATTATCTATTTCAGTAGAGACTAGTTTAATAGTTTGATGTTGTTATTTATGAATCAACTTTCGTGCTTATGGGCTCTAGGAGGTATGCCCTACATATCACTTCTAGTCCACGTTACCAAGCACTTCAAATGTTAATTTTAATATTTTAAGACTGGTACAAAATACGTCATGCTAATGGTGAATCTATTGTTTAAAAATTTAAGAATTACCAGATATAATTTGATAAAATCAAACAAATCTATAATTGTCCAAATCTAATAAAAGAACATGGTATTAGAGGATCTGTTGAGTGCCTAGCCTTATAACTAGATTAATTACATTGAGAAATGCAGACTGTTGCACTACATAAAAACATCGATCTCTAGAAATGAGTGTATTAATTCTAGAATTTATAAGTACATACGATTTTTAAAATAAATCTTTCTTCCTAATAACTTGTGAAGCAGATAGATTCTATAAATAGATTTCCTCCTTGTTTAAGTTACCTAGAACTATTACACTTGAGCTCGTTCAATATTGAACCAATAGTCTTTAACCTAAAGTTCCAGGGGGGCAAAAATGCATTCTGAGTCAAAAGATCTAATTATATTTAAGCTCTGCCAATAGTTTAATATATGCCGGTGTGAAGAAGTTGCTTAATTTTCCCGAGTCTGAACTTTCTCACACATAAAAGGAGAGATTTTGATGCATTTTTTTCAAAATAACGCTCTGCATTTAAAAATCCATTATTTTTTTTTTAGAATAGAATTTACAGTACTGTGAACCTGCCAAAACTCCTATGATGCTATTAAGTAGGTGAGTGGAAAGTAAGCAAGGAATTCAAAAGACAGATTTAAGAAGAAACAACAGATACTGGGGGAGATGGATAGAGAAATCGGTTAGAGACAGAGATGCCAAGATATCACCATTTATTCAGATGATCACATCTTGTCAAGGATAGGCTTGGTTTTCAGTTCTTATTTCTAACCTAGACTGAGTCTTATTTTCTGTTGTATAAAATGTGAATAACATTACCCATAGAGTTAGTCTAAAAATGAAAAAAAAATATATTTAAAAAATGTAGCACCATCTTAGCAGCCTGTTTTTATTACTTTCAAAGTAATGAAGACTTCTCTGCTTTTGTTGCATCAACAATTAAGAACGAGTTGTCACTCAAGGAAAATATTTAAAAGCTGGTTGATAGTCATGGCAATATATTTTTGAGCAGTCAATTAAATGCTACATGAAATCAAGCAGAAAATGTTGAACACTTGGAACACAGAGGCCTTCCCTGGACAGCCGCCACAGCTGCTATTCTCCAGCAAAATCTCCAGTTCCAGTGCAATTAGATTATATAAATTATCTATGCACATGCACAGAGTTTATAAAATGCATGTTTTAATGGAGCATATTAATCATGTGCACCATCACAGTGATCTTAGCAGGATAATTCATATTTAAACATTGTGCTTTTGATTTTTTAATCAGGAAAACACTTGTCTTTAGCTTCACGTAGTCATGTTTTGTAAGTCACTACTCATTAAGAATTTTCATGAGCTCTTCCATGAGCTGTAAAATTTAAGCCTCATTTCATTTATTTTAGTGTTTTTTTTTTTTTTTTTCAGTTTGTGATCTCAGTGGATACCACCTGCATCAGAATCGCTCAGGGTTCTTGTTGAAAACGTGTTTTCATGGATCACAACCAGATACTGAGTCAGATGCTCCTGAAAGAGTTCCCCAAGGGATTGGAATTCAAACAAACTCCCAGTGTGATGTGCATGCATGTCAAGAAGCCCTAGGAGTTCAGTGCTGTTGGGGAGAACGTTAATCCAAGAGTCAAAAGACTGGAGTCACTCTTGCGAGTCTGCAGGTGAAGACTGAATAAATGTTACAGGCCTTTCTGACTAGGTGAGCCAGGACTGTGTAGACCGAATAATTAAGGTACTACAAAAGCAATTGATGAAAACCATAAACACATGACTGGTCCCTTTCAGTCTGAGGCATCCTAAGTGGACTTAAGGTTTCCTCCTACACTAATACGTATATGTTATAGCAGGTGAATATGTCTCCCATGGCTCTCTATGATTGAAACAGTTCAAACTACTGATAGATGGAGTCATATCAATTTTTGATGCAAAGACATTCACTCCCAAGTGCACATGTATCTGCATGTTAAGCATGCTTATCTCTTATATCCATGTTTAGTTTGAACAGAAACCCATCTTGAGGATCATTGCATCCTATCACACGTTTTTATGGAAGAAATAAGGAATGGATAAAGGAGAAGGGAAGAATGCTTTGCTAGAAGCGGAAGGCATGCAACAAGTGTTCATTTCCTCAGTCTTTCTCTCTTTAGAAATATTTACTTAGTAGTGAACATAATCCACGTATTCTCCCAGGTATTTGAGACACCGGAGCAAAAGCATGGACGGTATTCTCTTAGAGCTCCAGTTGTACTGTAACCATGGAGCACTACAGACTCAACTTGGATAGTTGGACCATATACTTGCAATCACAGTTGTACTAGTACACCTAAGCAATCTAGGAATTTGGTATCAATGACACTTGTCTGCCATTTTCAAACTAAAACGGCTTTTGCCAGGGATTTCATGTTCTGTATAATAAATGTGTGAAGATGATGATTTCCAAACATATACAGTGGTTTGAGGTGTGAGACATTTGATGAGCCAGATGTTTCACCACGCTCTGATTCAGAATTCACAATTCAGATGAAATAAGTCTCCAAAAATAAAAGTCTGCATAACTTAGCATGAAAGTATATGAAAAAGGTTTTCAGACTAGTACTGAGAAAATTGAATGTTTTCTATGTATTAAGATTCTCTTAAAAAGTGAAAATAGTATGTGCTGATTTCTAGGCTCTAATTATTCTAAAACAAGCGGATTATTGCTTAAGTATTCATTATTCTATTAGAGCATTCTCTGTGAAACTAGCTGAGGCCCATCCCCAAATTTAAGATACCAGAGAGAAAAATCAGAATCACATTGTACTAAAGATTGGAGAAGATGATGAACTTGGGCTCCATCAGTAATAGCCAGGAGCATAGGATATAAAATCAAACCCCACGTGTAGGAGGGGGCAATTCTACAAGTAGTTTTAACTATTTATTGCTCAGCATTAACAATGGCTAAATTATCATCATTTCATATTTACTTTTTTATAAAATATCCAGTATGTTCTCAGTATAATCGGCATATACACACATCCACTCAGACCCCTGACATCAAAGTTAAACTGACCCTTAATCAAACCAGAACAACAAATAGAATGATACTAGTCACTCTGCCAATTATCTACAAAACATATTTTAACATTCTTAACTTTTAAAATCAGTATAATTTGTAGCATTTTAGTAAGGATCGGATAAGTAGGGAGCTATAACAAATAACAAAATCCTCAAATCTATCCCAGGAATGAACGTAAGAAAACTGAGATTAATTGTTCAATGATAGTAGCCCCTGTAGGCTGGCAACATCTGTAGGTGACCGAAGGCTCAATAAGCAGAAGGAGTGGGTCATGGACTTCCTCTAACATAGCAGGTGTTTTCTTGTTTACTGTGACAGAGAAAGAGGGACACTGGACTGAACCTTTGCTGCTCAACAGGATACATGACACTTCCCCTCATTATCTATTAGTTAACAGTAACCACATGACTCAGGCTCACTACGGACAATCTGGAAAGTGCTGAGGACTTGTTCTGAGAAACGACTGAATTATTAATACTGCTTTGCATTTCTACTAACCAAATTATTTTTAGTACATTATTTCTAATTGTGCCAACACAGAAAACATAATAAAGCTTGACCTGTCTATGAAATGTAAAAGACCTTGCTCTGAACCTGGCCTAGAATCTATAGCATCTCATTTCCAGCCCTATTTCTTTCTCTAGCTAATGTCAAACAATAACTTTGATGAGTTTTCATTTTCAATTTTAAAATGAGAAGTCTGAGGTTGAAAATTCCTACTACTTTCAGTGCTGAAATTCTTTGGGGATGGCAAGCAAGCAGTTGGCTGACCATCTACCATATTGAATATGCATTCCAGGGCAGTGAAGGCCTTTTTATTGTTGACAACAATCTGACAGGTAGACTCACATATTTCAAGTCCCTAGAAGTTAACACATTTTGGTATTCAGCATGGCTGAAATGTCCTACAATATTTATTGCCTTGGACAAATTTATTCTGTTCAAGACCTGGGATTTTATTTCTGGAAATCTAACCCTTCCTCTTTGCTTTCAGCTAGCTAGAGCATGCCATTGATCTTTTGGGAGACACTGTGTGGTTTTTTGTTGTTGTTGTTATAACTTTTCATAGAAGGCTAGGCCCTGCAATCTGTCAGAATAACTGATAATAGAAGCCAGAATCTATGTTGTCTGTAATAATCAGCCTCTTCTTGGGAAATGGAAATGGTTTTATGGGAAAAATTGTTAGGAAATATTTGGGAAGAACATATTGCAGCAAAAACGCATATGTGATATGGCAGAACTAAAATATAATAGACATACCTGAAAAATGTTTATACTATGAAGGTCTGCATAGGGTAGCACACACCGTGATCGTCCCTATAATTGCCGCAGCTTACCTTGTTGCTATGGGCAGCATTTGGGGTCAGAACTTCTCCAACTTCCACTCTGCCTTCCTGTATAAATTCTCTGAGTATTGGTTGAGGTGTGTCATTGTTGCATGAGAAAAGACCTCAAAACCCTTATCACATGGAAGTAAGATGTGTTCAATCTATCTCCAACATGTCCTGAAGGCACAAACAAGTTGTGCTAGTGAATGGCTCAACTGTTCATGACTTCTACGCCTGTTACAGCCTGGGGTGAAGACTATATAAACCGTTTATGGATGAAGAAAATGAAGACTGTGTTAGAGAAGATGCCGAGTGACATGTTGAATGTGCCTGGAAATAAAGAGTTGAAGCTCACAGCCCCCTTCAAGGCAATGCTTGATCCCGAGATCAATGTAACTCTTCCTTTCAGGTACAACTTTGAACAATATGCCTGGTCATTCACTTTGCTTGCAAGAAGGAAAGGCTGGGAACATGACCTACCTGAGCTTCTGTGTGGTGGTTCACAGGTTGAAAATGAATGGGACAGGAATTGAAGAGTGCCTGTCAACAGACTGTTTATAACTACATTATGGTCTGAGGCTATAATGCACAAATAAAACATAGACATGAGAAAATAAAATAAAAAACTCACAAAAGAGGGATGGACAAATAATTCTGAATTGAAAGAGGATATAAATATATATGCGCTATTCATCAAAGTTCAGTCTAGTGAGTTGTACCCTGGAACAGTACACACACATCCCACTGACTCACCTCCTTGGTGTGAGTGTCATCCAGACCTGTAGCTCTTCCAGCCTCCGTAACATCTTTTCTTGAATTCCAGGAGTCTGGATATAAAGTATATCCAACTCTGAGAATCTGTCCTCTGGAATTCACATAGCCTAAATTGAAGATAATAATACAAGTATGTTCCAGGTTGTCATTATAGGTATTAATTCATCCTTACAGATAGTAGCCTTTTTAAAAAGCAATCCCATTATACAACCTAACTGCTAACCTGTCTTAGCTACATTGCTTCAGGTTCAACATCAGCACTTTGCTTATTTCTGGCCAGCCCGAAATGACATGAGGTCTAAAGCCTCTAATAAATTTCTAATTCAAAGAGCAATACATCTATGAGAAAATTCTAATAAAACTAATAATTGTTATTTATTTTATTCAGCCAATACAAAGCGATAGAAATAGCACATTATTTTACCTCTACTAATCAAAGTACTTTTTTCTTTTTTTATTGGTGCATTGTGCATCTTAGCAGGGTAAAGGCATACATGACATGCACACGTTGCTCATTGAGCCCTTCCTCACTTCCCACCCTATTCCCAATTTCCTAATGTACATGATGTACATTCACAAACACATCAAAGTCAATCACTAAGCCAAAATAGAATTTCAATATAGAAATAAGGAAAGTTATGACTTAATAGCAATGGTTGATAGTTTTAGCATGGAAATCCAGAAAACCATCTTCCATTATGGAGGATTATCCAAAGAATGAGGATAGTTTAAATCTGAGCATGTTATCCTGAATAATTAGGTAAGTAATTGGACATATAAGTATACATTTTCTTGTTCTCAGAAATGATACCAACTCTCTTCTACTTCCAAGTGTTTATTTTACTTGAAGAGATAGATCTACAAACTAAGAATTTATGTGTGTTCATTTCTTCCAACTCTGCTTGGGTTAATGATGAAGAAAATATTCACCTGTTTTCTTAGAAAACTTTCAGAAGTTATACAAACACATAATCATCCACAAATACAATGTACCTGGAATACACTTTGTCTGCTTTTGGACAGTGAAAAATAATACAGTAAACAATGTATACTGGCATACATTTCTTTGCATGCTTAAGAATATTTTGCTTAAAATTTTCCCAAGTATGTCTGGGAATATAGCTAAGTTATAGAACATTTCTTTACTTTTTTCTTTTAGCAATACTTGGATGTAATCCAGGGGCATTGTACCTCCAAGCCACATTCCCAGTTCTAGTTTTTAGTTCTTTTATTTTTGAAACAGGGTCTCACTGAGTTGTGAAGGGCCTCGCTAAGTAGCTGAGGCTGTTCATGAACCGCGATTCTCCTGTTCTCCATCTCCTGAATGCTGGCATTAAAAGTTATACACAAGGCCTAGATTCAATCCCCAGCAACACACACACACACACACACACACACACACACACACACACACACATACACAAACACTTTCACACTCCATTCCAAACTATTTCTTGTAGGCAACTTCATAGGGGTATTCAGATCCCAACAGGCACAGCTACTATTGACGTTTTATAAGAAGGTGGGTGACCTATGTGTAGAATCCTATGCTTATTTATTTTATATGTTAAACTGTATATGCATGCTAAATCCTAAAGAATATTTTACTTCTGCACTGTCATAATTAATGCATACTAATAACAGCTCTACCTTATCTATAACATTATATGCACATATACATACATATGCATATATATATATATATATATATATATATATATATACAGGGATAAACTATTCTATTATTTCCAGGGTAATACAGGATATGTACAGCCAGTCACACATGCCAATGACAAAAAAATTTAAAAAAATGTATACAACATATTTTTAATTTCTCTTTAAAATAATTTTGGGAATCCAATTCAATTGGGAATTGAACCCAGAAGTATTCTACCCCTGAGCTACAACCCAGCTGATTTTATTTATTTGAAAACAGGGTCTCATTAGGTTGCTTAGAGCCTCAGTAAATTGCCAAGTCTGGCTTCCAACCTGTGGGTCTCCAGTTTGAGCCTCCCAAGTGCTGGGTTAGAAACATGTGCCACCATGCCCAGCTTCAAATGTGAACTATTTCTAAGTTTGGTTCTTTTTAGTCATCAAGCTCTTCAATTCACTGGATTGAGAAATTCAACTATTTATCAGTTATTTTGAAATAACCACGCCTCCACTTCTTACTTAATAACACGCAGCTATTCATATTACTCTGAATTTTACCTGATCTTTTCACTAACAGATCACTAATGAAGCTAATTAAAATGAACAGCTAGCCAAGAATAGCTATACAGCATGTCCCAACTCTCCTTGACTATATAGACATCTTTCTTGCATCAAAAAAAACAAAACTTCCTCCTACCTTAACCCATAGAGCACATTTGACACCCCGAACAGTACCCATGATGCCTGTCTGAAACAAGATTAGCATGAGTGTATTTATGAGAGCAATCTTTCTTTTTCTGTTATAATTTGGTTCCATGGTAATAATGAAGCTTGTTAAATTACATATGTCTAATGAAATGCATTATCCACATGTGTAGAGAGTACAGGGACATCCCAAAGTAAGTTAAAACAAAAAAGGAAGTAAAATGAGTGATTTCAACCTGTCATTTTCAGAGGCAGAACATGCATTCTTTGGGGGTTGGTTAGAACTGAAGGGAAAATATGGAAGAGAAACCTGAGCTGCTTCTCCCTTTTAACCCATATCTTGTTTCATGTATCAGGTATGGGGACAAAGTAGGAGAAGAAATCTTGTCTAACATAGCTAATTACTTTCAGACTTTTCAGACAGATCATATGACAGTAATTAAAACAAGAGGTGTGAAGTAAAAAAAATGGTCTTAATATTATCACTTGTAGTCTATGCACATAACTGACTTAAAAGAAAAAACTTAATTTGATCAAAAGAGATAAACAAATTTATTTCAGTTGATGATTTAGTTAATAACACTAGCAGACTCAAAAATTTTTAAATTTGAAGAAAAAAAAAAACAATTCAACTCTTGTTTCAAAATAAACTTATTTCAGCCGGGTGTGTGGTGGCGCACACTTGTAATCCCCGTCCTTGGGAGGTGGAGACAGGAGGATCGCACTGGTTTGAAGCCAGCGTGGCTGGCTTAAGAGACCCTGTTTCCAAAAAAAAAAAAAAAAAAAAAAAAATATATATATATATATATATATATATATGTCTGGGAGTGTAGCCTGGAGGTACAAGGGCTTCCGGGAACTCCAGTACCACCAAAAAATAAACAAATAAAATACTTATTTCAGAAGTGTCTACCTCTCTACATTTTAGACATGATTCCAGCACCCAAGATTAGTTAAAACTGAGAATTATACTGGTGTGTGTAAGATAGCGGTAATTTCATGCTTATGAACGGCCTAATAGCTAAAGTTCAAATTTAAATAGCATAACTTTATATTGACAAGATTCATGAACAAGCTCTGAACACAGACTTAGATGTTATCTTGTGATTATGTCTCTAGTTTTTCCCAGCTGGACTTTGGTTTGAGACTGATGAAACCGGCTTTTCATCATTCACAGAACAGGTCAATTGAGCTTAATTCAAAGGCAGGGAAAATAATGAACCTCCTTGGTGGAAAAAGAAAGTGGCTTTCACTTATTTTGATTTCTTCTTCTATTCCAAAGAAGTTTTCAGGTCAAATGCAAATGCCTGTAAGTTAAAACACTATGTCAAAAGCAAATAGAAGATGAGACTGCAGAGCTGAGGCTCTGGTCACAAATCCTTACGGTCACAGCTTATACGCCTGGCACCAGTGCACAACAGTTTTATGCTTATGTTGCTTGGCAACCAAATGAAAACTGCGTAAGACAAAAAAAAGTAAATGGAGAACCTGCTATGGGGTTCAATAAAACTTTCCAGGATTCTGGCATAATTACAAATGGGGGCACATTTGTAATTTCAGTACTTGGGAAGCTGAAACAGGTGGATCGCAGGTTCATGTCCACAGTAACCTACTTAGTGAGGCCCTCCGCAACTTAGGGAGACCCTGTTACAATATAAAGAATAAGAAAATTGAGCTGGGGGTATAGCAAAAATGTAGAATGCCCCTAGGTCAAGGTCAATCCCTAACATCACACACACACACACACACACACACACACACACACACACACACACTTTCTCCAGTGAGGATTGTGGATAGGGAGTGGGTTGGGATACTGAGTGATGTAGTGTGTCTTCAAGGTCACTGGTAGAAGGATTCAAGCTCAGCCATGACTGGAGAGGTGGTCAGAGGAGGCAGAGTTAGCAATGGTTTTATTCTTCTACCACATAGAGTATAGGAGGAAACATCAGATCCAAATAAAGAATGCAAAACAGGAAAATACATTTTTATTGGTTCAGACTCAGCACAACAAAAATAGTGATACTTCCCTTAATAAAGACTAAGTGGTTGTTCTCAAAAGTATCAACTCAGAGTGTGGAGTCTGACCCACTTAGCTTCTACAGCCATTCAAATACCAGTAATGCATCTTGTTTCCCTTTAGACAAAGATGGCACATGAAGCATAGCCAGAAAGCATGTTGTCCTTCTCTGTCACTTTCATATCCTCTTACACGCAATTTCTGAATTACTGAGTTAAAAGCCATGAAAAAAAAATCTGCAAGGGACATCATGATGACTACCTCTTGTTTTAATTACTGTCACATGGCCGGGTGTGGTGGCGCACGCTTGTAATCCCTGCGCTTGGGAGGCGGAAGCAGGAGGATCGCACAGGTTCGAAGCCAGCCGCGCTGGCTTAAGAGACCCTGTTTCCAAATAAAAATATAAAATAGGTCTGGGACTGTAGCCCGGAGGTAGAAGGGCTTCCAGGAACCCCAGTACCAACAATAATAATAATAATAATTGCTGTCATATGATATGTCTGAAAAGTCTGAAGGGAATTATTTATGTCAGACAACTACTCAGCCAAGTTGTTGGGTAGCATGATTAAGAAAGGAAGCTCCCCGCAGTCTAACTGAGAATGGTGCCAAAATATGAGCTGAAACTACCAAAGGAATAATCTTGATAACAAGAAGGTAATTCAAACCCACCAGGTGAAAACAGATACAATATGCCTTTTATTCTCTACCTGCTATACTTTTTGGAAAGCCAATCACTAAGCCAAACATGTGGGGAAAAGAAAACAAAAAAAAAAAAAAAAGAAAAAAATTCAAATTAATAAAATAAATGCAATTTTACCTAACAAAAGTTTGCAATTTTACCTAATAAAAATTTAAGTATAGTAAAGTCTGATAAATTATCAGGAGAAACAACTCTGATAAGTAACCTGTATGAGAACTTCTCTCTATGTCCTAAAATATGCTATTAACCAAGATCCATTGTCTTTATGTTTTGGAAGACTGGGATTCTAAAAAACAACCATTAAGTCCTAAGTCAGGTACAAAGCTAAAGGGTGAAGTGTCAAAAACAAACAAACAAACAAAAAAACTACCCCAATGTGTTGGTAGAGCTTTGCAAGTAGTGTGCTGTGCCCCATCCCTGTTCCCCAGCACCACTCTCCCTTTAATTTCCGACAGTCCTGCCCTGCCTCCATGGGAAGCTTTTGTTCCTCTGTCTCCTTCACCAGCACTAGGCAGCTTTGGGTCCCACTGAGCAACCATGGGTAGCTAGGTTTCCATCTGAAAGCTAGTTTTAAACTTTAAGTGTCCATTGCTGCTTCTTCAATGGTCTTTCAGAGGGAAGATGAGCTTTTTGCCCATATCCCTTATCAAGGACTACAAGTAAGCTGCCTTGATTGGATTAGTTGATCATGAGCCTCTGTTGCATTTTTTCCAGAGTGTGTCTATCTGTTCCGCTGCCTTCAGGTTACTGAAGAGGGCAAAGCCAGCCTCTGCTCTCAATGGCCTGCCCCAATGGTTTTCCTTCCCCTGGTTGCCACTGTGTGGGTCCACAGGTGCTTATGTTCATCAAGATACTTGTCTCTGCTTCAGGCTAACAACACCAGATTCAGAGGAAATGAAGATTAGCAATACCCACCCTTTCTATCAAGAGGGAAAACAAAAGGAATAAGGTGTGTTATTGGTTAAATACTTTCTTCCAGTCCCATCCTATATCAGTTTTTCTTTTTAGATCACGTTCTTTCTTTTTATTGGTGCACTGTAGTCCTACATCCTAATGAAGCACAAGATGGTGGAGGCATACATGCACATATCGCTCATTTAGCCCTTCCCCAATTTCCAACCCACACTCTCCCCCCTCCCTCCTTCTGATATTTTGATTAGTGACTGATTTTGATACGTTTGTGAATGTACATCATGTACATTAGGAAATTTCCATCTACTTCCTCCCATTCCCCTCCGTTGTGTCCTGTTATTTGTTCATCTTTAGTTTTTCCTTCTTCATCTAGAATTTCTCCTATGACCCATTTTCTCCCTAGCTTCTGCATATTAGGGAGAGCATCTGATTTCTTATTTTTTACGACTGACTGATCTCATTTATCATAATATTCTCCAGTTCCATCCATTTCCCTATAAATTATATAATTTGGTTCTTCTTTATGGCTGGGTAAAATTGCACTGTGTAGATATCCCATAGATTGTAACCCATTCATCTGTTAATGAATATCTAAGCTGGTTCCATAGTTTGGCAATTGTGAAATTGTGCAGCTATGAACATAGATAAACATGCATTAGTTTGGTAGTTTGGTTTCCATTCTGTTCTTTTGGGTGAATTCCCAGAAGTGGTATTGCTAGATCATATGGTAGGTGCAAGAAACTAAAAACAGATCAATACATGGGACTGCATTAAAATGAAGAGTTTCTGTAAAGCAAAGGAAACTATCAAGAACCTCAATAGAAAGTTGACAGAATGGGAAGATTTTTTGCCAATTATTCCTTTGATAGAGAACTAATATCTAGAATATATAGAGAACTCAAAAAACTCATCTCTAAGAAAACAAATAACTCAATCAAAAATTAGCAAGTGAACCAAATAAATGCTTCACAACAGAAGAAATTCAAATCATCAATAAATGTATGAAGAAAATGCTCAACATCATTAGCAATCAGAGAGATGCAAGTCAAAACTACACTGCGCTTTCATCTAAACCCAATCAGACTGGCAAGTATAAAGACGTTAAATAACAAATGTTGGCAAGGATGTGGGGGAATGGGAACTCTTCTACACTACTGGTGGGAGTGCAAATTATATCAGCTGCTATGGAGATCAGTGTGGCGTTTCCTTAGAAAACTGGGAATGGATCCACCATATGATTCTGCTATACCATTACTGGATATCTTTCCAATTCACAGTACTTAAGAAAAACTACTGAGATAAGCAAGAAAAGCTGCGCATTTGGACAGACAGAATAAAGGGAATAAACACCTGTGTGACAATTTCCTTCATATAGATCTTCCAGTGGTGGAGAATGAAGCCAGAGAAATGCGAAATGAATGAGCCCTGCAGCCTTGTGGCTGTCTCAGCACCTATCTGATAACTGCCACAGAATCACGGGCTGCAGACATATTTTCCGAGCACACTTTGCTAGCATGTAGGTCTCTATCTTTAGTGGGTGTAAGTGGATTTCAGAGGCCATCAGTGAGGGACATGAGAATAATAGAGACTTAAGCTAACACTACACATGTAGAAGAGGGTCTAAGCTTGGAAAGACAAAGATGAAGCATTCTAGGGATGCTGAGTTTGCAGTCCCCCATGAAAAGGAGAGTAATGCACATTGGGAACATTTAGTTTCATTTTGAAGTATCCAGGAAGCACTGACAAGGATCCAATGAGACACCAGGGCTACTTTAGCTAGACTCATCCTTGTAGGTGGAGTGACCAGTTGAGAAAGTAGGAAGGGAAGAATAGTCCACGAGGGAATCCAAAACTTCAGGCAAGAGGAGGGAGGAGATGTGAAGTTGGTTTTGCTTTATATAAATTAATATTTAATATTCTGCATAAATATTTCACAGATTTCTAACCATATTGCTTGAATTATTTAAAAAAAAGAAGTAAAATAAATGTGAGGAGTTACAGTTTTCAAAAATGGCAACATCAGGCAGTCAGAGGCCAGCCTACAGCAGGATGAAGCAGACTGTAATTATTCAGCGTCACAGAGAAGGAAAGAGGAGGCAGAATGGGACTACTCATTAATGGCCAACTTGCAAAATAAGCCCGAGCACCACCCCCAGAAGAACGCATGAATAATTTGCAAATTAAAGGAGAAACCAATGAGAACGAGTGTTGTGATATTTCTAGGACAATTCAGAGAAATGCTTCAAATTATTTTATATTAGTTGCTGTGTCACTGTTTTTTAATGCACACCATAAAGAAAAGAGTGGCAAGATTATATTCAATATTTTTGTTCATGTCTCTTGATGATACTAGTTGGGAATCTTTGATTAAAAACAGTAATCAAGGCACCACTCACAGGAGATGGTTGTAGATCTTGTGGACATAACATCATAAGCCTGCATCTATTTTACTTTTTCTTTTGACTAATGAAATTGTGTACATAAACTCTTTTAGAGATGCATGTAAAAGTAATGCATCCTGCATTTTTCTATACTGTAGCACTATAAATAATTAAATTTTAACTACATTTATTTAAAAATCATAAACATGATGTATTTCTTAAAAGTATTTTCCTGTTAACTATTTTTAACTCTGGAAAAATCTCAGCATACATGAATATTTTTAGTCAGAAATAAGCTTTCAAAAATAGGCTTATTTACTCATATGTCTCCACTTTTTATCTTATTTCTGTGGTTGAACCTAGGGACAGTCTTCCTCTGACCTAAAGCCCCAATCCTTTTTATTGCTTTTAAAACAGAGCTACATGCTGGGATTACAGGTGTGTGTCACCACACCTGACTACAGCTTTTTGTCAGTTTCTTTAGGTCTATACTACAAAAAACGTTTTTTACTTTTATACATTTTAGTATGTATTTACTTCTATGCTGAGTAAAGTCTTAAATCAGTAGCAATATGTGTACTTCTTTGTAATTTATTTCCAATGCATTCTATGAGTTATTATGTAACATAAATCCAATAATACTTTCTTGAATTTTTCATTTTACAAAGCTTTGCATAACCTTAATTTGTTAGTTATTTTCAACATGTTTACATAAGGAATATAATTTTTTAAAGTTGTCATTAACTTTTATTATTATAAACATGTATTCTTTAATAAATTAAAATAAAAACACAAGATGTCAAAAGTACTTCCCTCAAATATCTGAAAAAATATAAACCAAACGTTAGATGCTATCTTTAAATAGTTAGATTTCTACATAATTGCTTTGGTTTTCAAATTAAGTGTTTTTTTAAATAAATATGTTGTAGTCTCATGACTAAAATACTTCAATTTTATTTAAAAATAATTCATTACAGACTATTCATATAAAGAAAAAAGAACTGGGCTCAGTAGCACTCACCTGTAATCCCAGTCCCTGGGAGGCTGAGATAAGAGAATTATGAAGGCCAGTGTATGGTAAATAACTGAGATAGTGTCTCAAAATAAAAAAAAATTAAATAGGGCTAGAAGTGTAACTAATGGATCTCTATTCCCAGTACTACATAAACAGAAGAAAGGAAGAAAGGAAGAAAGGAAGAAAGAAATAAAGAATTAAAGAAAGAAAGAAAGAAAAAGAATTAAGAAAGAAAGTTGCAGAAATAATAAATGACTGGGCTAGAAGTGTCGTTCAGTGATAAAGAAAAAAATGTCTACAAAGCCTGGTTTCAATCCCCACAACAATGACTAACATAAAAATAATAAATGACATAGTTTAATATTTTAGTGTTTATTTAAAATATTTTAGAAAAAAATCTGCACTAAAATAGGTCATACGTGTATCTACAAAAACTTAATGTAACTCTAATCAAATTCCTTCCAAAATAAAGATTCTAAAAAGGAAACCAATAAAAAAGACATTAAAAAGTTCTTTTTTTTCATTATGAAGCTGCTTTTTCATTAGAGAACAATGCCAATCACACTAAAAGCTTGTTGATCAAATATTTCCAAAAACCATTAAGTACAGGGAAAAAAAAAAAACTGTTCTCTGTTTTTCTGGTATTTCCCTTTATGTGGAGAATCCTGTAGCGGCATGAAACTCCAACTTCTCTCTGGCCTCTTTCCTTCACAAGAATATAATGATAATTTGCTTGGCTAATGAGATTGATGTGTCTGAGCATGTGTCACACAATCTCTCTTGTTTTAATTTTAATTTTTTCCATTTTTCAGGAGCAAGCTATGGGCATGCGGCACTTGTTTTGCTTATTGTTAAAGCACTTAGGAAGACACAGAGATTTAAACCCACAAATCTATAGTCAACTGATCTTTGACAAAGGGGCCAAACTCATACGCTGGAGAAAAGACAGCTTTTCAACAAATGGTGCTAGGAGAACTGGCTATCCATTTGTAGAAAGATGGAACTAAATCCGTACCTCTCACCATGCACAGGCATCAACTAGAGATGGATCAAAGACTTAGAAATTGGACCGGAGACCGTGAAGTTATTAGAGAAAGGAATAGGATCAACACTCCAACATATAGATAGGCACAGGCAGTAACTTTCTCAACAAGACTTCCAAAGCACAAGAAATTAAAGCAAGAATTAACAAGTGGGATGGCATCAAACTAAAAAGTTTCTTCTCATCAAAGAAAACCATCAAGAACCTAAAGAGGAAGCCTAGAGAATGGGAGAAGATCTTTACCAGACACCACTCTGATAGCGGGCTAATATCTAAAATATACAAAAAGCTGAAAAGACTCTACACTTGCAAAACAACCCAATCAAGAAATGAGCAACTGAACTGAAGAGAAACTTCACAATAGAAGAGATACAAATGGCCAATAGATATATGAAAAGATGTTCAACATCACTAGCTATCAGGGAGATACAAATCTTTCTCAACAAAACCTCAAAGGCACAAGAAACTAAAAGGCGAATCAATACATGGGATTGCATTAAACTGAAGAGCTTCTGTACAGAAAAGGAAACTATCAAGAACCTCAACCAAGAGCAACAGGAAATTTTTGCCAACTACTCCTCTGATAGAGGACTAATATCTAGCATATACAGAGAACTCAAGAAACTCAGCAGTAAGAAAAGTAACTCAATAAAAAAATGGACAAGTGAACTAGACACTCCATGAAGGGAGAAATTCAAATGGCCAATAAATACATGAAAAAATGCTCAACATCATTAGCAATCAGAGAGATGCAAGTCAAAAGTACTTTGAGATTCTAACTCTAACAAGAATGGCATTCATTCAAAACTTAAACAACAACAAATGTTGGTTATGATGTGGAGAATTGGGAACTCTAACACATTGTTGGTGTGATTGCACATTAGTGCAACCACACTGGAAAACATATAGAGGATCCTCAGAAGAATGGGAAAGAACTTACCATATGACTTAGCAATACCACTCCTAGGTATCTACCCAAAAGAAAGGAAACCAAACTACCAAACTAAATGCATGTATATCTATGTTCATAGTTGCACAATTCACCATTGCCAAACTATGGAACCAGCCAAGATGCCCATCAACAGATGAATGGATTACAAAACTGTGGGATATGTACACAATAGAATTTTACTCAGCCATAAATAAAAACACAATCACATCATTTGCAGAAAAATGAATGGAGGAAATTATGCTGTGAGATTAGTCAGTCACAAAAATTAGAAAGTGAATGTTCTCCATAATATGTGAAATCTAGGGAGAAAATTGGTCATAGGAGAAACTCTAAATGAAGGAGGAGATTCTATAGATGTGCAAACAAGGTGACCTAATTGAGGGATAGAAGGGGGAAGAGGAAAATTCTCTATTGCCCATGATGTACTTTAACAAACATATCATGTTAATCACTAAAGCCAAACATGAAAGGAGGGAGGGGAGGGAAAGGGGCAGAAATGGAAAAAGGCTAATTGGGTGATTTGTGCATATATGTCTGTACCATCTTCCATTCCATCAATATGTATGAAGACAATGCAGCAATAATAAAATAAAAATAAAGAAAGTAAAAGACTGAATTGCTGATGTTTATTCTTGTGGCACACAAGAAATACAGTTATTTCAGAAATGGTCAGTAATCAAGTTAGTGTGTTACATGTTATTTGTCTGAAATGGCTTCTTTCCCATTCCCAACTGCATCCTCTCCATCAGAAATTTAAAGAATAAATGTTAAAGAAAAATTTATTTCTTGTTTTAATTTTAAATTTCTATTATTACATGTGATATCTCATTTTCTTGAGAGTAGCAAATAATTTTAAAAAAGAGTATGGGTTCTAAGTGTCAAATGACTCTAATTAAGAAGTAATACATGGCCGGGCGTGGTGGCGCACGCTTGTAATCCCCGCGCTTGGGAGGCAGAGACAGGAGGATCGCGCAGGTTCGAAGCCAGCCGCGCGCGCTGGCTTAGGAGATCCTGTTTCCAAATAAAGATGTAAAAATAGGTCTGGGAGTGTAGCCCGGAGGTAGAAGGGCTTCTGGGAACCCCAGTACCACCAAAAAAAAAAAAAAAGAAGTAATATATGATTTTGACTTTTAGTGGAAACAAGCATGCTTTATCTCATCTTCATTTTCTGTTCTCTTTAAATTACTAACATGAAAAGGTTAGAGACCAAACTAGGGACAGAAGATATGTTATAAATAGTGAAATAGGAAAGTCTGAAAACACTCAAGATTCCTTGAAATGTCCAAATGTTTGAAAACATCCAAATGGATTTGTGTTGAGAATTGATACTCTAGATATACAATTTCCCTATAATTTGATTCTATGATGTGATTTATATTTAGAAGGACTTTCAGCCTCAGCACCTGCATGCTTGGGTCTCTACACTGTACCACTGGTGACCAGGTCTCTTGTAGACTGGTTCGTATGCATGCCAGGCACTCATCTGGGTATAGAAGACAGGGAGGAATATGCTTTGTTTTATTTTGTATTTTTAATCCTGCCCATAATCCCATCCTGCAAACTCTCACATCCAGATCCTCTTCCGGTCCTCTGGCACCACATGCAGAAAAAATGCATTACCTCTCAGGTCAAGATTTTCGTTCGAGCCATAAAAGCACTCGTTTTATTTATTTATTTTTATTTATTGTTGTTTTTCTCCCAGCTCAACCAAACACTCATACCCTGAAGCCAGCATAATAATCTGGTTACTTTCTTTCTTTTTGAAATTTTTCTTAAAGGCAGAACATTACTTTTAAAAGAAGTGATTTTGGAAAACATCAGAGAAAAAGTAAGGTCTCTGTTCACATTGAAGTGATTATGAGATGGGATGGATTTTCACTGAATTAGACTGTCCTAATTTAACCTCTTTCTCTAAAGGTCGTCCCAACCTTCCCAACAAGGTCTAGGGTCTCAGTCCTGGGGTGAGCGCCTCACAGAAGGAAACACCTACGTAGTGGATGAGACTTTCCCCAACAGCCAGGACTGGACAGAATGTTTTAAGTGAAGAAAGCTAATTTCTGTCTTATTTTATGCTTTATCTAGAAACTATTTAGCCAAAAATGTAAAAAAAATTATGAAAATATGTATATATGCATACATATTTTTGCATGTTCTGTAAAGATATTGAAAACCTTGTCAAGAAAATATTCTCTCAACAAACTGGTATCTGCCAAATACATTTAATATGAATCAGTGAGTTTTTATACTGATTCTCTCTCTCACACACACACACACACACACACACACACACGCAAAAATTCACACAATGCAGAGAAAATTTTAAAAAATCTCAAAATGAAGGGCTACAGAATGTTCTATCTGGCAGCATCTTTCCATTGTGCCCCTTGGCACTTATGCATATAATTGATTGCATTATATTTTTTAGAGAGAACACTATTGATAATAAACTCTTTCTACCAAGTAGCAAAAAGTCTCCTAGTTCTGAGGAACTTTTGTTTGTTTGGTACTGGGGATTGAACCTAGGGGCATTCTATCTCTGAGCCACACCCCAGCCCTATTTTATTTAGAAACAGGGTCTCAATAATTTGCTAAGGACCTCACTATGTTGCTGAGACTGGACTCAAATCTGGAATCCTCCTGTCTCAGCCCCCCAAGCACTGGAATTTCAGGTGTGCGCCATGAAGCTCAGCCTTAGAAAAATATTTTTAAGGATTATTCTCAAATAATGCATACTTTGGAGTTGAGTTGCATTAATATTTCAACCACCATGTCAAGTCTTTTCTAATGAATGTTTTTTGTATGGTACACCTATTCTATATAGCTTATGTAAAGCAAAGCAATAGCACTTGCCAAATAAACGGTGATATAATTAGAGATGCAACTTCTATGAAAACAATCTGTCAACATAGAAATGTGTACAAATGGCTGGGCGTGGTGGCGCACGCTTGTAATCCCTGTGCTTGGGAGGGGGAGACAGAAGGATCGTGCAGTTTCGAAGCCAGTGGCGCTGGTTTAAGATACGGTTTCCAAATAATAAAAATATAAAATAGGTGTAACGAATAGACACATTCTCTTGCTCTTATTTATGTTTCTAGACTATTCAGATCAATGACAACCCCTTTTAAAGGCAAACAATTAAGAGTAAATACTTGTATGAGCATTTCCCCCTTAATATCTGAGAGAACCTCGACTATATAAACTTGTATTATGTGATTATATAATTATAATTGTGTTCCTATAATTTGAATAATTAAAATGTGTTATCGCTTTTATAAAATATAATCATATAAATAAAAAATTATACAATAATTAGATTTTATTTATTTCTGTATATAAAATTTAGAAAAGCAGCATCTATGTTTAGAATCTTTATATGGAAACTTATTAGAAAAATTCTAAATATTAATGTTTTGCAAACAAATTATTAACATTTTAAATGCAAAAATCCAAATAGCAATAATGATAATCATGGCATTTTATTTTATTTATTTATTTTTTGCAGGTCTGGGGATGGAACCCAGGGGCATTTTACCTCCGAGCTACACCTCCAGCCCTATTTTTTATTCTTTATTTTGAAACAGGGCCTCGCTGAGTTGCAAAGGACCTCACTAAGTAGCTGAGGCTGTCTGCGAACCGCGATCCTCCAATCTCAGCCACCCAATAGCTGGGATTACAAACGTGAGCCACCTGGCATTTTAAAGTTATCTTTTGCCGGGCATGGTGGCACACCCTTGTAATCCCTGTGCTTGGGAGATGGAGACAGGAGGATTGTGCAGGTTCAAAGCCAGCCTCTCTGGTTTAAGTGACCCTGTTTCCAAATAAAAATATAAAAATAGGTCTGGGAGTGTAGCCAGGAGGTAGAAAAGTTTCCAGGAACCTCAGTACCACCAAAAGAAAGAAAGAAAGAAAGAAAGAAAGAAAGAAAGAAAGAAAGAAAGAAAGAAAGAAAGAAAGAAAGAAAGAAAGAAAGAAAGAAATCTTTTATCTATTTTTGACTATTATTTACAGGTGATATTATAAAATGAGATGAGAATTAAAATGAATATTCTATTGCTAAGTATGGCTCATGGATTAATTAGACATAAATGTAGGTTTCTCCAAACCTACATTTATGATACTAACTAGCTACCTTGATATAGATTTATCATATCTTTAAGCACTATAAGAGCATATGTACAGTGCTGATATATATATAAAATCCATGCATTTGGAAAGATCTAAACAGCACTTTATGTGATGAAATTTGATGGTCTACAAAGATGTATGTTGACTATTTCAGAGCAAATTAGGACACATGAAGAAGGCAGTCTCATTTCCTTGCATTTTGTGAGGTATTTCTAGAAAAAAACTATTGGTCTGTCTCTAGCTTTAATGATGAAATCAGCCACGTAACAAGCCTGCTTTGTAAAGTGAGAAGGTACATCACTGCATCAGTACTACTAATGACAACATATTACTCAGGACCGCGTGACAGCCATCACAGGAAACTCTGGACTGGTGACTTTCCACTACCTTCAGCACCACTACCACCACAATCCTGGCCCCTTCTTGTCACCTCCTTCAACATGAGTGCACAGTCTTTGTCCAAGCTTGGATAAAGAAAAAAGAGTTGACAGAACCCTTTAAGAAGCAAATACATGAGTCAGGGTACACTCCTTTCTTTCCAGTTTTCAATCAGTTTCCAGAAAGATGTAGTTGCTACCACATCTTTTGTAGCAAACCCATTATTTTCATTTTTCAATCTCTTACTACTTAAATTGTTCTGCTCAGCAGCTGTTCTTACTACCCTACTGAATTTTCATCTATTTACTTTTTTAAATATTTTTGTGGTACTAATGGTTGAACCCAGGAGATATAGATATATATATATATATATATATATATATATATATATATATATATATATATATATATATCTGAGCTCCACTCCTAGCCTTTATAGAATATTATTTTTATTTTGAAACAGGGTCTTTCTAGGTCATTGAAAGCCTCAGTAAGAAGCTGACCTGGAAAATTGATACTCTAGTTTCAGCCTTCCAAGTACTGGGACTAGAGGTGGGCACTACCTTGCGAAGGACATTCATTTACTTACATACACATTTATTTGGAATGGCCCATGGTTACAGTTTATTTATGGCAGCTGACAGAGCAAGGTAGTTGTCACTTCCTCTATGCTCTTCTTTCTTCTGTGCATGAGGTGTAGCTATGAGATTTACTAATCCAGAAAGGATTCCTCTTAATCACATGGCATTCAGTTTGGGTCCGAGGTATATCACTTATGGTGGCTCATTTCTGACCATCACACAGTTGATGCAAGTTGCTATATTTTGGCAAGACTGTACTTTTCCAGAAAGTGAAGCATGTACCATTCTCAGTGAATTCATCCTTTGTCCAGCCTGCATCTGCACATGTACTCCTTCCAAAAGAAAGAGGTGACAAAAACCATAACCATCTGAGCCTTAAGAGGTAATATGCCTGTATTGCCATTCTATTCAGCAATAACTGTAGCAAAATTGGCCCTTTGATTAGACAACAGATGAATCTAAGACATCAAGGTTGCATTGGGCAACTGTGATTTTGTGTGTGTGTGTGTGATACTGGGGTTCCTGGTAGCCCTTCTACCTCTGGGCTACACTCCCAGACCTATTTTATATATTTTTTTGGAAACAGAGTCTCTTAAGCCAGCACAGCTGGCTTCGAACCTGTGCGATCCTCCTGTCTCCACCTCCCAAGCATGGGTATTACAAGTGTGCACCACCATGCCTGGCACCAACTGTGATATTTTATCAGCTAAGCAGACATTGTCTTTAACTCTGTATTTCCCAGTTTCCATAGTCACGAGATTCCAACTACTATTTGATCTCTTCAGTAGCATCTCACAGATAGAGTAATTTTATGTTAATGCATACTATATTTGTTTGTTGAAAGTCAAATTCTACTAGTAAAAATAAGACTATTGTTTAATTCATTTTTATCTTCATCAGTAAAGAACCAGCTTTCAAAATTTTACCTTATGCTCATATCTGAAAGATAGCACAGTAGGAATTTTCAGTGATCTTTTAATATAATCCATCTAGAAACATAGTGGAATATAGAAGGAATATAATTTTTCTTACCTAAGATCATTAGAAAAATTTGTTTGTGACTATTTTTGAATATTTTAGCTTTAACAAAAAGTTACTTGTAATTCTTCAGGATTTAATTTTTTGATTGACTAAGTTTACATTATTTTAATACATTTTATTTCAAAATTATTCTTCCCAAATGGTCATGATAGGTGAGTTACATTTATACAATATTTACAGTATTTAGAAAACTTTTCTAATTTTTCATAAAATAATTTTCTCTCTAAAATACCTACTCGGAGCCTCTTTCCTATTTTCTGCAGATCATTTAGAGCCAATGGATTCTGTAATGGCATTGTAACGAACTTGAATTATAGCTTTAGACAGACCGGTTGTGTCCACAAGTATGAGTCACTTAGTAGTACCGATAGAATTTGAAAGAAACACATATTACACTACAGACTCTAAAGTTAGAAAGAAATGGGTTGGTTTTATAGTCTTTTTACTCTACATAGGAATGAATTTAACAAATGAAAAACTTCATAATTGGAATGTTATAAACTTCTTCATATTCCCCAATCAAATTATACTAAGACATAATTCAGAAAGACTTCAGATCGCTGGGTGTGGTGGTGCACGCTTGTAATCCCCGCACTTGGGAGGCAGAGACAGGAGGATCGCGCAGGTTCAAAGCCAGCCGTGCGCGCTGGCTTAGGAGACCCTGTGTCCAAATAAAAATATAAAAATAGGTCTGGGAGTGTAGCCCGGAGGTAGAAGGGCTTCCAGGGACCCCAGTACCACCAAAAAAAAAAAAAAAAAAAAAGAAAGACTTCAGAGCAAAAGAGCAATATTGTGCTGGAATCTTAAACTTTCTGTCATCATTTCATGGTGACAACAATGAGCGGAAGAACCGACAGGCTGATAAGCATAAGCGTGAAGGTATGAGGCGGCACTAAGTAACAGCAAAATAGTTTTAGTCCGGGTATTGAGGCAGAGCAAAGGACTGTGAAGACAGAGTGGACAAACAGTATCAGCTACATAACATAGAAAATATAAAGGTTCTAGAGGAAATTAATTTATTTTAAGATTGATTCTCGTATTCTACCAATGCATGACATATTAACACAAGAGAGAGGGAAGGCAGAAAGAAGAAGAAAAGAAAGGATAGTCGCTTATTGAGCAACTTCACTCATGAGCCAAATGAGGTGCTAATGCTTCCTACGTACTGCATTATAATATCTCCACTCTTGTTGCCTCTGGAAGGCTCCCCACTCTCCCTGGTCTTCACTTACACTCCTGCTTCTGCCTCCTGTTAGCGCACTTCCTGTCTTTGAAGACAGTCCTTTTATTTAGTTACTCCTCAGCACTGTATAAGCCCTCACTGGGAATAGTTGCATTAGGTCCCCTCAAAAAACCATGTGTTGGAATTTGTCACTTCAGTGACCCTATTTGATTGAAAATCAGTTTTTTTTTTTTTTCCCAGAGGTATTCAAGTTAAAATGAGATCATAAATGGGTCCTATTCTGGTATTCTTATAAAAGGGGGATTTTGTTTTTCTGGTACCAAGGGTTGAAACCAGGGGTATCCTAGCATTGTATCTCTGAGCTACATCCCCAGACCTTGTTTAAAACTTATTTTGAAACATGGTCTTGCTAAATTTCTGGTGTTTCTAAGTTGCTGAGGCTAGCCTCCAACCTCTAATACTTGGGTCTCAGCCTCCCAAGTGCAAGGATTGTAGGCATGCTCCTTCGTGGCTGGCTAAAAGGGGAAATGTTAAAGATTGCATGTAGATGGAGAATAATTTCTGTGGATAAATGGAGAAATTAGAGTGATGCTTTTACAAGCCAAGGAATTCCCAAGATTGCCAAACAACCAAGGGAAGAGATGAGAGGCATGTAACAGATGATACCCCAAGTCTTAACAGGGAATCAACCCTTCAAGACCCTGATCTCAGGCTTCAAGCCTCCAGAACTCTAACAGAAAAATAGTCTGGGAGTATAACCTGGAGGTAAAAGGGTTTCCAGGAACCCCAGTACTACCAAAACCAAAGAAAGAAAGAAAGAAGAAAACACTTATTAGAAATTATGTATATGGGAAAGGGCCAAATGGGTGATGTGTGCATGTATGTCTCTACCATCTTGTACCCCATTATGATGTATGACTATAATGCACCAATTAAAAAATTAATAATAGCCGGGCATGGTGGCGCACGCTTGTAATCCTCGTGTTTGGGAGGCAGAGACAGGAGGATTGTGCTGGTTTGAAGCCAGCCTCGCACAATTTTGGAGGTTTCTTGCTGACCTAAAAAAAAACAATATTTAATGCTAATAATTTTATCTGTTTTATGCCTTTAAATTTTCAAGTTCACTTCCTGTTCTCAGCCATGTTTAGAAATGTTGAAAACATAAACATGGGAGTTATCTTTGGATTATCAGAAGAGAACAATTAGTATAACATCTCCAAAAACTGCAAAAGTTTAGGAGTTTAGCTCCATTCTTGATTAGGCATTTTGATAATCATTTCATTATTCATGGTGATTATCAGAAGATGGAATCATTGGGAATTTATGTGACGGATGCAGATCTTAAAATGACATCTATTTCTAGCAAATTATACTGTTGACGATGGCAATCTCCAGATTAGACACAAACATCACAGTCGTAATTCAAGTAACCTAATTTCTTGAAAAGGAATGGCTTTAAGAAGATGATAGATGATAGATAGATAGATAGATAGATAGATAGTCACTAGGTAGTCACCTATCTATCTATACATTCATGCATACTCTGATAGAAATAGATTTGAACTTATAGCAAGGATTTATATGAAAGTAAGTACCCACTAATTCTCAGAAAAAAGCATAAGAAAAATTTAGGAGCCAAAGAAATATCTTCAACCCTTCAGCAATAGCACATACAATAATATTAGAGCAATAAAATAGACCTTGTATTTTATCAATAGAACATTGTGGAGAGTATATTAAAAGGGAATGTTTCAATAAAAGATAAATCTCATGTTGAATAACCAAATAGAAAGAAAGATGAATTTGAATGATCAAGATCAGAATATATAAAGTAGTACAGAAATAAGTGGAACAGAGGCAAGAGTCCAAAAAAATAGATAAAGGACTTTAAAAAGAGGACACGAACAGTTCCCTGCAGCACCTACCCTGGATGCTATTACTTGAATGTGATACTAGATGACTTGACCAGTTGTGTTCATCCTATACTTCTGATTCCTGATATTAGGATTTTTACCTCTTAGCTTTGTGCTTCACCTTAATTTTCATTCTTATGTGCCACCATTCTAAAAGCCACATGAAAGAAATGGCCAGGCTATTTGGCATAATGGATTCCTTTTTTACGTTTGCTTTCATCTCAGAGGCTGCCATTTTAAAATGGGGCTGTTGATTCCACACAGAATATGAGGGAGGGGTCTGAGATAAAATTCTTGCTACACTTGTTGGGATCATTGGGATCCTTCTTTCTTAGCATAATTCATTTATTATTTTGTATTTTGTTTTATTTGCTAGCCGAGCCTCAGTGTTGGACAAATGACTTGGCTCTTAGGATTTTCAAGATGCATGATCGTCTGATCTCAGGGCTCAGGCGTTGCTAGCCACAGGAGACTCCCCCTCTCTTAAGAAAGCACGTGCTAGAGAACTAGCAGACTCTCAGGGAGTCAAACTGAGACAGAAGGTGTGTTGTGTCTCTGCAATGTAATGATTAAGATGTAGGTAACACACTAAACATCTTGCTGTATTTCTGTTTCTGCTGTAGAATCTCTCGTCTCCAGGCTCCTCGTGATCTGAGATTCAAAATACAACAAGGGGTCCATTCATTTGCTGCTTCGTTGCTCTTAACAGGAACTGAAAAACATTCTTTCTGAGAAGGAAGGAACTTTACGTGTCTCAAGGAAGCCAATATGTGGTTGCTTATCACTTACACTATATCCTGGTTCCAGCTTCCCTATCAATCTTGCAAGTAACAGAAACCCCATTCAAATAAAGGGAAGCAAAATGTTTACATTTGCTGGCTTCTGTGCCTGAAAAGTCCCTAGATACTGTGTCTTCAGTGATTAGTCACAGCACAATCAGCACTTCCTTCCTGACCTCTTCACATCTGTCCGTGCAGTAGAGCAGCAGTGACCACAGGCAGCATGATATTTTTCCAACTAAAATTGGGTAGGGGTTAAATCGGTGATGTGTACTTGTATGTACACACAAGTTTTTTACCCCAATATGATGTATGAATATAATGCACCAATAAAAAAAATTAAAAAAATAAAAAATAAAAATAAATAAATAAAATTAAGCTTGGCTCTTACTGTCAAGGATCCTCATACCAATTCCTATGAAGAATTCTGACAGACTCCATAGCCAAAGTAGTGAAGTACTATGCTTGAAAGCAATCAGGTCACATGTGAACTTTGTGATGGGGCGGGGGTGACAAAGTATGATTTTTCAGCAGCAAGAAACATATGTGTACTGGGTAAGAGAGTAGTTGGTATTTGAAGAACTGCTGAGTAAAATAAAAGATATTATTTGCTCTATCCCAAGTACTGCCTTAGATATACCATCCAGACAACTAAATATGAATGAAGCTGAAACTCCAATCTATCTTTTAAACATGTCGCATATGATGGAGTAAACAGTTAAACCATATGACAACATGAGGAAAGTGCAATAAATTCAATAGAGAAATAAATATTTTCCTGAATGAAATACCGCAATTGCATATTGAAGAACAGGCTATTTCCAGCAGAGAGGAGAAGCAAAATCCATTTCAGGTACAAGTCATAGTCACAACCCAAGGACAGGAACCAGGCAACATCACGTCACATATCCAGTAAAATATGCCTAACTCAAAAGGAAAAAGGTGTTGAGTTTGTCTTTAAAAAAATAAATAAATAAAGCTGCACGAGGGTGGCACATGCTGTAATCCCAGTTCTTGGGAGGCTGAAATAGAAAAAGACAGGTTGGAGATCAGTGTATGGAAACTAAGTGAGAACCTGTTTCAAAATTTAAAAGAAAATGTTGGGGGTGTGTAGCTCAGTGTTAGAGTACCTCTGAGTTTTATTCCCAGCTCCAAAATAAGAAAATGTAAAAATGGACAAATGGAAGTAATTCTAAGGCACTTGTCTGTACATGTGATCTATACACATATTCACTTGTAGTTATATATAAATTTCTTGGCTTTAAATCTATCTATCTATATATATATACTAATAAATTATGAATGTAATATATTATATAGAATACATATTTATATATAACACATATTTATATATTTATTAATTTAATATATATTTATAAATATATAAGATATATTTATATATCCAGCTCTCAGAATGCCAGGGAACTTGATACTTTAGTAGCAATAGCCATACCCACTGCTCTGTTCTTGGTCTCTGAATACCATTCACAATGAAAGTAACCAAGATTCCTGAGAGGCATGGTTATTTGTAGTGCTAGGGAAGGTGAAATCTAGGATGTAACTGGAGCTTCATTATGTCATGTCAGAAAAAGACAAAACATAAAAAGATAAAACAGGTGGAAGAAAAAGGACCCCATTAAAAGCACACTGATATCAACCTGAAAGAATCCCCAGTGGTCACAGCAGAGCAGGTTTGACAAACAAGATAAATAATATATATGATGTGATTTTACTAAAAGAATGAGATAAATACCCACAACACACACTGATATAAATAAATAAATCTTTGAACAAATAATTTAATAAATGAATAAACAAGGGAGGAGAGATCACTCTTTGTCACAGGAGATTCAAATTAATTGAAAGGCAGAGAGAACTGTCATCAGACCAACACTGGAATAATGAAAGCTCTGGAAGAGGTGCATGGATCGCAGCACTTGACAGAGAAACATGATCACCACTGTCTCCAAGTCTCCTCCAAGATCTTTAATAACTTCAAAGGGAAAGACAGGAGTGTTATGTTAAAGAATCCTAGTGGCTTAAACTAAATCCGTAGTATTTAACAAGGCATATGCACATTATGAATTCCTTGATATGCACTGTGGAAACTACCTGATTTCTGTCTATTATTATCAACGATGTATAACATTTCATACATGAGCATACAGCAGACAAATCCTAATGGAGGGGGGCTTACAAAATAACTGATATTTTCCAGCCATGTTACTGCATTCCTATAATCCAAGTACTAGGGAGGGTGAGACAGGAGGATTGTAGGTTTAAGGCTATCTTCAACAATTTAAGAAACATTGGGAAAAAAATGGAATTTCCCTTAGCCATAAAGAAGCAAATGGTGAAAAAAAAGGAAGCAAATGTTAGAATTTTCAGCAAATTTCACCATTTGTAGGAAAATGATCAAACTTGAAAATATTAGCAAGTGAGTTTACTCAGTCCCAAAGAACAAGTAGGTATATATTCTCTCTTATATGTGTAAGATGGAGAGGAATTGTAAATAAAGACAACATCAGATAGATAAGAGACTCCAAGCTGTGATTAGGAAAAGAATTTTGGGGTATGAAGTCATAAAGAATGCAATACTAGAAATAATCCTATGAATATTTATAAAATTACTAATTTCAATTTCAATAATTTGTGGGGTGAGAGTGGGGTGGGGACCCAGTGGAGGGACAATAGTGTGTGCATTTTTTTTCTTTTCTTAATTTATTTGTGCATTATATTCATACATCATATTGGGGTAAAAAACTTGTGTGTACATATATGTACACATCACTGATTTAACCCCTACCCAATTCCCACCCCATTCCCTCCCTCCTTCCCTTTCTTGGCTTAGTGGTTGACTTCGATATGTTTAAGTACATTGTGTGCTTTAGAGATTTTCCTCCTTCCCCCCTCCTTTAACCTCCTTTAGGTTCTCTTGTTTGCTCCTCTATAGGATTTCCATTTTCATCTAGAGTTCCTCCTATGACCCATTTCTCCCTAGCTCTCACATATTAGGGAAAGCATCTGATTTCTTATCTTTTGTGACTTGACTAATCTCACTTAGCATAATGCCCTCCAGTTCCATCCATTTCCCTGAAAATGATGTAATTGAGGTTTTATTAATGGCTGAGTAAAATTCCATTGTGTACATATCCCACAGTTTTGTAATCCATTCATTTGTTGATAGATATCTTGGCTGGTTCCACAGTTTGGCTATGGCGAATTGTGCAGCTATGAACATAGATACACATGCATTAGTTTGGTAGTTTGGTTTCCTATCTTTTGGGTAGATACCCAGAAGTGGTGTTGCTGGATCAAATGGTAGATTTGTTCCCATTCTTCTGAGGATTCTCCATCCTGTTTTCCAAAGTGGTTGCACTAATTTGCAATCCCACCAACAATGTTTTAGAGTTCCTATTTCTCCACATCCTTGCAAGCATCTGTTGTTGTTTGTGTTTTAACGATTACCATTCTAGTTGGAGTTAGGTGAAATTTCAGGGTAGTTTTCATTTGCATCTCTCTGATTGCCAGTGATGTTGGATTTATTTTCTTAACATTCTATACCAAAATATGATATAAAATTATAATGAAGCTGGGAGCTGTAACTCACAGGTAGAATTTCTTCAGGTTCAATTCTCAGTAACACACACACACACACACACACACACACACACACACACACACACACCTGATCTTCAAGACAGCTAAGGTACAGGAAGATTGAAGAATGGTCACAGGCTGGAGATGATAAAGGAAAACTAACAATCATATACAATATGACATCTTAAATACACTTATTGGACCCAAAAAGAGTATTATAGGAAAACACTCATGAAATGGGAATGAGGTCCACATCTAATAAACAAAAACATAATAATAATGTTAAGGTCTTTGATAATTTTATCATGGCTATGTAAAATAACCCCATTTGGAGCAGTGAGGCAAAGGGTGTAAGAAAACTTTTTTTTTAATTTTTGTAGCTTTTACACATGTTCAAAATTGGCTCAAAATAAATTCCTAAAAATTGCACACAATAACATATATACTCATTCATGTGTGTCTTACTGTACAACAGCCTCAGGACATGGTTTGCAAGTTCTTACAGAGGGAAAGCCCTACATTTGCTAAGTTACAACAACTGCCACTGAAAACCTTATTATATGCCTAAATATGTAAACTTGCAGAATCATCTTAGCAGCCTAATAATTAAAAATATATATCACCTTTTACAGTGAGAAAAAATTCTCAGCCATAAATATTGAGATAGCTTTTTCATTTTATTCATGCCTGCAATAAGTAATAAAGTCTGTTGAAGGACGCCTCCTCCTGTGCATATTTTATTCATTGCCATTGCCACATTTCTAAGGTAACTTTAAGTGTTTAAATATATGAAATTTTATCTAGAATAGGTTATTGGGAAGGTACATACTGGCAGCAAATCAAATGGTATTTTTAAATGAATTCATGTTGTATTTTCTTAATCAACATTTATTCATGTAAGCATATATAAACAGGTTCTAGTAAGAGGTTAAATAGCAAAAGGAAAAAGAAAAGTGATACATTTCTAAAATTTTATTTGACAAAACAGGCACCTCTTCTTAGAAGATTGCCACTACACACGTATCAAATTTTTATAACTTAAATTATGACTGTACAAAAATGTGTTTAGTTTTATTAAAATATTATCAACATAATAGAGTCATATGGTATATTTAACCATATGTTTAACTGTATTAATAGTTCAATCAAACCTAGTTAATTATGTACCATAAAATTTTCTAAATATATATTTAATACTTTTAAGTATGTGTGTGTATATATATATATATATATATCTTTCTGCTATTGAATCTATAATCCTTAAAACTCATTTCATTTTAGTTTCATTAGATGTGCTAAATATTTTCACAATGAAAGCCATAACTCAGCATTAAGTGTGAAATAATGCTCTCTGTGTTGTTCTCAATAAAATTCTCTACAAAAAGATTCCTATAGGAGGAATAGACACTTATAACAGTTGTGATTTCTGATGGGCAGCATAGACCCCTCAAAGCTGTGTGCACTGCCTTTTCTCCCTTTCTCTTCCCTGGCTAGTTCTGGCTTCTCGGGAGCATCTTGAATTGCTTTAGGTTCCATATCAGTCACGGTTCTCCAGGAAACCAGTAGCATAAATGCAGGCCTACCAGAAGATTGTGGGAGTAGGCTTCTGTGATTATGGAGGGAGAGCCCTCCCAAAGTCTGGTGTTTGCACACTGGAGAACCAGGGAAGCCTGTGTTATGAGGCTCAAGTGCCGGGAGGTCTGACATCCAGCTGCAGATGACAGAGCACATTTTCCTCTCCGCCACTTTTTGTTCTTCCTAGACCTTCAGCATGCTGGCTGATGCGTACACACATGGAGTAGTCAGCGGTCTTTATTTAGTCTTTTGATCCAAATGCTAATATCTGCTTGAAACACCCTCATAGGCACCCTAGAAATAATGTCACCTACTATCTGGGAATCCCTGAATCCAAACAAGTCCATATATAAAATTAACCACAATTTTTCTTGAAATTAATTATTGTCCATGCTTCTTTATACATTCTGGGCCTTTTGCAGAAATTTTTCTTACATTCTTTCTCAATTAATTTCACTCATAGCTATTCTTCTGAAGATTGTTCTTCTAGACCTTTAGAGTCAGCTCAGTTATAAGCTCCTATCTGTCTCTAGAGAAAATATTTCCCTCAAAACTAACAATATCACATGTAAATTGCAGGTTAAATATTAGCTCCTTCAGGACCAGGCAGGAGCAGCTTTGTTTTTCCTATGAATAATAAACACCAATGTAGGATGTGTTTTTCTCATACTCATCTTGCTTCTCTACAGTTAGTCTTGGCATTTCTCTTTCAGGCCATAGATGCTAAGTAGACAAACAACTCTATTCCCTTTCTCATATCTCATATTCTATGGCCCAGAATAGAGGGTCAATAGCTATAGCTACCCAAAGGACATATTTCTCATGATAGCGTTTAGAGGCTTTCAAAAGCTTGCATTGGAACACAGATGGCTGCTGAGTCTCCGAAATGGGACAATTTTATTTCTGCCCACATCTCACTGGACAAAGGAAGTCACACTGTCAAGCCAAAAGTCAATGAAGAAAACAAAGGGATCCTATCGAAAAAAGTGGAGAAACAGAAAAGGGACTGAGGGCTTGTTTACAAATAACCATCTATTACAATCGAAATATCAGCAATGCCTAGTACAGATTATCTAGCATATAGTAGATATCTAATCTATTTTTCATTGTGCTAAACTTCTCCTAGCAAAGTATTTTAATGTTTTCCCATTTTTTAAATCTTTACAAGTAAGTAGGTTAAATGCAAGATCAGATACTTCTTGGTGATTAATTTAGTCTTATCACTTTGCTGCCCCAGAGTTCTGGCTCATTCATCTATCACCTTGATGCCCCATGATCTCCAGGATGTCTTGTCATCAGTACATCCACCCCTTGGAAGTGGGGTTGACATCTGGGAAGTAAGCACTAAATGCTTCTTGAATAAAGAATAAAGGCACATCAGTGAGAAGGGAAAAGGAGACAGAGAGAGATCAAAGCAAAGTCGGGACGAAACAAAGCAAGCTGCTTATATGCCAAGAGCATCCATTTCCTCATGGAGTTCATAATTGGTGCCTCCGCCTGGACAAGAATATTTGTTCTTTCATTTGAAGTCATAGTCAAAAACTTTTGGCTTAACCACTTATTATAATTCTTCATAAGGTAAGCCTCTAAACTTCCTTTTGCTTGCTAATTTTTAAGTCACATAGGATAAATGATGAAACAGCAAACCGAACAAGATTAATTTAGGTTTGAAGTCCCTGGAACCACAGAACAAAGAATAATAAAATATTTATAGCTCAATGAGCTTTTAGACTTAATCTAATCTCGTTGGCTGAATTAGGATACAAAAAAAGCAAACTGAAAATAATAACCGAGACTCGACAATATCATTGTCCATAAGCAAGTACTTATGAAGGCACAGAATAAAAAAACACATTTCTTGTCTGACTCAGTATTCTTTGCAATTCCCTAGACTTCTCTGATATTTGCAATTAATCTTGATATAAAATATTATAGTATTAAATATTTATGTAACACAAAATGCTTAATTTTATATGAATTTCATGGTTAAAGAATTATATTAATAAATAAATATATTTGTGCAAATTTAAGAGGTAGACCTCAGACTTCACACTAAACAAAGGAAGATAAACAAGAAAGAAAGCTTAGTGTGTGATTGTTTTTGAACAAGAAGTTCAAAGGCAGGCAAAGATACAGATGCCCCTTAGCTTGGTGATGATATTCCATTCCAACAAACCCATCATAATTTGGAAATTTGTTAAGTCAAAAACACATTTCAAACTCATAACCTACAGAAGATTATAGCTCAGTCACACAGTGCAGGGCACAAGTTAAGGGTACCAGTTCTTTGGCCTTGTGACCACCTGGTCTACTAGCAGCTGCAGCTAACCATCATGCCCATCACTGCAAGAGGATCCAGCACTGCATGCCACAGGTCTAGGAAAAGATCAAAATTCACATTTTCAAGCACAGTTTATATGAGCTCTGGATTGCTTTTGCACCACTGTTGATTTGAAAAGTCATAGAACCATCCTGCGTCAGGGTATCCACCTCAGTAGGGGCTGGGGTGAGAAGCCAGGAGTGTTTATTCTTGCTGCAAGAGGATGTGACTGGGAGGGCCTAAGTGTGGAGGGCCCACAGGGAGACCTGGGAGGGGCTGTTCACTTATGGATTCTTCCTCTAGCTGGCATTCACAAGGATAGATCCACTGCAAGACCTCCCCCTTGTAAGCCTGGCAGGAAGCAGACAGACAAAACTGCTCAGTTGCAAATATGTGCTGCCTGATAAGGAAAAGATGACGCAGAGGCTGAACACCCCCCCCCCCCAGTCCAGAGGGAAGAGTCAGAATCACCGATTATTTCCAAGCCTTGAACTTCATACAAAAACAAAAAATTAAACAACAACAAAAAAATTATTTCCCCCACTAGATTTAAAAACTCAGGGACCAGAGGCGTCACACTTTAATTCTCACTTCTCACCCACATGAAGTCCTATAACTAAGACCCCATTTCTGCCTTGTTATTACACAGTGGAACACTGGAGGAAGATGGTTTTTCCATTTAGTTTCAATTTCTACACACGTACATCACACGCAGGAATTGCATTCAGACCTGCAAAAATCGACATAATTGAGACGGTGGGAGTTTGGATTTTGAGATGGGATGGCTGATTCGGGGAGGAGTAAATGTAATGTTACATCTGGGAGAGATAGTAACTGCTGGGAACCAGAGTGTGCAAGACAGCAGGCAGAATTTCATGTTGACCCCAAACATCCGCACTGCTTAGTATACACATTTCATATAGTCCAGTCTCCTTGGGTTGTGAGTAGAACACACAGATTAGCTGAAAATATGTGCTCAAAGCGGGGAATTTCAAAGATACAATGAAAGTAATAACTATGTTAATTTTTGAGTTATCAAAGAAAAGTTTTGAGCCTGGATTTGACTTAGTCTTATAAAATTCTTTAAAAGAGCAGAAGTTTGAAACGTGAGAGTCTGTCCCCTTGATTCCTTGGAAGAATCGAGCTGTAACACTGTACAGCATGCAACGTTTTAGGGAATGGCAGGGTGTTTGGAAAGTCATCTCCTCCATTTCTACAATTTCAAGGAACCAAATTCTGCCAATATTAAGTCCGTTTAGAAGAGGTCCCAGAGCCATAGATGAACTCACAATCCCAGAGGACACTTCTAATTTCAGCCTTGTGAGACTCTCAGCCAAGAACACAGTTAACCAGCATGTGGAGTTTTGACCCACAGAAAGACCGAGATAATAAATGTGAAAAGTTGTTAAGTTTGCAGTAGTTCGTTACATGTGATACAAAACAAATATGTATATACATTAGATAAAATTAGGTGCCCCAAAATAATCATGTGTGGATGTATATGTAGGTAAGTGAACTGTGGTATATGCATACAATGAAATATTACTCAAGAACACAAAAAAATTTTAGACTGATACATGCTACAATATGTACCTGCGATATCCCGAACATGCTAAAATATTTATGAACCTTGAAATCAGTAAACCAGCCAGAAGTGGTGGCGCAGGCTTGTAATCTCCGCGCTTGGGAGACAGGAGGATCGCGCAGGTTCGAAGCCAGCTGCGCTGGTGTAAGAGACCTTGTTTCCAAAAATAAAAAATAGTCTGGGAGGGTAGCCTGGAGGTAGAAGGGCTTCCACGAACCCCAGTACCACCAAAAAAAAAAAAAAAAAAAGAAAAAAAAGACAGAAAAGAAATCAGTAAACCAAGTGAAACAAACACCAAAGACCACTATTGTGAGATTCCATCTATATCAAATCTCCAGAGTAGGCAGAAGCAATGGAGGTAAAAATAGATTTGAGGTGACATACACTTGTAATCCCAGTACCTGAGTGTCTGAGACAGGAGCATTGTCAGTTAGAGGCCAGCTCCAGCAACAACGTAGCGAGGTCCTCAGAAATTTAGCAAGACCCAACTTCAAAAAAAAAAAAAAAAAAAAAGATCCTGGGATGTAGTTCAGTAACAGAATGACTCTGGTTCCAATCCCCAACACAAAAATAATTAGATTAGTGCTTACCTGGCCACAACTAGAGGGTTGTGGGAGAGGAAAATAATGGCTAAATGGTATATGGTTTCCTTGAGTGAAATAAGTGTTTTAAAATTGCCATGCAGTCTCATACTTCTAGGAAAGTACTAAAAGCTATTAAATTCTACATTTTAGGTAAAGTGTATGTAAATTCATAGCAATTAAGTTATTACAAAAAGTACAGGTTATATTTCTTAATATATAGTTGAAAACAGGTTATGTGTTTTATAACTCTCTGGGCTTTTGTCAGTTTAATCCTCAGCATGGATTTCCTGGAAGAATCACAGGGATATAACTGTTATGTGTCTGGGTATTAAACATTCAAAAACAAGAAAAATGTCTTCTCTCCCTCAAACCACGTGGACAGACTCCCTGTCATTAACTCTGACTGCGCCTAACTAAAATCAATCATGGCATCCAGTAGAGGAGCACTGTACCTGCTGATTGATTTAAATGTTGATCATATGGAAAGCTTTGATATGGGGCCAGTGATCTCTGAGACTAGAGGAGAAAGTTCAGATTTGGAACAGATTCTAAACTTTTTATGAACAACATAGTTAGGAACAGAAGGAGTCATTCTTCACAGTCTCACTTTTTGCCAAAATCTAAGACCTGTTTTCTTCTGGTGGGGAAAAAAAGAAGAGTCAAGGACTGGGGAGGTGAGCAGTTCAAACTTGGGGCAAGTGCAAGAGAAGGTTGGCCTTGCAGGGACACACAACTTCACAGACACCATACCTGCGGCTCCCTGGGGCCTGACCAAAACTTCTGTCCCAATGTGCCAGTGGCCACGATGGACCAGGGTACCTGCCACCCAGGGCTGTTCTTCCAAGGTCACTGTGTCCAGGTGCCCTGAGTCTTAGAGGTCCAGGGCTCACTGGCCAGTATACAAGGGACTAGATAGAAGGGTTCCTTTCCTAAAGTGTTTACTCTGTGTCTCCAATATTTAATGGCTGTAACTTCAATATTTTACATTTCTGTTTTTCTGGTTTCCCATTTTTCCCCTGTTCTATCATCTATCTATTTATCATCCATCCATCTATCTATCTATCTAATTTATATTCTTATTTGTACTGAGGAATGGACCCAGGAGCATTCTATCTATGAACTACTGAGCTATATTCTCAGCTCTTTTAATTTTTATTTTGAACAACGTCTTGCAATAGTTAGCCATAAAATGTCACCTAAAGAGCTCACTGAATGTTCAAAGGTGATGTAATTGAGTGAGGAGGATTGTAATACCAGAAGTGATAATCCCACTGTAATGGCCTTACCTGGGTTGTACCTTGTAAGCCAGTATGGTATGGCTGGAGGTGGGTACCTGGGGTGCAGCCTTGGTGATTACATAAAGGGTTCCTCTTCCCAATTCTTTCTCTTTTTCTCTTTCTCTTTCTCTTTCTCTTTCTCTTTCTCTCTCTCCTTCTCCCTTTCCTCCCTTCTTTCTCTCTTGCTTCTGGCCTCCATGATGTGAACACAACTCTTGTGCTCTCCCTCATCTCCCCTGCCATGCCCTGAGATCTGAGGAACCAATCTTCATATGAACTGATTCTGAAACTATAAAAATACATCTTCTTTCCTCTAAGGTATGTGGTCAGATTGTTAGATTATGGCTGCAAGAATGCTAACAATACAGGGTCTTAGTAAGTTGCTGAAGGTCTTAGAAAGTCGATGAGGCTGGTCTCAAACCTTGGAGGTCCTCCTGATTCAACCTCTTACCTACTGGGGTTACAAATATGTGCATCCTGACTTTCTTTTTTATACTCTTGAGGCTCTATTCAAACAATCTGTACCTGGGATTCCATTTTTCCATATTTTAACCTCTTTTATGACTCTGAATTACTTTGGATTACTTTGTTGTCCTGAACTTGATGTACTAATCCCAATTTCTGATTTAAATCTTCCTTTTATTCTCCATAGCACAATGAAACTTAGGTTCGAATTTTTAACAGGTCTGGGGGTTTATAATATCAAAAAGAAGTTGAAGATTGGAGATGAAGCTTCTATGATCCTCAGATGTGGTGGCCGAAGGTGTCCCAGGGGATCCTACTATGTAGACCCTTCCTTAGACCCCCAAGGTTCTATGGAAGAGAGCAACCCAGATGTTACACATGGGAGCAGAGATTAACACCTGGCAGAAAAGCATAAATACATCTGAAACGTCCCTGCGAGGTTGTCAGAAATATGAATGCATATATCAGAGGAGATCCAGGTGCAATGGCCTTGTAATCAGGTGAGTCTATGGACATGGTGTATCAATCAATTATATCTGTGCAAATACTTTGTACTGAAGCCCAACAATACTCAGAAGAATAAAACTAAATAGCCATTTGTCCTAGCCCATGAATCTGTGATAGGTTTGGGATTGGCTGAGCTATGCTGGGCAAAACCTATTCAATTTAGGTTGGACCTGACCCCTTGCTGCAGATACACCCGGTTCTGCACTGTGTGTTTACTCTACAGACCATGATATTTGAGAGGTGCTCATTTCCTCAGACTCATAACAGGGGAAGCCCCAAAATGCAAATGTTTTTCAAACTCCTCTTTTTATTATACCTGCTAACATCCTACTGACCCCAGTAAATCTTATGGTCAAATCCAATATCAATGGAGCATGATATCCTCCCTATAAAGATCAAACAAACCTGAAAAATATCAAAGATATCTGTGTGTGTGTGTGTGTGTGTGTGTGTGTGTGTGTGTGTGTGTGTTAGGGCTTATCTATTTCCAAGCACAATATAAAGTATATTAGTATGAAATACTAATATAATAAATACTCCTATGATTCCAATATTTGGGAGGCTGAGATAGAAGGATCACAGGTTTACAGCCAGCCAAAAGCAACCTAGTGAAGACTTCAGCAAAGGAGGGAGACTTCATTTCATAATAAAAAATAAATAATAAAATAGAGTTGGGGGTATAGCCTGGAGGTAGAATGCCCATGGGCTCAGTCCCCAGTACTACAACAATAGATACAAAATAAAGTATCCTAAACAAAGAAGTTCTTTTCTGTGCACTTTAAAATACTTGTATTGCTAAATTGTAATTCTAAATTTTTCTGAAGTATAGAGAGATAGAAATATACCTGAACACAATATTTTGAGCCATTTCCTTTCCCTTCCCCATATATTACTTTGAGGTTGGCATCGGCAGTTTAATATACATACATAGCATTACTTCTTACTCAGTCAATTCTAAATCAACCGTAAATATTGCCCTGATGGATGCACATTTCAAATTATTTGTTAACGTGTTTAATGCAAGTATAAATCCTTTTGTTATAAGCGCTTCAGCCTCCCCAATAATTAATAAATTTCACCATTTATTTAAGAAACATATTTTAATCTATCAAAAATTAAATTTGAATTCAAATATTTTAGTTATCTTCATGGACTCTAAGTTTTACACACGCTCAGCATGTTGTGGGCTTGAGAAAGAAAAGTCAATGTACAAAAAGTAAAATATTTTTAATCCAAATACAGAAACAGCCATTGCTCTTTTCTCTCCAAACTCAGAATGCTAATTTAATGCATTTCAGAACAAAGGGTAAAAAGCAAAAACATTTATAGTAATAGCTTACAGATATTTACAAAGCATGCAGACTGCTGAATTATAAGGGATAGCTCTGAGTATTCATTAAAATTATGGCAGTAAAATGTAGGGTTCTCACTCCAGTTAGATTTCACTCAAAGAAGAAGACAAATACGCAGTCTGTGCAGACGATTTGGAAGTATGAACCAATGCATGGTCATAACCTTTAATTATTTTAGAAGCAAAAATATTCCATATGTACATATTTCACTGCTTTTCAAAATTTATAAAATGGTGGCTACGATAAGTGCATTTTTAAATACTTTTAGAAAAACATATTGGCATATGTTTTAGGAAAGGAAGAAAGTAAACTACTGAAGAGCAGATAAGGCAACCTCACTGAGGAGGACGGGAGGATGGAAGAGGGAATTCCCTAATGTACATGATGCTCATTCACAAACATCAAAGTCAGTCGCTAAGCATGAGAAGGAGGGAGGTGGGGAGGAATGAGGTGGAATTGGGGAGGGGCTTGGGTGATGTGTGCATGTGTGCCTCCAACATCTTGTACTCCATTAAGATGTATGACTGTAATGTACCAAGAAAAAATTTTAAGAAATGAAAGATGAAGGCTAGACAGCTTGGATAGAGTTTTTTGTTTTGAATATTTAAAGACGTTTATTAAAAAGATGCAAATACAGAAAATAGAAATACAGATAATAGTTACAGCCCCATGCCAAAATGGCATGAGGAGGGAGGGTGGCCCGGGCCACCTCACCACTCCCCTGGATAAAGTTTGCTTAATTTATAGGTAATTGTGTTAGCTTTTTGTTCCTGTGACCAAAATACCTGGCGTGAACACCTTGGGGAAGGAAAGGTGTATAGGGACTCATCATTTCAGAGGAAAAGTTCCTGGCTGGCCTCTTCTTTTACTTTATTTACCTGAGGTAAGGCAAGTATCATGGCCGAAAGGCATGGCAAAGGAAAACTGCATGGCAACCAGGAAGGGGTTGGGAAAGAGTGACATGACTGTCCCCAAGAGCACGCATGTCCCACCTGCCTAGGTCTCCTAGTAGAGGACCTACTTCCTTCAACACTGTCCCACCTGCCTACAGTCTCCACTTCCTCCCTATTGTCTATTCAAATTCTTAGTCCATCAAATGAATTAATTTAACTGGTGAGCTCAGTTACTTCCTCGGATCTCCAGCTCTGAACATCACTGTGTTGGGGACTGAGTCTTCAATACATGAGCTTTTGGGGAACACTTCTGATCTAAACCCTAACAGTTACTGTTACTGAAACTATGATGCTAGCATTGGAATACTTCTGTTAGGAAGAAATAAAAATATTTGACTTTTTCAAAATAAGAGGAGAAATCTTAATAAAATCCCTGCATTGCAAAGCGGCATTTATTTGCAAAAGAAAGTCATATTTGTATTGTTTCCTACCGTCCTTTAATGAAAACATTACAAAAATTGTCAAACTACTTACATTTTCCTGCATGTAACCTGTTTCATATCCAGAGAATGTTTAATTAATTTACTGATTAATTTTTTAATGCCGTTGCTATTTGGCAGCTGTTTTGACAAAACAGCCTCCCTCATTATGGAAATTCTACTTGTGAAAAGAAGTCAACCACAGCAAATGGACTTATTGAATTATGCAGCTCACCAATTATATAGTATAAAATTATTCATCCTCATATAATTTGATCAGGAAAAATCATTTATCTTTAGTGACTGTGTAAAATTTGATATTAGGCTGCAGGATAGCTGAAATTTTAAAAGTGACTGTAGTTAAACTTTTAAAATGCATTTTGAACACTGAATTACTGCCTATTTTTTCAAACCCCTTTGTTACAAGAAAGGTTAGTATTTCAGTAATTGCTCCTCCGAGTCCACTTCTCTCACCATCAAAAAGCATCATTTAAGTTGTTTAAATGCAAAATGTCTATCATTTATTATTATTGGCTGTACAATTTAGTGGAGATCTCATTCTTGCTACATTTTGATGTTTATAAATTAATGAATTCAGAATCAATTCATTTCCTAATAAAATCAACATAATTTAATTGGAAACTGCAGTATTATCATTATTATAGGTATATATTAGAGGCACTCTAGCAAAGCGTTGGTAAAGGTTGAGCTGACACTTAACATTCTTTATTCATCGTGCTGCACTCAGCATTAATATGACTTTCCAGTCTATTTATAGCTCTCTGTATCTCATCCCATTTAAAGCCTATGCTTGATGTATCTGAAGATTGCTTTTCTTTTACAGCTAACCAAGTGGATCTAAGTAGGCTTATCAACTAAAGTGGATCTGCCAATAAAATAAAAATGAGCATTTCAGCTACCACTGGAGGCTAAACAGATTCATTTTTTTAATTTGGTCAGTCTTTCTAGAGACCTTTTACCTAATGATATTTAGTGCATCAAAAACATCTGTCACATTCCCTTTAAGTACATCTGTCTATGTTTCCCTCCTATTAGTAAATAATATCTTTATTTCTATCTAAACTATATTCACACACAATTTATAGGCAAAAAGGTTGACATTTAGCCACATACCACCTACATTTTGGTAAAACGCTATAAAAGTAGTGGCAAATACGTAACAGAAAAAGTAATTACTGAGACGATGTCCAACTGAGCACAGTATCACAGAGAATACGAACACTCAAAATGATACATTCAATTTTACATTTTCTGTTGAGAGTCTATATGTTTTGTTATAAGCATCATTTGTAGAAAAATAACTAGAACAATTTCTAGATAAGCAGTCATTTGAAAGAATTTATGAACCAGGTGTGATGGCGCATGCTTGTAATCCCAGCATTCGGGAGGCTGAGACTGGAGGATCGAGGTTTGCGGACAACCTCAGCTATTTAGTGAGGCCCTCAGCAACTTAGTAAGACTCTGTTTCAAAATAAAGACTAAAACATGGGGCAAGGGGGTGTAACTCAGAGGTCAAATACCTCTAGGTTCCATCCCCAGACCCTCAAAAAATATATGGACATAATCTACATAAATCATTTTGCTGTTTATTGCTCCATTTATCTCAAGGATTCTTAAAATTTTTCACAAAACAATCAGGCACATTCGGCTGACAATTCTGCTATTATTTCAGTACCTCTACGAATACTGGGTTCTGTAAAATATTTTACACTCTGAAAATGTTGTATAATTTGGCTGTAATTTGTTTGGCTAAATAAATATTGGTAACCTAAAAAATTAATTAATAAATGTTATTATGTAATGATCATATTATGCTCTTTATAAACTTATATCAAATAGCAAATCATACCTTTCAACTTTAATTATATAAATTTACTAAATATAATGTCATAAAACAAACATTTGTATCAATATTATGAAAGATTAGCTAAAATAATGTATCACCCAAATAAGAATAATAAAAATAAATTTTAAACTTTGGATATGTATGTTACAGATTATTTTTCTAAATATGACATGTTCACTCACTATGGAAATGCTGCTCTCCTTAAAATATGATGTATAAAATCAGAGTACATTGACTCTGCTTCGGAGTAACACAAAGGGGGCAATATTAGGTTATTTTCATTGCTGTAGTAAAATACAGGTGATGAAACTTCTAAAATTTTTATCACAACATTAAAATTAAGGACCCCTAGCTGGGTGTAGTGGTGCATGCTTCTAATCCCCGCGCTTGGTAGGCTGAGACAGGAGGATCCCATGAGTTCAAAGCCAGCCTCAGCTACTTAGTGAGGCTTTCAGCAACTTAGTGCGACCCTGTTTTCAAATAAAATATTAAAAAAAAAACGGTCTGGGAGTATAGCCCAGAGGTAGAAAGCCTCTGGGTTCCACCCCCAGTACCACCAAAAAAAAAAAAAAAAAAATTAAGAATGCTTTCACTTCAAGGAATAAACACTGGGACTTCCCTTTGTACTAACAAGGCAGACTTGGTAACCCTCATTAAAAAAAAAAAACCTTGAATGCTAAAATTGATAGATCAAGTGTGATAAGCTGAACTCACATGAAGATCAGAAAAATACCAAGAAATAAGAAAAGATGAAAGCCAAGCAAGATGGTAAGTCAAACCTGATGCCCCGTGTGGTGCTGATGGGTGGGGACAAGACAGGATCTCGGGTCCTCAGTCATAGACCCGTGCGTTAAAGCCACATGTATGAGGGAACCTTGAGTTTTCTTTTTTTTCTTTTCTTTTCTTTTTTTTTTTTTTTTTTGGTGGTACTGGGGTTCCTGGAAGCCCTTCTCCCTCAAGGCTACACTCCTAGACCTATTTTATATTGTTTTATTTGGAAACAGGGTCTCTCAAGCCAGCAAAGCTGGCTCCGAACCAGCGCAATCCTCCTGTCTCCGCCTCCCAAGCACGGGGATTACAAGTGTGCGCCACCACGCCTGGCGAACCTTTAGTTTTCATCAGGAAAGTACTGGAAGTAAAATTCCTACAGAAAGAGCAACTTTTAAAAGTAGGCTTGAATTGTGCTGTGATAAAAACAAACTAAAAAGGTCATAAAATTAGTTCCTAACCACATAAAAGCTATAACTTGGAAATAACACTCTAGCTTATGGTTAGAAGCAAAAGAAAAACTGTAATTGCAATGTAGCCTCGACCTAACTGACATGGTGAGGAGGTAGAAAGGAAATAGGCAGATAGGGAAAAGGCCTCCATAGAAAAAAAGTTAATTTCCTGAGTTTCCTGAGGGGTGACAATTACCTGAAACTCCAAAGGCTCAGAGATAAGAAGGCCAGAGCTTCACAAAGCCATCTGTTTACTAATCAACAAACCCATGAGCAAGTCTGGCATTCCTGAAAGGAGACCCTTCAAAGGACTTGCAAATACCCTATGCAAATTCTCCTTGGAATCCCAAAAGTCACCCTAACCAAAAGCGGACTTGCAAGCAGTCAGGAAAGGCCTGACTGGATGACAAATTGGGGACTTTCCCTCTCGGAGCCCCCTCCCCTTTTGGGGAGCTGTTCTCTCTCTCTCGCAGGTCGTGTTGGCCCTGAGAGAAGGCAGAGTGCATCGAAGGGCACGTGGCTCGGTCGACTCTCGAGTAGTGACCTGAAGGCCTCTGCTGGACATCAAGGCTGGCCAGGCCCCTAGGGGTGACCTGCACCTCTTTTCTGGCAGATCGCATGGACTCTGGGAGAAAGTAGTTTGCAACTGACGGGCACTTGGCTCAGGCGACACTCGGGTAGTGACCCTGAAGGCAGCTACTGGACCCCAGAGTTCCAACTGCCCCTTTGGGGTGTTCGGCCACTTTTCTCTATTCCCATAGACTCTGGAAGAAAGCAGCCTGCACCTGAAGGCAATTCGGCTTGGGCTACTCTCAAGTATTGTCCTGAAGGCAGCTGCTGGACCCAGAGTTCCAGCCCCTTTGGGGGTGTTCAGCCACCCTTGCCCCATTCCCTGCTGCTTCCAATAAACCTTTTACTCCCCTTCCTGAGGTCTGCGGGTGTCATTCTTCACTCACCGTAGACAAGAACTCGCCGGGTTTCCTCTCAAGAAACCCCCGTTTCAATGGGATCTTTTTAGATAAGCTCAAGATTAACACAAGCACAAAATACGTTTAAAAGAAGACAAGAGGAAAGAAAGCAACAGAGATGAAACTGTGGAAAAAATTAATTTCATAAAAGAAATAGGGAATTTTATTAATGTTGTAATACCACGAAAATCATTTGACTCAGCTGATTTCAAGGGGAAATTCTAAACTTGCAAAGATCTTATAATACTACTATTTTATAAATTATTTCTCCATTGAAAAGCATAGGAAACTTCATAATTTAGTTTATGAATGATACACTATTACTAAGATAGTAAAAGCAAATGATGACTGTATAAAGAAAATTGTAGAACAATAATATCCTCAGAAATATTGATGAAAATTTAATTGTTTTATATTTTTGGTGGCACTGGGGGTGGAAGCCAGAGGCTTTCTACCTCTGGGTTATACTTCCAGACCTATTTTATATATTATTTGGAAACAGGGTCTCACTAAGTTGTTAAGAGCCTCACTAAGTAGCTGAGGCTGGCTTCGAACCCATGTGATCCTCTGGTCTCAGCCTCCCAAGCACGGGGATTAAAAGCATGAACCACCAGCCCGGCTTGATGAAAATTTTAAAAATGCCAGCAAGTAAAATATGGCACTAAGTTAGATAAATAATATGCCATAATAACTGATGTTTATTCTAAAAACTTGAGATTAATTTACTGTTTGGAAATCAGTCTATTAATGCCACATATCATGGTAATAAGTCTAAGAAAATGTTTCATATTATTATTACTTATATTAATATTCTTGAGAAAATCTCAGAACATTCAATCATTCAAAGAAAGAAAACCAAACAAGAAACAAAGAAAAAAAGGGAAAAGAAATAGAGCCAGGCAGAGGGACACACTCCCATAATCCCAGTACCTAGGAGTATTGCAGGTTCAAGGCCAGTCTCAACAATTTATCAAGACCTTCAGCAACTTAATAAGACCGTTTCAAAATGAAACAAAAAAGGCTGTGAGTGTAACTCTGAGGTAAAATACTTCTGGGTTCAATTCTCAGTATCACACACAAAGGAAAAAGAGAAGAGAAAAGAAGAGAAGGGAAGAGAGAAGAAAAGGGAAAAAAGAGAAAGAGAAAAGAAAAGAGAAATTTTAAAATGAGGGTGAAAACAATCTGTGGAGGTTAGTGGTGTTAGAGGTGGGACCGTTAGAAGGCGATTAATATAAAATAAAGTCACCAGAGTATAGACTTCATGATTGAATTCTGGTTGCTGTATGGGAAGACACACACACACACACACACACACACACACACACACACACACTCCATATCCCTTGTTATATGATACCATGAGCTGTATCAAGACTTCACTTCACATGCAAAAAGACAGAAGTGGCCTCTCAGCTTGAATCTCCAGAATCACAAATCAAATGATTTTTCCCAAAACTATTTCTGTCTTGCCTCACGTAGAAAAGTATAAAATGAAGAACACTGTGCAGGGCACAGAAGAGGCCATCTGGCAGCCGACTTGTAAGTTGTCCCTGCTGTTCCTTACTGCTAGAGCATCCCCTGAACAGTTCATGTGGCAGGCCCCTTCATGAAATGGCGGGGCATCCTTCAAGGAGAAGCTCTGACCTGGGAAGGAGCTCAGCATTTCCTACTAGAGTCACTGACCACCTCCAGAGGCTGGATGTGGGCCTCGTACACTTCGATAGCTGATGGTTTAATCAATCCAAGATTAAGGTTGGCTCATAGGCAGAGATAGAGTGACCAAACTTAAAAAAATATTACCAAAAAATCAGCATACAATCAACCTAATATTGTACACATTCAGAATCACTAAACAGATGAAGGTGCCCTCTGATCACCATACTCTCTGCCTAGGAGATAAGGGGCAAACAAAACAAAACTCTAGTCATTTTTTTCTGTGTATGGAAGGAAATCATGGCATGTTGAATTATTTGAAAAGCACATAGTTAAAAAAATTTAACTTTGATAGTCTTACGGTCACAGCCAGAACACTAACTTCATTTATCTCTGTGAGAAGCCATTTCCATTATTTCTAATCTCAAGAAGATTATTTTTAGATTAAATTAACCTGTCGAAGACTTTTACTCTATCTCAAGTTCTTTTTATCTTCCCTTTGGTACTGAGGATTGAGCCCAGGGATTCTCACATGCTAAGCAGGCGCTCAACCACTGAGCTACACCACCAGCCCCTATCTCAAATACGTTGGCGCACATGATCATTCTTTTGAATAGTGAACAGATTTCGGGAACTCTGAAACTTGTTTCTTCTTATAAAAAATAACTAGATGTACTTCAGTTTTAATGGAAGTAGGCAGTTATCCTGTTCCTTATGTATCAATTGCTCCATTCTATTTTCCCGAAAATATCAGGTAACTAAATTAAATGGTTTAAGACATAAAGTAGAGAAGTGATAATAATTTGAACTCTTCTTATTCAGTGATAACAGCTGCCGGTTTCACTACTATATTCAACACAGCAGGAGTTTTTCATTCATCATCCCTAGACATGTCATTTATATCAGATCTTGTAATTAAATCATTTGCTACACACTCTTATTCTGAAAATCTCTTTCTCTAAAATATTATTCAATTTTAATAATTTTCCCAATGGTTACAAATCTTATAATTATTACATCCTAATGGTGTCGGTTTCAGTGCATTTTTTATTGGTGTATTGAAGTCATACATCTTAACGGAGTACAGGATGGTAGAGGCCTACGTGCACACATCACTCATTTAGCCCTGCCTACTTACCACCCCACTTCTTCCCCTTTTCCTCCTCATTTTTGTCTTAGTGATTAACTTTGATGTGCTTATGAATTCATATCGTGTTCATTAAATCATTAAAACAATCTAAACACATACACCCTTATTGAATGGCATTGTGCGTAACAGGTCCACAATCATGTTCCATGCAATATTGGGCAGGTTTTATAAAATGCAATTAGCATAATTATTATTCGGAGCCTTGTTATTTTCGCCAGTGACTACAGGAGTCCTTGTAATACTATTTGCATCTGTAAACTCTAAGTGACAGTAATTAACTTCTGGTAGGTGATTGTGGACTGCAAAATAAACACTCTGCAGGACTCAGGTATCATAACAATATGTGACACTGTTTGTGTGGCACTCATTAATTTCACTGTGCGAATGACATTTCCTTTCCAAGGTCCTCTAGTGAATAGATATCTAGCTGCTGTGGCATTTGACATTCGGCCAGCATTGAATATTAAGAGTTTTCTCTCTGGTTCAGGCCTGTACCCTCCTCCAGGAGCAACAGAAAATGCAGCGGGCACACCCATGAGACTAGTTCTCCTGAGATACCATGTAAACTTAGAGGGCAGCTGCAGGTTTAGAGGAGATACATACTCCAGTTGCAATTAAGGAAGGTGCCTCCCTTGGGTACTCCTGTCCTCTAAAATATATAGAAACCAAAGAAGGTGATGTATAATCCGAGGGCAATAGCTCATTGTGAGGAAGAAAACTTAATATATAATCCAGGTATCATGGTACATCCCTATAATCTCAGTAACTGAGAGGCTGACAGTGGGATTGCAGGTTTTAAAACAGTCTCATCAATTTATCAAGACCCTCAGCAACTTGACAAGGCCTTGTTTCAAAGTAAATTAAAAAAAAAAAAAAGGGCCGAGGTAGAATGTCCTTTGGTTCAATCCCCTATAAAAAATGGCAACAACAACTAAAAAATTAAGATGTTTTAATGGATAATATGAAAATAAAACTTTATAAGAATGTGTGTATTATTACTGTATCATTTAAATGACATATTATTTTTGTTTTGTTTTGTATTTTGGGATTTTTTGGTGGTACTGGGGTTCCTGGAAAACCTTCTACCTCGGGGCTCACTCCCAGACCTATTTTTTTTTATATTTTTATTTGGAAACAGGGTCTCTTAAGCCAGTACGGCTGACTTCGAACCTGCGCGATCCTCCTATCTCCACCTCCCAAGCACAGGGATTACAAGCATGCATCACCACGCCCGTCTCTAAATGACATATTATTTAAATAATATATTAAATGCAAGCAAATTACCCTAAATTTATTTATTTATTTATTTATTTTTTTTTTCAGTACTGGAGATGGAACCCAGGGGCATTCTACATCTGAGCTACACCTGCAGCCCAATTTTTTTATTCTTTATTTTGAAACAGCGTCTTAATAAATCACAAAGGGGCTCACTAAGTAGCTGAAGCTGTCCGTGAATCGAGATCCTCCTGTCTCAGCCTCCCAAATGCTGGGATTACGAGTGTGTGCTACCATGCCTGGCTAATTAGCCTCACTTCAGAAATCATTGGGATGACTCCATCCAGTTTCATGTCAGTGACAGCGGCTTATCTATAACAGAATGATTTATTTGTGGTTCAGTTTTCCATCTCAATAAGATTTTTTTAAGATTCACACTCAGAAGAAATCCTGCTTCTTGATAACATCCAATCTCCTTAAACCCTCATCCAATGTCACACAACAAGGCTGAATCTTCATTTCCTTAGCAAACCATCAAGCTTGGATTCCCATAAACTCTAAGACATGAATTCTCCCACATTAAAAAAAAAAATAGCCTGGTGTGGTGGCGCATAATTGTAATCCCCATGCTTGGGAGGCAGAGACTGGAAGATCACGCAGGTTCTAAGCCCCTCGCTGGCTTAAGAGACCCTGTTTCCAAATAAAAACAATATATATAAAATAGGTCTGGGAGTATAGCCCAGAGGTAGAAGGGTTCCATTCCCAGTACCACCAAAAAAAAAAAAAAAAAAAACCCACAATAAATAAATTTGTTGAAATACATGTACTTTCTAGTGGTCTTTGGCTATGAGATATTAATGAAAATCAAAATTTATTTCATGGCTATAGGACGTTTTCATCATATTTTCTCCTAATACATGATTCATCATTTAATTTTTTTAATAATTAAATTTGTTAAAACATAAAATTTGTTTTACTTTAAGTTTTGTAAAAATTAACCTTCCAACTGATTAACCAATTTTAATGTATTCAATCATTTTTCATTATTTTAAATTCTTAATCATGCCATCTTAAGTTATATTCCAGTTGCATTTCTCCTACTAAAATATCAGAAACAAAAATATGCAGTCTGTATGCAAATATAAAACTTTAAGACTTAGTATAAGTTTAATATAAAAGCCTAATGAAGAAATAATGCATCTATCCTTAAACATTTAAAAGGTACTGTTGCTGTTATACACTGATGCTTAAACAATTTTAAAAGTAGAAATTCTCTGACAGTTTCATGTTCTCTCATACTTTAGTGCTTATTTCTGCTTCTTTTTCTCAGAAAGCACTTCCTCCTCTGTTCATTGACTTCACTCTTAGGAAGAATTCTGATTCATGTACCCTGGTTAGGGCATTCCATCTCCAGGTACATGGCATGGTTCACATCATAAAGCGCTTAAACAACCATCAGTCTCCCAATTTTCTATTTAGATTTGTACCCTCTGCCTCCTACTAATCAATAAGCTTATCATGATATCTCACTTATGTTGATTTACACAATTTCAAACAAGTAGGACAGACACAAAAGATGTTTATTGAAACCAAGAGTGTGTTTCCCAAAACTGTGAGTTAGTTTCAAAAAAAAATAGACCAGGAAGATAGCAGACTAGCAACCTCTCTCTTCATGCCAGGAACTACTCTCGATATATTACTTTTACTACTCTTACTATAGGAGAAAGACCTCTACACTCATTTGAAGTTCTAAGATAAGACAAGTTAAGAAACATAAAGAGAAAAGAGGTATCCAGTGCCTGGTAATAAAAGCTAAGACTTTATCTTTGTCAATTATAACTGAAATGGCATGATTTAACATGCAGCACCAGCCAAATAAAGATTCCTTTCCAAACAAGGGCATCAGGTACTTTTATGTGGTGCATAATAATCATCTTTTGGCTTCAGGCAGAAATGGAAAGAGGCGCTGAGCCACTGCCCTGCTGGAGATGCACAGGAGGTCAACCGGAAACGAGATCCACCTGCCCTGGTGGTGAAAGCCTGCTTTTCTCCTCTCAGGTATAAATGGACAAGCTGCTGTCCTGAGGCAGGAGCCTAAGGGTGTTCTGTTCATGTCTCATTGACCTCCATAAATATTTGCTGGATTGTCAAATAAATGACCTTTAATCTCTGACCAGGGTGTTCAGCCTTTAACCCTCTCCTTAGGATAACTTTTCACAGTGAAGCATTTCTGTTTCATCTGCTGAACTGCCCGAGGGCACCTGCTAGCAGCTTTTAGTCTGTTAGTTTAGCCAGGAATTTTTCTATGGCCTCTAGTGAGACATTTTAATTTTCACTGGTACTGCTTTTATATATTATTGCATCGCATCCCTATTGCTTCCTTTAAGCTTTATTTTAATACACATGAAGGAATATTGTCCATTGATGTTGCAAAACAAAAACATTGATAATGTTTTTGATAAGGTTAGATCCAAAAATACCAATCCTGAAGAAACTGTAGGAAGATGGCAATAGAGGAAAGACCCTTAGAAAAGTGTGCCCCTAACTCATCTTTGGAAGCTAAAATTGACCAGCATTCCACATCCCAGACTGCCTTCCTGGGAGGTATGAATTACAGACAGAGAAACTCAATAATATCTTTTTCCATTTCATCTCTCCTTTCACCTCTGAGGTTCTTCCTGGCATAAGTGCTGTACAGGGACAAGCATGATCACACACCTTCTAAATACTTTGACAAATCGGTAGACGACGTATTGACCAATGATACCATCATCCACGCTTGCTTACACCGTAAAGCACAGAGACTTTCTCAGTTACGTTTGCTTTCTCTAGTTTCCCATTCCGATCGTATTTTACTATCAAAGCCGCAAAACGCATCTTCTAAAAAATCATAACACAGCAATTTGATATGTGATACCACCAATACCACGTTGTCTCAAGACATCTGAATGGCAGACATAACCTCGTGGCTCATCTGTCTCCCCATGCTCAGTTATATACACAATGCACTTTCCAATCAACTCCCAATGTGATCATTTAAAAACCTGAACCAAGCCAGGCCCACATCACTTAGAAACTTTGGATGTCACTGAGTGAAATTCAAAGAAAATGTAAACCTACTTAATACTATCCCTACTCCGTCCCGAGCCTACTCTCGGAATCCACTGCTACCACTCTTCTTGTAGACGGTGCTCTGGCGAAGATGCGCAGGATTTTATTCTTGCCCTGTGAAGGTCTCAGGGCAGGGACACCTCCCGACGAAGAAATATGAACTAGGAATTTTACTGCAATGGAGCTTCATCTATTCCATTATCCTTTTCACTGGCTTTTTGGGAGCTACTGTCATCTGACTTTATTCTTTACTCTTTTAACTGATCATTTTCTTCCTAGGAAAGTGAAAGTTTCCCTGAGTTTGGACTTTTTTTTATCTATTTGTTTCAAATATCTAGAAACTATTCCCTTGTACTATTTATGACTAAATGTTGAAATAAAGTTGCAAATAAGCCAACTGAAAATAACAAAGTTGTCTAGTTAATGTAGTTTTTATCAGCTAATGGGAAACTCAATTTTTTAATATGGAATTCAAAACAAAATACTTCCCAAATATCACATGACCCAAATTAAGGTACATGGTTGTAAGATATCCTTTAAAAATATTTTCTGGCCGGGCGTGGTGGCGCACGCTTGTAATCCCCGCACTTGGGAGGCGGAGACAGTTGGATCACTCAGGTTTGAAGCCGGCCGCGCTGGCTTAGGAGACTCTGTTTCCAAATAAAAATGTATAAAAAATAGGTCTGGAAGTATAGTCCAGAGGTAGAAGGGTTTCCAGGAACCCCAGTACCACAAAAAAAAAAGCAAAATATATTTTCTGATATCCATCTTCAGAGTGCAGATCTACACATCTATTAAGACCAAAGATATAAGACTTGTCTCATATCTTTCATCTAAGCCTATAATTAGAATAAATGTATTCACTTACTATTAAAAGTGAACAACACCTAAAACATAAGCATTCAGGGTTGGTTATGAGAGAAAAGAAGAGTATACTAATTTCTTAGGATTGTCAAAGCAAATTACCAGTCTCGGTAATTTAGAACATCATACAAATTAATAATTTTACATTTTTATATTTTATTGGTGTTTTGTAATTCTGCATCATAGTGAGGGCCAACGTGGTGACGCATGTACACAGCATATGGTATGTGTCCTTCAAGATCCCCTTTGCTACCTCCTTCCCATACATATTTGTGAGGTTGACAGTGATGTCTTCATATATGGACATATCAATACTTGAACTTTCCTTCCTCAGGTTTTTTTCCTTCCCTACCTTCCTCCCTCAATCCTCACCCACTATTTTTTACTGGTTTCTCTCTTCATTTAGTGGAAGTTGTTTTTCTTTTCTATTTTTCTCTGTAGCTTCCATTTATGACAGAAAATAAACCATGACTTTCTGAAGTTGGCTGATCTCACGCAGCATACCATTGTCTCATCCTGTTAATTTTCCTGATAATAACAGAATGGCTGAGTAGAGTTCCACTGTGTGTCTATACCACTTTTTTTTTCATCCATTCGTCTGTTGAGGTTTGTTCCATAATTTGACTAGCTCTGGCACTATAAACAAGAATATGCAAGGAGAGTACGAGACGTAAAGTTCTGAACAGTAGAAAACTATCACCCCGACACTGGCAGGGCCACCCTCCACTGGGCTCTTGTGGCTTTCTGTACTTGCTGGAAATCTTGGTGTCCTTAGCTTGAAGCAGTAACAACCCATGTTCACCTAAGTTGTCACAAGGTCCTTTATCTTCTCACAGCCTTCTTATAAGAACATCAGACGCTTGATCAAGGCCCACCTAAATGCAATGTGATCTGATTTAGCTTGATAACATCATGAAAGAGACCCTACTTCCAAACAGGGTCACATTTACACGTCTAGGAACTTAGGGCCTGAACATTTCACAATGGAGAAAATCCTTCTATCCAGTCAGAACATCTACCTAGAGATAGCATCATTTATAACATGACATTTATACGAAGTCTTCAGTCCCCGAACGCAGAGCTCACACAGCCGGTTTCTATAAATGCTCCTTATGACAGAACCATCATAAAATAATTTCATTACTATTTGGTTTCTATTCCATGTTTACCTCAGCAGATATATTATTTGAAAATATATCTACATGCAAGGACATAATTTGCCAGATGTGCTTGATAAAATAAAACTGATAATTGTTCCAATCAATAGCTTACTGTAACTTCCCTCTAGGTACAGATATTGATAAAACATTAACACAGCCAGGTGTGGTGGCACACGCTTGTCATCCCCGCGCTTGGGAGTTTGAGACAGGAGGATCGTGCAGGTTAGAAGCCAGCCATGCTGGCTTAAGAGAACCTGTTTCCAAATAAAAATATAAAATAGGTCTGGGAGTGTAGCCCAGAGGTAGAAGGGTTTCCAGGAACCCCAGTACCACCAAAATAAAAATAAAAAAAATTACACAACAGAAACCCAAGTTTTTTTAACCTAATTTTAAAAAATCTTTTTTATATTCTAAATAAACACAATAATATTTAAGCTTTATATACATGTGTTATTGGCATAGCTCATGAGGTGCTGAACTATAAATAGGATAGATATGATAAATTTACTAAACTGATGAATTCCATCCCACTTAAGCAACAGAGTAGCAAAGTATGGACTTTCTGGACACAAACTTATGTTTGAATTATACTCTTATATTTGAATCATACTACTAAGATTGATCCAGGTATCTAAATAGAAAACAAAAGTTCAGAAATTTATATCCACCTTTATATATCTTAAGAAATTCTTCCTATTTTGAAATAAAGACAAATAATCTTGTAAATGACTTAGATTCATTAGTGTTTCTTCAATTACTATGTAACAAGGTATGCTTGTTAAAAGAGCAATGAGATTTTTATAAGTAACTCTAGATTAGAAGTTGACAATGACAATGAGATGCTTATTAAAAGAACAAGCAACTTGTGAAGGAGACGCTGGGATTCTGTTTCATTGCAGAATTTTACATTCTCAATTCCATTTACAAGCTTTGCCAATAAGAGGCAGAGACATCCTGAAATGACATTTACTATGTTTAGAGTACAAGCCTGTAACGTCTGTGAGAAAGAAGAAATCAGACTCTTTATATGGAAGGCAGCACTGCGTATGCACATTATACTTTGGTTTAGAAACATTTTCTATTCTGCCATGAATTTTAAAACTCATATATTTACACCTCTCTTACACATATGGAAAAAAGATGAAGATATATATGTATTACCAATATATATTATGTGTTATAAAATCTCATTAATCCTGTTTTCAATCAGGTAGCACATATTTAAAAAATAATGTGAGTGGACAATGAGACAGCTATTACTCCTGAACTACAAGAAGCTATGCTCAGTCTCTAGCTATAGACGTTTGAATCCAGGTCATGGATCAAAGAGATGTCTGTCTGAAGCATTGCCGCCCAGGACCATAGACATCAGGGCATTAACCTTGTCACACGTAACTAATTTCTACAGACAATTTAAAACTGTCTTCTGTTGAAGTGCTCCATTCCTGACATCTCCTAAACAGTAGATTGCCTCTTGTGATCTAGATTTACTAACGTAACTTGGGTGGAGTTATTCTGGTGGAACAAGTCTCCGTGACTGTCTTCTCTTAGTCATTTCACAGCATATGAGGGTTCAACTTTCTCCATCTCTCAGCTGAATGTTCTGTACATTCTGAGCATTGCCTTGAGGTCTTTACATACCCAAGCTGGTGATGGCTGCTCATTTTACTGCCCTAACCATGGGGGGGTGATGTTACTATCCTCTTTAATTTCAAGTTCAACTTTCTGATTACTGTTCTTTTTTTACACAAAACCTTGATACTTTGAGTTTATACAAATGAGAGCAACTTTTCCCATTAGGAATCACATTCATTGAGAATATCCTTCTGATATCCTTCTATCTTTGCAAATTTTGGCACAAAGTTCATTATCTTTCTGTAATGTCTTGCCATCAACCTGATTAACTTCCATCAAATTCAGTATTCATTATTTTAGTATCTAATGCAGTGCTGTACAACATAATTGCATTAAGCTTCTTCTTGCATTGGACAACTTAAGGACTTTTCCAGAACACAATCCACCATTAAATATATAAGTTCAATTTAATACAGTTTCTAAATTTCTAGCGTCCTTTCTATTACAACCAAAACACCTTTTTTAATCTTATGTATGCTTTATATTGTCCACTTTCTTTTTTGTTGGTACTGGGGTTCCTGGAAACCCTTCTATCTCTAGGCTACACTCCCAGACACCTATTTTTTATATTTTTATTTGGAAACAGGGTCTCTTAAGCCAGCGAGACTGGCTTCCAACCTGCGCGGTCCTCCTGTTACTTCACTCCCAAGCACGGGGATTACAAGCATGTACCACCACACCCGGTGCTATTTTTCCACTTTTTATATAATCCCAACTATTAGTAAAAAATTGCAACACTAGACAAATTCAAATATCAGCCTCAAATTATACAACCAGTAGTCTTAGCACTATAAAAGTGTCACATCTTTGTTAAATGGAGACACTGAGAATAAAAAACTCCAGATTCTCTACTGTCAGTCATGTGTGTATGTGTGTGTGTGTGTGTGTGTGTGTGTGTGTGTGTGTGTGTGTACTAATATTTTATTCCATTCTGGATGCTTTTAGCTTAGAGGTTGAGAACATGGATCCTGAATCCATAATATTTGAGTGCTTATTACCTGGGTACCACAGGGTTAGGTACTTACCCAAAGCTGTATGTGGAAATGAAATGATAATATTTGCTCCATCAAGTTGTCACAGGAGTTGATATAATCTATCCACATTCTTAGTATAAAATGGTACAATATGTTGTATATACATATATATACATATACTATATATTATATATGTGTTTATATATACATATACATTGTGTATATGTGTATGTGTGTACACATACATATTCCATACCTATAAAGTATTTTTTCGTAGTGTCTAAATCATGATATTGGTACTGACCAGAGTGATAAAAGAAGTAGAATCCTTAATAATTTGATAAAGAACCAACAGATTTCTCATACAGATGGAAGGCAGGTTGTAGAAGGAAAAAGGAAAGACAGGAAGGAATATTTTGTGACTTTCTCAACAACATCCACGCTCCCATAGATAGCTCATATATTGATAGACTACCACTTTCTTCATAGAGTTTTATTCTGAATTTTTTGTTGTTGTTCTTTTCTCTGATAGAGTTGGTCTGGAAAAACTCCCTGCAATTAATGAAAACTTTAGACAAAAATTTCTCTTTCTCTGCAAGTTCCACTTAGATATCCTGATATCTTCATTTAGATTTGGGAGCACTCAGAATATGAACTTAATAATAAAACAGGAAAAATTACCCATTGACTATATAGTTCATTAGCTCAGCCCTAGACCTTTAGTATTTTTCACAGATCTTTATATATTCATATGCATGAATACATATATACATATGTATACATACATATAATGTGTGCACAGACTTATCCAGACATATTTATATATATGAGAAAATACACAGACACACATGTCTATGCCTATATTTTAAATAGTTACATAATCAGAAGATGCCTTAAAAACTCCATTATATTAATCTTTTGTTATATAAATAAATTTGGGATGGTATACCTTGTCTCCTCCTGAAAACACTGGCAGTTTAAACAATAAATAGACTCTCCATTATAACTCAGAATTGTAAGTCCCTCTCTATTCAGTACACAAATAAAATATAAAACAGGATAACTTCAGAATTTATCATTTTAATTTAACCATATGTTTTATAAAATAAGAATGTTATTTAAGAGAATGCAGTTAATTATTTTTACCTCTTCAAGTTTTAATAAAAAGAGATAAGAAACATTTAAACTGGACCATTCTACCCTTCGTCAGATGGAAGACTCATTCATCTATTTTGGCAATGGGACATTTAAAGAGGTAAGGAGAGACTTAAAGCTCAGAGCTTTGAAGCCTATGCAGCTGTATATTAATGACTGCATCTGTTATGTTTTGCCTAGAGTTTTTCTATCTGTAAAGAGTTGCATAACCACTGTCAAGAGACTTAAAAGGCTCCCATTAATTTGCAATGGCAGCAATTAGCATGACTGGTGATAAGCCTAGCTAGTTTTCAAGCTGTCAGTGCCTGGCCATTTTTATTTAGAATTTTTGTAAACTTGTGCTATCATTTGCTTAAAAGCATCAACTAAATTCTTATTTACATATATGTAAATTCTAAATTCATATATATATATATATATATATATATATATATATATATATATATAAACTTGGGGATGAAATATTTCTAAAAAATATTTTTAAATGACATATGAAGGCCAGATGTGGTGGCACACACTTGTAATCCTAGCATTCAGGAGGCGGAGACAGGAGGATAGAGGATAGAGTTCCCTGGACAGCCTCAGCTACTTAGTGAGGTTTTTTTCAACTCAGTGAGCCCCTGTTTGAAAAAATATAGAATGAAAAATAGGGCTGGGGATGTAGCTCAGAGGTAGAATGCCCCTGAGTTCCATCCTCAGTACTGCCAAAAAAAGATAATAATAAATAAATAATGACATCCCAAATTGAATCCAGGTGTATATAAATGATATGTAAATACAGGAAGGAATGCCAAATCACAGATTAGAAATATTTAAGACAGAAAATACATAAGAGATAAAATCATAAAATCATAGAACTAATAAAACAAAATATTAGTTTTTTAAATGTAGAAGCTAGGGAGTAATTGGGATACTAGAAGGACCTCAGATAATGGAGGAGATAATCCAGTGGAGCCAGGGAAGTGGTCTATAAGAGGGGAGGGAGAGGGAGAATCAATAAAGAAATCACTTCCAGTGACATTGTGTACATATTTAAGAATACCACTGTGAATCTCAATATTCTATATGGGGGAGGGAGAATGGGGAGGATACCAAAGAAAGTTCACCAGATATTGTCTGCATTTCACTATCACTGTGATTCACATTAAATGTGAGACTATAATGCAACACAAAGTATAAAAATAAAAATAAAAAATCAGTGTTAGAAGGATGCAAATCAAAACTACCCAGACATTTCACCTAATTCCAATTAGAATGGCAATCATTCAAAATACAAACAACAAATTTGGTGAGAGTGTGGAGAAGTAGAAATGTTAACACATAGTCGGTGGGACTGCAAATTAGTACAATCACTTTGGAAAACAGTATGGAGGATTCTCAGAAAAATGTGAATGAATCTATCATATGATACAGCAATACTACTTTTGGGTATCTACCCCCAAAGAATGGAAACCAAACTACCAAAATAATGTATGGATATCTATGTTATAGCCTCACAATTCACAATTGCCAAACTATGGAACCAGTCATGATGTCCATTAACAGATGAATGGAATCCAAAACAATAGGTTATGTACACAATGGAATTTTACTCAGCCTTAAAGAAAATCAAAATTATATCATTTATAGGGAAATGGATGAAACTGGAAAACATTATGCTAACTGAGATTAATCAGTCATAAAAGTGATAAATTTAAGTTCCCCCTAATATGTGGAAGCTAGGGAGAAAAAGGGTCATAGGAGGAACTCTAGATGGGGAAGGGAAAACCAATGGTAAGCAAATAAGGCAAACTCACTGAGGGGCTGGGAGGGGAAAAAGAAAAATTCCCTAATGTACATGATGTACATTCATAAACATACCAAAGTCAACTAGTAAGCTAAACATGAGAAAGGAGGGGGGATGTGGTGGGAATTGGGGAGGAGCTAAATGAGTGATGTGTGCATGTATGCTTCTACCATCTTGTACCTCATTGAAATATATGGCTATGATGCACCAATAAAAAGTTTAAAAAATCTAACAATAGAGTCAAGGGATAAAAGGAAAATATTGTTTCAGTATTCAGAAAAGCAGGGCCAGGAACTGTTGGCAAATGTGTAATAATAAGCATGTCCAACTCTCTAGGCTCATCAAGTTTTCATATGACAAATTATGATATTTAATTATAAAACATATTCACATGTTATTCTTCTTCAGTAATAATAGGATAGATTACTCCCCTTGACCCAAAATGACTGTGTTCCCTACTGTATTAAAACCAATGAATGATCTTTAAGGAGTCTATCTATCCAATATTTTAAAATGGCTAACAGTGCCAAAGAGATTATACAAAAATCTTAAAACAATATTTTCTTTCCTCTCTAAGATTGAGACAGTTCTCAGTCTTGGTAGAATACTCAATTGAAGGAGTTGGTTGGTAGCTTAAGGAGCAGCAGAAACACCTTTGATAACAGAAATGCCAACTTACAATGGGTGAAACAAAAGTTTATTATGTTCATGCAACCAGAGGCCTGGAGATCGTTTCTTCCTGGCATGAGGGCAGGTGCTAAAGAATATCAGACACTAAGTAAGAGCCCTGCTTTTGTGAATCTCCACTGTGGCATTTATCAAGGGAAAGAAAGTAACCAGAAAGGAGACTCAAGGATGGAAAGTACAGTAGCTTTCCTGGTAGGTACTTCCAGACCAGTATCACTCATCCCTTTGTAGTTCAAAGAAATGTTTTTTCAATTATCTATCATAGAATCTGGGAAATAAGAAGGAATTGAAAATGGTTAAATGAACTTTTTGTAGCTGCCATGATGGAGGATCAATGCTTGCTTGGGTAGAGGAGAAAAGGCATTTGTTTGATGCAAAGTGCTATCTTTTATTTCTGAAAGTGTAGTTTAGTCTACAGACAGCATATGAAGTGTTTCCCAAAAGTCTAAATTTTTTCTTATAAAAATCACATTAATTGAGGTAAGTCAGTAAATAGTTTTACTAGGAATCCTAAGATCTTACTCCTCAATGAAATCACTGAAGCTCCAAGTTGAACTATTTTGTTCAAGATGTAAATATAGATGGAATCAAAACTTAACCCCAGACTTCACTGACTCTCATAATAACTTCATTTTTGACGAATTTATTTTCTATTCACTTTGCAATGGAATGAAACACCATGAGGACAGAGATTTCGCCTGTCTTGCTTGGTCCTGAATTTTCAATGCCTGGTACAGTATTTGCCAATATTTAATAAATAATTGTCAAATGAACAGTGAGTGAGCCTCAATAAATATCAGTATACAAGATCATCATCATCATCATAATCATTATCATCATTTACATGGAGTAGTAAAGCCATGGTCCTCTGTCTTTCAGAATTTCATCCTCTTTCCATGATCTGGAAACATATATCATGTCATCTCAGTCCTACAAAACTCTGCTTTTATACTCATGATTGAGAAGCCAGTTTCTTCGACCACTAAAATCTTCTCACCAACTATGTTTTCACTTTTCTTCAGAGGAGAAAAAAAAAATCTGGCATTGCTGCTTCTCTGAGACCATTGTTTCTGAAGTCAGTTCACACACTGAAAGCATGCACACACTGGTATCTGCAGAGAAATGTGGCAACCTTGAGCAGAGGGGAAAAACGCACCAAAGCCACAGTTCTAGGAGCAGAACATCCTGGGCAAGTCTTCATGCTACAAGGACAAATGACTTCCTTAGCTCTCCAACCTGGAGGATTTTGTGCAGTACAACGACAAATGCCTCAAATGATACACCTGATTTGGCATTGATTTTAAAAGTTTATTCAATTTGTCTTGTTCAGGAGGCCCTGAAAACTTACTTGATTTTTATATATTTTCTCTCAAGCAACTTTGGTGCAAAATAGTTTTTGAAATAATGCTCCAATTGTTTGAGAATATCTACATTTGTATATCAGCTGTTTTACTCTGCTCATTTATGGTATAAATATGCAAGTTCGGTTTTTATTATGCTGCCCTATGCAAGGCTAATGATTGTATGTGTGACTTCTGGATGTTTTTTATATACTTGCATTGTAACTATACATTATATTTATCTCCAAAGCCATACAAATACGCACACAGACCTTAGTGAGTCTCCATACTACCCACTCCTCCCCATACATAATAGTCAAACTGATAACTGCATTTTAAGCTTCTTGTTAAAATATAAATCTTGTTGACACCTTAACAAAAATTTAATTATGTCATAACAGTATTTGCTCAGTTGATCCCCCATATGGATAATCATAATTGCAGAGCTTCTGGACATAGAGGTCCATCCCCATAGCAATAGTAATGAAGGGCTGATTCTATCGACTAAGATTGCACATAGCATCTGTTTCTCAGTACTCAAAGAAGTGCTTCCAGCAGGCACAGATGGGGATCCATAGCCCCTTTAAAACCTGCATCATTTTAATGAAGTATATTTAACAAAGTGTGGTGCTTCCCAAAAATTATAAAAAGATTCATACTAGAAGAGGATGTGGTCAACTTTAATTAAGTTCATGTTTTGCTACTTATGCTATCTTAATAAAGCACTATGTTATGAACAGATATATTTTTATACACACAATAGGAGAGAAAATTAAATCTGTGTTGTTTACGAATAAAGTTTATGTATTGCAATATCACCACGGTTTAAGACCATTTTATTAATTTCATACTTATTTGCTCTTAGCTACTATCCACTATATAGTATTATTAACCACAATCTCAAAGACAGTGATGACATTAAAAGTCTCTTAAAACTAGATTATTTCAAATAAAATCAAAAGAGTAGACTAAAGACCATGATACTTGAGTTTCAACTATAAGAAAGAAGTAAAAATTACACATTTATTCCTAAGAATATAGAAAGTCAAAATAATATAAAAAAGAAAGTAAAATCTAAAATACATCACCCATACTTTACTTCACCTGTTAAATTTGGGAAATATTAAATTACATGTTCCATCATGAACCATAATGTGATATAAGGAACACTTATGTCTTATGTATGGAGATAAACAATAGATGGTACACAGGAAGATAGAAGATAATCAGATGGAAAGGATGTTTTAGATGTTTTACAGAAGTAAAATTCACAGGCAATAGTCAATTTCAAGCATGTTAAAATTTGAAAGAGAATGGCAAGGAAAAATATTTCACATGTACTTATTCATGGACTGATCATTCACTTGTTAGAATACTACTTTAGTCAGAGTATTCCAGAATTAGGGAACCTTGTAGTAGGATACAGGGAGAGGGAAAAATGAGAGGTATATTAAGGGAAATACTTTGTCATCATAAAGGAAGATCAACTCCTTAGGCCACCTACAAATCTGAGACTAAGGAGGCAAAAAAAAATCCAGAAGCATGCCTCAGTCTGAGTCCAGTAGCATCAGAGCCAGAGAAGCAGGTAGTTTGAATCTCAGTTCAAAGGTAAAGGCTTGAGAACCTGGGGAAGGATACTGCTGGTGCAAATCCTAGACTACGAAGGCCAGAAAATTGGAAGTTCCAATGTCCGTGTGCAAGAGAAGAATTACACCCCATCTTCACAAGAGGGAGAGAGAATTCAGGTTTCTTCTGCCCTTTCATTCTCTTATCTGCACCATCAGGCTATAGGAGGGTGTCTTTCACCATGTTGGATGAAGTTGGATCTTTCTTAGCCCACTGATGTAAATGCCAATCTCTAGAATCATCCCTACAGACATAAGCAGAGATAATGTTTACCCGCATTTTGTTGCTGTGATAAATGCTGAGGGGTAGACCGAAGGAGCAAAGATTCATTTTGGCTGTTGTGTACAGAAGTTTCTTACATGTCATCTGGCTCAGTTGCTGTGAGTATAAGGTGAGTTAGAATGTCCTGGTGGAAGGGTGTGGTAGAAGAAGGTTGCTCTCAGCTCATAGCAGTTGAGAATTAGAGACTGGGCAGAGGTCCTGGGATCAAGAATTACCCTTTGAGGGCACACCTCCAGTGACATACTTACTCCAACCATGCCCCACTACCTAAATTTCCACCACCTCTGAGAATCCCATGCAGGTATAAATGGGTTAATTTACTGATAAGGTCTGAGCTATCACAACCCAACTATTTCCCCAAATCCCCACTTCTGAAGATTACTGTACTGGGGACCCACTCATCAACACATGAGCCATTGGGGACATCCCAGATTCAAACCATAGTACCTTGGGATCACTTAGTCCAGTCACCATAATACCTTGAAATCACCTAGTCCAGGCAAGCTGACACCTGAAATTAACCATCACAACTTGTTGTGGTCTTGAATTTCCTATTGTTAGTGAATGAAATATATATTTTGGATAGTCCCTTTATTTTAAAGCTAAGGATAGCCAATTATAAAGACAATCATTAAGAACACAAAACACAATAAATGCTGGTGAAGATGTAGAGAAGAGGAAACACTAGTACATTTTTGTCGGGGTTGCAAATTATTGTAACCACTTTAAAAACCGTACAGAGGATTCTCAGAAGAATGGGAATGATCCTACAATACTCTCCAACAATACACTTCTGGGTATCTACCCAAAAGAATAGAAACTAATCTACCAAACTAATGCATGTGTATCTATGTTCATAGCTGCACAATTGCCGAACTATAGAATCAACCAAAATGTCCATCAAGAGATTAATGGATTACAAAACCATGGGATATGTAGACAAGAGGGTTTCATTCAATCATAAATCATAACAAAATTATGTCATTTTCATAGAAATAGGTGAAACTGGAGAACATTATGCTAAGTGATATTAGTCAGTCACAAAAAGCAAAAAGCAGATGCTCTTCCTAATGTGCAGAAGGTAGGGAGAAAAAGGGTCATAGGAAGACCCTCCAGATGAGAAAAGGGGACCACAGGTATGAGCAAATAAGGTGATCTAGCTGCAGGGGATGGAAGGGAGAAACAGGGAAATTTCCTAATACACATAAAGTACATTCACAAACATTTCAGAGTCAACCACTAAGCCAGAAATGATAAGGAGGAAGGGTTGAAAAAATGGGGTGGAGAGTGGAGAAGGGCTAAATGAGTGATGTGTGCACGTATGTTTCTACCATTTTGTATCCCAATAGATGTATGAATAAATCAATGACAAGTTTAAAAATTAAAAGTAAAAATAAAAGCTGATAATAAAAATTTTGATATGGTACTGCACTAGCATGTGTTACTGTAAGAGAGGAAAGAAATGTGGACACTGAATGAATGTTCTTAATTCTGACCTCATGAAGTTCATAGTGTAGCATGAAAATATGTAGACTCTATTTTAGGGAAGACTCTGACAATATTGGATAACCTGTTGGATAAAACTTAGAATAATTCCTTTATTAAAAATAAAAATTGCCCCCGGGCATGATGGCACACTTGTAATCCCCGCGCTTGGAAGGCAGAGACAGGAGGATCATGCAGGTTTGACGCCAGCCTTGCTGGCTTAAGAGACCTGTTTCCAAATAAAAATATGAAAATAGGTCTGGGAATGTAGCCCGAATGTAGAAGGACATCCAGGAACCCCAGTACCACCAAAATAAACAAACAAACAAATAAATAAATATTGCCGAGCATGGTGGCACACACTTGTAATCCCAGCATTTGAAAGGCTGAGACCAGAGGATCGTGTTTGCAGACAGCCTCAGCTACTTAGTGATCCCCTTTATTCTTTATTTCAAAATAAAGAATAAAAAATAGGGCTGGGATGTAGCTTGGAGGTTAAATGTCTCTGGGTTACATTCCCAGACCCACGAGATTATATATATATTAAATTAGGTTATGTACATCATTGCAATCTATAAGATCTAATACTGCTGTGTAAAAGTTGAGGTTATTTTGATAATTTTTATGTACCCAAATTTTTTAATTTCAGAATCAATGCTCCCCTGTGAGAGAGCTCCTCTCTTTTCCTTTCCTCTGCCCTTGCACAAAGCCTGCTATTCAAGAGCTCAATTGTTGCTCATGTCTGGTGTTGAGAAACAATTCCCATTAGAGCACTCTGCTCAAAATTGTCAGTAGTTTTTCTTCAGTTTTCCCTTGCTTCATTCTCTAATCAGTCCAGTGTACCTGCCTGAGGTTTCACTCTCACAGAATCACATGAGATGACAACTAAATCAGAATAACTATGAGGACACACAGGCTCCATGCCAGGATGGCTGGAATACAAATATTTGAATCAATGATTTTTATTACAATTCCACCACTTTCATTTATAAAGTATTAAAGTGCATTTGTATAAAATATGGAAATGTATTTATAAAGTATTAAAAAACTTTATTGCCTCTAAATATATAAATTTTACATGAGAAATTATATCACCACCATCAGAATTTAGGATGAAATATAGTCAATTTCCTACAAAAAGTGTCTTACACACAATGGCTTTATGTGTTAATTTCTCTCAAAACTGAATTGTACGTTAGCCAAGAACTTCCCCTCCTAAAGCTTTAGAAATGGTACATGTTCTTGGAAATGTGGCAACTAAACAATAATTATCAGGTGGACTTATCACAATTGCAGCACAATTCTCTATAGAATAATTGCTTTCCTGATCTTAATCTATTTTTCAGCCTTACAAGCCAAATCTAAAGTATTAGATGGCACAATATTGGTACTGTTTCCAAGCTGACTTGTTAAAGAAAACAAGGCCATTGCAATTATTTGTCATATAAATAAGATATAACAATGGAGCTTTGCATCAGTTTATGGCTTATATTTTATTGCTTTTAATTTTAACTGAAAAAAATGCATCTAATGCTATGTGTGCTTCTCTACAAAGCTCCAGATTAAAAAATAAATGTGGTGTCAGCATGGTCTATGCACCATCAGACTACTTTTCCTGGAAATCTCAATTAAGTTTCCTCTAGGGCTTGCAGCTTTGAAGCAAAATATTGTAGTTCTTCCTTGCTGCCTCCACTGAAAATATTTCTAAAGTTATCCAACACTTTTTTTTCTTTGTAGCACCATATAGGAATACAGAAGGGCCAGAATCTTGAGATGTGTCAAATTACTTTTGGGAAATAATGACTTGTTGCCGTGGCAACCTCGAACCTAACGAATCTATCATGCGCTCTCAGTCCAGGTATAAAATGAACTGCACCCGGAGTTTTCAAACAGTGACTCAGTTGCTGGAATCAAGTTTCAGGTTCCTTTTTGCTTCTTTCTTTTTCTTACTTTTTTGTGATTTTATTGGTGCATTATAGTTTTTTTAAATATTAAATGATAGAATATCACCAAGCAAATGAATCTTTAAGGTAATATATATTTATTTTTTCCCAAACTAGAGAGAATTATTGTCTATAGAACTGATTCGAAAACAGGACATTTGTAATATCTTCTAGGTCATTGTTAAACATGACTTTTAAATTTTATTTTCTTATAAACTGACAGGCTAGGTAATTAATGTTTCATATACTGGTAAAGGACACTGGCTTCCTTATGATGGTGCTATTTTCTATTTTTCTTTGACAGAATAGAGAACATTAATTAAGAGACAGAGGATAGAGACAGAGTTGGCAGTGCAGTATTTTCTTACCTGTGGAGACTGGCAGTGAGGTCTGTCCTAATAACTGGGTAAAATAACTGACTACATCAATGTCTATTATAGAATATGGTGTATCTAGGGTATTGGCTATTCATTCTCAGAAAAAAAGAAAGATGTGAAACATGGAAGAAGGTGTGTGACAGCTGACGGGCAGTGTTGGATCAGCTCTCCTGGCTGCTGCCCCAGGACCTGACCCCCATGTTCCCTGGACGACTGGACTCCCATTGCATCACTCTGCCAGAAAAATCATTTAATCATACTGTCATTTCTGATAAAGAATTCTAGATAAGCTGTTTAATTTTCCTTAATGAAAAATCACAAGGCTAAAGAGGGAATTAAATAGGCATAAATCTTCGAGGAATAAGTAATGTAGCAATGTTTCTGTTTGAGAGTCCTGGCGAATGTCTGTCTCATGTGATCACCAGTGATTGAACCCTGATCCTGCAGCTCCCTGGAGACAGTAATCAGATGAGGCAGCCACCTCCCAGTTGATGAGATTAATCTGAAGGGCTCAGCCTTGCACAAGAAGGGCAGAATGTGGTCCTTAGAGCCCTGGAATCCCATTGCATTTCAGAAACGTGAAAGCAAGAAAATTTAACTTTCTTTGCTGAAATGCAATATTCTTTCTATTATAAAAATGTGAGAATTTAAAAATTCTAAACTAAAAGAGTCTCAAACCTGCGAAGTCCAGGGAACACTTGTTGATGAACTGTCAGGAGAAATCCTGTCATATTCCATGGAACATAGTTGGAACTCAGTAGTGATACTGTTGTTAGCTCTATTATATTATTTTTATTTATTTCTGACTGACAAAAACGTAAAAATCTTTACCTATTAATAGGGGAATAACAGGGCATGCTATGGTACACACACACACACACACACACACACACACACACATATGTTGTAGGATGTTTAAATCAGGTTAAGCCTATTTCCTCATTTATCCTTTTTTTTCCCAATTGTATTTATTGCATATGAACATTAAGATACCTATGACAATGCTCTAACTTTTCTTTCAACCATTTCCCATATTTTAGAACTTCTAAGAGGAGAAATTAATTGATTACCTTTACCAAGATAATTCATAAATAATTTACCATTTAAGTTATTTTCATTTTTTCAATAATTTTTTTATTGGTGCAATTTTAATCTTAATGAGGTACAAGATAATAGAGATATAGCTGCACAAAACACTCATTTAGCCCTTCCTCAATTTATATTTTCTTAATGGAGAAAGCATTCAAAATATGGTCTAGCTTTTTAAATGTACAGTATGTTGTTATCTACAATCACCCTAATGTCCAATTGCTCACCCAAACTTTTACACCTAACTATGCCCTGGTACTCACTGATCAGTCTCACCTCTCCCTTGCTCTTATGCTTTCTGGTCACTGACAGTCATCATTCTATTCTCAACCTCTAGGAGACCAACTTTTTTAGATTCCACATATGAGCAAGACCAGGCAGCTCATGTCTTTCCGTGCCTGGCGTATTACACTTAACATAATGATCTCCAGTTTCATCCAGGTTTTCTCAAATGATAGGGTTTCGTTTCTTATGGCTGAATAGACTTTGATTGTCTATATGTAGACCATCTTTGTATCCATTCACCAGTTTATAGCTACCTAAGTGGTTTGCATTTCTCAGCAATTGTCCATTATACTGCAATAAATGTAGAAAAGCAAGTGTCTCCTCAACATAACAATTTCAGTTTCTTCATATATTTTCCCAGTAGTGAGATTGCTGGATCATATATTGGTTAAATTCCTCGTGTGTTGTTGTTGTTGTTGTTGTTGTTGTTGTTGTTGTTGTTGTTGTTGTTTTTGCTACTGGTGATGAGGAATTTTACTTTTGATATAAACTCCAAGCCTATAAAATTCGTAAATTTATTTTAAAAATAGGGTATCTAAGTTGCAGAATTATTTACTCACTAAGTTGCTGAGGCTGGCCTTAAACCTGTGATTCTTGTGTTAAAAGAAAGAAAAATCACCCAGGCATTGTGGTACAAGCCTGTAATCTCATTATTTGGGAGACTGAAACAGACCACTTGTAGGTTTGCGGTTATTCTCATCAACTTAGTGAGAACTTCAGCGATTTATTGAAATCCTATTTCAAAATAAAAAATGAAATAGTGCTGGGGATTTATCTCAGAAGTAAAAGGCCATTGGTTCAATCCCCAGTATCATCAAAAAAAAAAAAGGAAGAAAAAGAAAAGAAAGAAGATATGGGGGGAAATCAGTTGCTGAGGGCTGAATCAAGGGTCCCCTGTGTGCTAGGTAATTATTCTGTGGGAAGAGTCTTTTGACTGGAAACTGTACAAGCAATAATAAGAGGAAATACACAGAAACATGCTACTCACTCTGCATGGTAAACGACTTTCTCATGAAGGTTTGGCTTAAAAATCCTAAAACAGTTTTGCATGTCCTCTAAGTAAATGGGCAATAAATATGGGTAAAAGATTTCCTGAGGTCAGAGGGTGAAATTACTATCCACACACAGACGAACCACAGAGCCAGGGCATGGGCTGCTGAGCCTGGGAGTCCAGAGTCCTGTCCTACCTGGCTTGCCCGGAATAATGCTTCTACAACAGGGAGCTCTGGGTGACAGGACATCCTGGCCAAATGCCACTAATGTCCTTTGTCTGCATTGAGAATTAGTAGATTGTCTAGAAAAAGTACCTCTTAGCTTGTTCTAAGCACTTTGGTCAAGTTTAATAGAGGTTAAGTTACTGTTTTTCCAATTCCCCCCCAATCTTATTGCTTCATTAATGGGGAGAAAACTTCTGAGCTCTCCACAGTACTAAGGACTCCTTCTCTGGTGCTCCTATGGTTGTTTATCTTCCCCATATTGTGACCATCTGGATAGAGTTGGCAGTAAAAGTCTACTGCAATTTATGATTTGCTCACTTGTCTTATTATCATGTTCTTCCATAAAATATTTTATTTAAAAATGGCACCTAGTATCATAAATAATTGAAACTTATTTAAAAATGGCTGAGGATCATAAATGATTGAAACTTACACAATAACGTATGACCTTTAAATGTTAGTCTCTTCTGCCTCTAAGTGATGCTTTGGGGAGGAGGGAGGTGGTGGGTAATATTTAATTTGTCCTACACACTTCTTTAAGTGATGGAAGTCATACAGTAAATTTAAGCGATGGAAGCGATATCATTAATACAATAATTACTAAGTGACTTATTGATATAATAAATTAATAATTTTTATGTTAATTATTGTTTTCAGTGTTTTAAAGGAAATATTTTAAAAGATAAAAAGAAATTCTAAGTTACTGAAACTATTGAAATGGGCAGCAAGACTCAGGTTTTAGGCCATGGCTTTTGATGTCTGATCATCTAATGAAACCCAGCATTTGGAAGATGCTTTTACAGTTTCACATGGGCCGTGAACACTATTGAAAGCACGGTTCGCTCCTGGGAGGAGAAATGAGCATCCTGCCTAACTCAAAGAAAACATACAATTAGGGAGTAAAAAGAAAAAAAAAAGATTGAGTTTTCATGTCCCTCAGAATTCTTGAGGACACAATATTATATTTTTTTTCTCTCCAGCAGTTGACAATAAATGTGCAAACTATTTGTCAGAGAATAAGTACTCGGTGAATAAAATGTCAACGCCTATTTATCCTGCCTTTTCATTTAGACTATTAAAGACGGGTCCATGACATTAGTGACATTTTGAAACACATTCTCCTCAGAGTAGGAGCATTCTTGTAGATGCTTAAGAAGGCACTTTAAATTTATGGAAACACTGTAGTGGCTGCAAAATACACCTCACTAAATGGAACCTAATTTGCTTCCCTAATTCTTGATCTCAACATTAACACCTCTCGTGTCACACAGTTGATATTCTTGCATGATTCTCCAGCATACAAACACATCCCAACAAAGCAGGTAGCCCCTGCCATTCGCTTTATTAATCATCAACTCCTATTTGAAAACAATCACTGTATTTTATTTTATTTTTGTACTAGGGGTTGAACCCAGGGCATTCTACCTCTGAGCTACATATCCAAGCTTTTTTATTTTTATTTTTATTTTTAAGCAGGGTTTCACTAGGTTGCAGGGAGACTTGCTAAGTTTATGGGATTGTCCTTGACCCTGTGATTCTCCTGTCTCAGCCTCCCAAATACTGGTATTACAGGCATGCACAACCACACGTGACTCACTATATCATTTTATTTTTTGATAATACAATTTTCTTTATTAAAAATAATTTACAACATTGGTTACATACACAATTGCCATCAAATGATCTTTGGCTCCAATATATGTCTATGCAATATTTAACATTACTTAAACCTGTCATACTGTATTGTTGGCTTTAAATAATAAACAATTATTTATAGTTAAGTGAGAGGGGTATGGACTTCAGTTTTTTTGTGGTTTTCCCCTAAATGGTGACAGTGCTGATGTTTTATGCATAATATGTGGCAATGAAGCCATATATCTCACTCTATCATTTTATATTAACTACCTTACTCATCAACTTGATATTGTGATATGCCTATTAGTGGCAAAGGAATATGAGATAAAGAGAAATCAAAATACATCTCAGTGTCAGGAAACCCACAAGATTAAACTAGGTGAGACTTTTGACAGTTATTTTGCTGGTTCATGTACATCACATCCAGGCATGGGGTGGAAGCGATGGCTTTATCCATGGGACATAAATACACTGCACAGACTTTATTATAATGAGGACGTGTGGTGTGCACCATGCGCACTCATGTCAGGGTTGTAACATTTGCTCTCTGCACACATCCAGTCCCTAACACGCTCGAGTGATGGTCCCAGTCGAGGGTTCTGGATAAGAGGCTTGCCACGGGTCAGCAAGGACCCTTTTAGTATTCTTGTTAACACAGGAGCCATCTGGCACCATGCGATTATGATGAAAAGTAAGGCTCTTATTTCCTGTTTTCTGTTTATTTTAGCTAGAGCACATTTGTTCTGTTTTCTTTGACAGTGAAATAGTTATATTTAGTAAGAAAACATTAAGTCAGGGTTTTATGAAAAGAGGAAAGCAGTGCTAACTGAGGTGAAAAATATTTTCATTAATTTTAATGGTTTCACTGAACACCTAAAGCCTTGAATTTCATATTTTTTGTTTATAATTCTCACTTTCAAAATTATTTTATTTGACTGAAGAAAAAGCTCTTGGACAAAATTTATATTTTTCTTTAATATCTATGTTTATTTTGCTATTATTTTGTCTGTCATTATTTTCTTTTCTTTGTTTATGATTCAACCTACTCTCCTACTCCATATCTCATATTTCCTGATTATATATTTTCTCCTAGGCCTTCATATTGAGATTTGTTACTTGGAATCATTTTTAAAGAACCCGTGGTGGTGCCTGCCTGTAACCCAAGTACTTGGAAGGTTGAAACTGGAGAATTGCAGATTTGAGACCAGATTCAGCAATGTAGCAAGAATCTTAGCAACCCAGCAGGATCTTGTTTCAAAAAATAAAAATTAAAAAAGAACTGGGGCTAAAGAGCTAGGAAAATTAAAACAATAATTAATAATTGGGATGGAATTAAACTAAAAACCTACTATACATCAAAGGAAAACGTGAAGAATCTTAAGAGAAAGCTCCCGGAATAGGAGAATATCTTTGCCAGGTCTCCTTCTGACAAAGGACTAATATCTAGAATATACAAAGAACTTAAAAATACTTTACACTAGAAAAAATATTGGTCAAGACATGGGCAACTAAATTGAATAGACACTTCATAAAAAAGACACATATGTCCAATAGATATATGAAAAAATATTCTAAATCATTATCGATCAGGGAAATGCAAATCAAAACTAAATTGAGATTCCATCTAATCCCATTCAGAACGACAGCCATCAGGAAGTCAAATCAAAATATATGTTGTTGAGGCTGTGGGGAAATAGGAACTATTTTATACTATTGGTGCGACTGCAAACTAATTAAGTTGCTATGGAAACCAGTGTGGAGAATCCTTAGAGAACCTGGAATGGATCCACTATATGATCCAGCTATACTATTCCTGAGTATTTTTCCAAAGAGGTTGAAACCAGACAAATTCAGCAATATATGGATGCCATGTTCACAGCAGCATAATACACAGTAGTCAAATTATGGAAACAAACTAGGTGGCCATCAATAGATAAATAAATTACAAAATTATGGGAAATATAAACAACAGGATTCTACTCAGCACTCAAGAAGAACAAAATTATATCATTTGCAAGAAAACAGAATGACCTGGAAAGCATTATGTTAAGTGAGAAAAGCCAGTCACCAAAAGTGAAGGGTCATATGTCTTTTCCTAATATGTGCAAACTAGGGAGTAACTGGAATACAAAAAGGACTCCAGTTAATGAAGGAGAAATCTCAGTGGAGCCAAGGACATGGTCACAGGAAAAGAGAGGAGGAAGACTGAGGTTCATTAAAGAAAATACTACCATTAACTATGTGTACCTATGTAAATATACCAATATAATTCTTTGTACTTTGTATTGGGAAGAGGGGAAATAGGGAGGTGGAGGGACAGTAAGTGCTATGTGCATATATGTCATTGTTAACAGGACTTATAATGTGAGACTACAATGTATTAATCAAAGCACATTATTTTTTATTAAAAAAAGAGATGGGGGTATAGCTCAGAGGAAGAATGCTCTTGGGTCCAGTCAGTAGTAAAATAAATAAATAAATAATAAATAAATAAATAAATAAAATTTGGAAATTTTATTAGGTTAGTGCCTCCCTTTTGCCATACAAAAGGTAGTACTTCTGAGAATAATATTCACTTGGTCTCATGGGCCCTGGTCTGGTACTATCAATCTACCTTCCCACAAATTTTATTTATTTATTTATTTTTAATTTTTATGTGGAACACATACTGAAAATGGCATACATTCAGACTGTGCTGTGCCCTCTCCTCCCCACTTCCTCTTCTCCCCTCTCAACAATGAGTGTCCAGGTCAACCATGCTATATTTATATTTTACACAAATTCAAATGTAGCTCCTTCATTAATCAGCCTCAGCCTCCATCTTCTCCTATCCTTTCACTCTAGCTTTGGTGAGGTTTCTCGTCCATTGTCTGGATTCCCTCTGGTATCCCTAATACTGCCTAATTTGGGCATATTAGAGGAAGCATAAGTCCTTTCTCTTTCTGTGCCTGGATGATCTCACTTAACATAATGTTCTCCAAGTCTTTACATCTTCTTGCAAATGACATGATTTTTTCTTTATATCTGAGTAGATTTCCACTGTGTTTATTTCCCATAATTTTGCAATCCATTCATCTGTTGATCAGGAGACCTAGGTTGGTTCCATATTTTGGCTATTACAAATTGTGCTGCTATGAACATGGGTATGTATATGTTACTGGACATATTTCAACATCATTAAGGCAATATACAATAAATCCAAAGTCAACAACATTTTGAATGAGGAAAATCTGCAAGAATTTCCTCTAAAATCAGGAACAAGACAAAGATGCTCACTATCACCACTCCTTTCCACTATAGTCCTTGAGACTCTTGACACAGCAATAAGACAAGAGAAGAAACTCAAAGGAATTCAAATAGGAAGAGAAGAATTAAAACTACCCTTGTTTGCAGATGACATGATCCTTTATATAGAAGACCCAATGAACTCTACTAAAAGACCACTGGAGCTGATTAACCAATTCAGCAAAGTTACAGGATACAAAATCAATCTAAAGGAATCAGTTGCTTTTCTTTATGCCAACAATGAATCCACAATGAAAGAAATAAAGAAAACAATTACATTCACTATAACCTTGAAATGAATAAAATACCTAGGAATAAACCTAACCAAAGAGGTAAAAGATCTCTACAACAAAAGCTATAAAAAATTAAAGAAAGAAATTGAAGACAACCTTGGAAGATGGAAAGATCTCCCTTGCTCATGGATAGGCAGAATAAATATAAAAATGGCCATTCTGCCAAAAGTGATACATAGATTCAATGCAATTCCTATCAAAATACTTTCCCACATATTTTAAATAGGCATGCATTTTTGAGGACAAATTTGCTTTTCTCTCTTGGAAATATTTTATTCACAATATGCTGGCTTTGCTAAAAGGAGATATGTTTTTGTTATTTTCTGGAATAGAGGATTACTTACATGAACAATCTCCTTAGATTGATGCCTCTTAATGAATTATTCCATTTTGTCTTTCAATTTACTATTTTGTGGCTCCACTATCATTTTAAAATACTTTATGTATTAAAATTACACATCATGAGGAGGTTCACTGCTTTCATTCAACCACTGAATTTCCAGGCCTATTTTTTCCATATTGATAAATTTAAGTATATTTCGAAATTCATTTGGTGCTTTTGAAACTTAGCATTTTAGTGTAAAAGTCACAGAATTTTTTCTGTTTACTTTACCCTCTTGTTTTTATCATTTTTGTTTTCTTATAGTTGCTTCCAAATTAAGTATAATGTGCTAAGCACTGTCAAAAGTGATTTCTATATATTAACACACTATTCGCTAAAAGGACCTGGCTTGGTTCTCAGCCTGCTGGCCTGATTGGAAGGCTCCAGCCCATCTCAGATAGTCCTCTGTAGACAGAGCCAGGTGAGGACTCATGCAAAGAGGCCCCCCTCATCTCCTACTGCAAGCCACCTCCCATGGTCTTGGTGCTATCTATACACATCAAAGTACTCAAGCATTTTGCTCTAATAAATGGGCAAAGATGATCCCAGGGTAATATTTTAATGTCATGTTCCATAAGCTTATCTGTCCTTGAAAGCTCATCTTTGAGAGGGGTCATGGTTTCCTCTTCCATAGTAAAATGTTCTATGTTCAATCTTTTATTTTAACTGTACTTTTCTATTTCACAAATGATCACACTACTATACTATTTTCTCCTATTTTTGGGAGTGATCATTGTCTTCTTTTTCATATATGCTAATTTTTATTGATGTGAAAAAATGTCTTCTGTACTGGGAATTTTTCTTCAATGGATCTTTTTTATCACAAGAATTCTATACCTGGAGGTGGAACTTGACTCATTGCTAGATTTTTACCTTCCTGTGGAGGAATTCAGAACAAGTTTTCATATGAATTACTCAGTGTAGACTGAGTTCCAGCCTAAGAGGGGCTGAAGCTCAATTTCAGATTTATAGGGGTGCATGACATGGGCGTTAGATTATCATTTTCTCTTAGTAACATGTCATCAAGCTTCCTTGCCATTTCCCCAGCCCAGGGGGAATATATATATTATATATATATATATATATATATATATATATATATATATATATATTTTTTAGTACCAGATTTAGAAGTAGATCAGTGCTTTGAAGAAAGTAGATTTCTGGTTTTCTGATAATTTGGGGAAGATAAAAGAGGGCCCTGATTACTTTATATAAATTGAGACCTAACTTTCTTATTGGATATTTTAAAAAATCAAGTCTCATTAAGAAGGTTGGGCCATGTTTCACATTGTCCCAGATTCCTATCAGAAGCCCTCTGTGGGGATCTAGTCTTACAGGCCCTGGTAATCTCATGTTGCTGTTTTTAATTTTATCAACATTTTTAAATAATTTTTATCACATCTGATCTACCGTGAGCAGTAATACACATTAGTTATAACAGGTCCTCATAACCTAAACCATTATAATTCATATTCTTTAGTACCTATCTTACATACATAATTATTGCATCTAGTTTTACTCTGTACTGTCAGCAAGCTATTATCTTTAGGCATGTGTTTTACAAGTGAAGAAATAAGAAAAGCATTTCTAATTGAGAATTCATAAAAATAAATGTCACAATCACTCTGAAGTACATTATGTTGCAAGACTATATAATGCACCAATAAAATTATTTAAAAGAAAAAATATCAAATTTTAACATGCTATAAAACTGATTATTGAGAAGGAGTGTTCCTTTTCATGAGAGACTTTAAATAACACCAACTGATGTTTTAAACATTTAAATTTAATTTGATCTGAAAGTCTATTTTTGGTAAACTTCTCTTTGTAACAGTAAAAAATTGTGCCAAACCTCAAGAAATTTTCCACAAGATGCCAAGGTCTTAAGTTTCTGTTATTATTTATGATAACTTAAATTACATGCCAAACAATTGTAGAGTTCAGAAAGAAAACTGAAAGGTCACGAGTCTTCGCCTCAGGTTCTCCTGTCTACTTTCACCTCAACTGCTCTGCTTTTCTTTACCATAATAAGGAAAATTATCAAAATAAACTATTTAAAGCTTTATGGTGTGTGATATGATAATGTGAGTTATGGTTTCTCAACTTAAAAATAGAAGAATGTGCCAGGCATGGTGGTGCATACCTGTAAGTCTTGGAAGGCAAAGACAAGAGGGTCACAGGTTCTAGGCCAGCTTCGGCAACTTAGTGAGACCCTCAAGAACTTAGTGAGATCTTACTTCCAAATAAAAATAATAAAACAGGGCTGGGAGTATAGCTAAGTGGTAGAGCATCCCTAGATTCAATAATCAATCCCTATATTCTTTCTTTCAAAGATATGATTTTGGAAGGATTCAGGAAGAGCATTCAGTAGGAATACTACTAAGTCTATCTCCATCACATAGCCAATATATACAGAGCACTTGCTATGTGTTTATTAGTTCTAATTCACTTATATTTGCTAATTTGACTTTTCTAAATAACGTAGCAAGTGTATGATATTGTACATTTTTACAATGTGGAATTTGAGACAAAAAGAAATAGCATAAAAGTCACTTAGCCTGCTAAAACGTATTCACACAATTTACTTTTTGAAGGATCAAACACTAGAGTAATCCTCTTAGTTATTCTCTTTTAATTTTGGAATTGTTGTGGGTTTGATTGCTTTTTCTTCAAGCAAACCATTAATCTCTTATGTATGGTGATGATTATTATTCAAGCATGGATACAGAAAGACATAGATGCTGTTGTTCCAATTAAGACTTAAAGATACATTCTTTACATTCTCAACCATATTTAATCATTTGTAAATTTACCTCCATTTATGCATCTCAGAGACAAACATTATTAAATGTAACAACAGCTTGTCATTTGTGTTAGGAGTTGCCAAATATATTGAGCAAATAAACCCCAAATTTACCCCCATGAGGTATTTTAAGAGCTAATATATTTATTCCTCTTTCAAAGAAAAAGATAGAAATTATAGTGAATACTCTTGAGTTTAATACAAACAACATTCTCTTCCATTTTTCTATCCATAGTCTATGATGTTTATCAAGTAGAAATTAAAGGACAAAGAGATTTAAAAATCATTTCTGGTTACAGCACTTAATAGTTATATAAAATTGGCCACTCTGGCCGGGCGTGGAGGCGCACGCTTGTAATCCCTGCGCTTGGGAGGCAGAGACAGGAGGATCACGCTGGTTCAGAGCCAGCCTTACTGGCTTAAGAGACCCTGTTTCCAAATAAAAAAATATATGTCTGGGAGTGTAGCCCAGAGGTAGAAGGGTTTCCAGGAATCCCAGTACCACCAAACAAACAAACAATTGGCCGCTCTGAAACCTGTAGCTTGTAAAATGTATTGCATGTGCATATTTTTCTGTATGAGGTTTTTATAAGGAATTAACTGAGATAATACAGTTAAAGAATGAAAGATGGAACTTTTAATCTTTCCCCTACCCCATGTTCTAGTCTTTTCCAGAGTCACTGTAGGCTTCAAATCTACATAATACTAGCATGTATTGAAAAAGAAATCACAGAATGACTATTAACACACCTGGATAATTTCTTCCTCTGAATATTATATGGATCAATGATTAATTTATCATAATGTATCATAGGCGAAAATTAGGTTATTAGCATGTTTATATTTTACGAGTGAAGATACAACTTCCAAACTGTCATTAAGCTGAACAAAAGTATTTAAAATATTTATTTATATACAAATGAATTACTAATAAATAAATGGAACATTGAGGGGAGGTAAACACTGTACTCTATTGCTATTTTTATGAATAAATAGGAAATTACATTCATGTAATAAAATGCTGAAAGTGAGTATTATAATTTCACTATATTCATTCCAATCCTTTAAATGTTATATAATTTATAAACTCATATTTATCAAAATAACAAATGAAAAGCTTTATTGTTTTGAAAAATATATTCTCAAATGTCTCAATCATGCTGCCAATAAGACTCTAGGTCTTCATGTGGAAAAACACACAAGATAATTCACTTCTATTTCCATCTACTCTGCAGTTATGTCAATAGATGTGCGTTTCAATTTAAAAACATTTTTTAACAAAAAATAAACATGAGTTTTTATTAATTTGGATGAAAGTTTACTGTTTTGTCCAGCAGTGTACCACAGTATAACTCCAGGACAGACCTCTTAAGAAATGGTGGGATTAATATAACCCAGCTGAACAATCAAACCATCAACGGCCTGGCTTGTGACTCCTAATGCTGGTCCAGGAAACCTGAAACAGCAGGGTCACAAGGAGACTTTTTAGTATTTTCTTCCCATATTTTTATTTTGCCTCATTTACATTTTTGTTCCATGATTTTATTTTTATTGTTATGAATATACTCATCCCAATATCCCTGATGGCTAACTTGAAGGCTTTAAATAATGTGTTTAAACATGAATTACTCTTATTAAAAACAGCAAGAATGAAACATCATTTGCTATATTTCCCATCCACATAAGTCGAATAATTCAGCTCCATTTTCTTTATTGTATCTTCTTGCACTTCCCTTTGAGTAGAATTTTTATAATAAACCCAAAATACTGAATCCATACTGCAAGAACAAATTCTTTATTTCTTTCAAAATTTATTTCACCATTTTCAAGTAATCTTATCTTTTACTTTTAAAGCAATTAATTCATATTTTACTCATGGCATTTTCTAAAAATATTATTCTGTCAATCTTAATCACTTTGAACAATCCCTTAATATATAGTTTTCATTTTGCTAATATTTATAATGATTTTTATTAAATATTCATAGGTTGCTTTGGATCTGAACCCTATGACTGAGAATTTTTTTTTTATTTTCTCTCACCCAGTGATAATCAATTTAAGAATATATTTTAAAACTGGGAATGGTGACACACGTGTGTGTGTGTCTGTGTGTGTGTGTGTGTGTGTTTGCTTTTATTGGTGCATTATAGTCTCACATCACAATGTAAATCAAGTTAATAATGACATACATGCACATACTCTTGTGTCCCCTTACCCATTTCCTTCCCTTCCAATAGATTACCCTGATTGCCATTGGTACGTATTCACACGTATACACATAGTCTGCGGTAGTGTTTCTATCAATGAACCTATGTCTTCCTCCACTTTTAACCTTATATCTCTTTCCAGGCTCCCCTGTGGTTTTTCCTCATCATCTGGAGTCTCTCTTGAATTCCAATTACTCCATGTCCTACACATATTTAAGAAAACAAATGACTTTCACTCCCAATGATTGGCTAATCTCACTTTTAACCCTATTACTTGGGATACTGACACAGAAGCATAGGTTTGTGGATACCCATTTCCAAATAAAAAGTAGGGCTGGGGTGAAGTTCATATGTAGAATGCACATGGATTCAATCACTGGTATAAACAAAAAATAAAAAAGAATATCTATTGATTTCTCACAAGTATTTCTCCTTTTCCTTTTTTTATTGGTGCACTGTCGTCTTACATCTTAGTGGGGTAAAAGGTGATAAAGCATACATGCACACATCACTCACTCAGCTCTTCCTCACCTCCCACTGCATCTCCTCCCCCTTCCTCCTCCTCATGTCTGGCTTAGTGACTGACTTCCATATGTTTGTGGATGCGTAAGTCTTTCTATCTTTGTCTTCCTACTAACCATATTTATCATATTTATTTTAGAAAGTACAAAATGTGTTACTTTTTAAAATATAAATTCTGATTCTTAAAATAGTTCATTTGTAGGATTTTTATTACATTGTTGAATTAAAAATAATTGAGTTTATAGAAAAATGTATATGGATGCTGTTTGATGTACAAATAAGCACAAATTGATAACTACTCTGTGCAGAATGGGTGGAAAAAAGAATACTATACACTGTGGGTACAAAGTTTATCAATGTCTGGCTAGAGTTTTAAAATGCATTTAAAGCCAGGCGTGGTGGCGCACGCTTGTAATCCCAGCATTTGGGAGGCTGAGACTGGAGGACCGCGGTTCGCAGATGGCCTCAGCTACTTAGTGAGGCCCTTTGTGACTCAGTGAGACCCTGTTTCAAAATAAAGAATTAAAAAAAAAATAGGGCTGAGCATGTAGCTCAGAGGTTGAATGCCCCTGGGTTCCAAACCCAGACCCACAAAAAATAAATAAATAAAAATAAAAATGCATTTAATAATAAATGCAGTTTAATATATCAACATTCTCTTGAAAATAAAAACAGAATCTTGACTCATATTTTGTTTCGGTAATATTTTGTAACAAATTGAACATAAAAATGCTAAACAAAATATCTTAAAAAGAAAGACTGAACAATAACACATTTACTAAAAGTATATGTCAGAGACATCTCACAGAACACAAATGAAAAGTTATCAATTAATAAGATTCTGTGTTCTTTAATTGTAACAACACAGCATAATTTTTGAATATCAAATCAAGCTGACTCACAACATTTATCATCCTGAACTTCACCACCTGCAAATATAAAGCTTTTAATATTTACAGACAGAATTATGATTCTGAGAAGCTGTAAAAACTAAGACACAGATGCAATGTCACCAACTATATGGACCCAAGTACACCATTTGACATGAGTGGTCAATATAACTTATAAAGATATATATTCTAAAATATTTATTGAGCTTATTTTATGTGTCAGAATCTTCATTTTTTTAATGAAAATACTCTGTCCATGATGCAGATATTTCCTTCAAGGGGCTCAGTTTCTTACATATAAAAAAGTAAACTCTTCCAACAATATAAGGGGGCAAATTTTCTAAGAAAAATAACAAAATATTAGTGTATGTGTTATTTTTGAAATAATAGATAATATCACTATAAAAAAAAGAGGAAGCACAAAAAAAGTATGATGTGGCCTTGGGCCACTCCATAGCAGTGACACAGACACATAATTCTGGAGTTTAAGGTTCTGGGAACTATAACTTTATGACCCAGAACCTTCCTTCTAAAAGGCTGCTCTCTGGGTTCCCGAAGGGGAGACTCTACCTCACTTTGTGGATTAAGGTACTTCCTAGAAAATAAAATGATCTTGGAACTATTCAGGAATCGCAGGACATTAGCAAAAGTGAGATCTTCTTCAATTAATTATTTTTAGTATGGGAACTTATAAGGCCTGGTTATATGCCAAAGGATGGAATCAGACACCAAGATAATGAACTTAGAAGATCTGAAAATACAGAAGGTAGATGGGATGAAGGACAGCCTCAGCTAAGAACTGAACAATAGAAGTGGGAGAAAAAAAATTATTCTGGGGATGATTTCATCCTTTAAAAACTGTGGGACATTTAAAAAGCTTCTTATTTTTGTACTGGTTGCTCCATTTACACTTACACCATTTTTAGTAGCTTTAGCCCTGCTCTCTTTTATAACATTTACTCTCCTGTGTGCTTAGTTTCGATGGTATCTTTTTGCCTACCTATTGACCGCTTCAATCAATACGCTGAATTTCTCTTTCTCCCTGTGACATTTCTCAGTTGAATATTTCCTTTGCCAGACCTATAGAACGGACATATCAGTCTCCCACCTTTGATCTCACTTCAAATTTCAGTGTAGATGTTTACAATATTAAAATGTACATTATTAATTAATTCTCCCTCTCCTCTCCCAACCTTCCCCTAAATAATTTCCCTGGATCCACTGTTTTTTGTTTTTTGTTTTTTATCTCCATTATCTAAAGCTTGCATCCAAAATACTCCCTAGTTTCTGCATATGGGAGAAAATATATAGCTTGACGTTCTGTGACTGGCATTATGGGAATATATGGGAATAGCAATGCAAATTTAGATGTCACGTATGGAGAAGGAAGAGGAGGAGAGAAGGCTCACCAGTACCATGTGCAAGTGTGTCAGTATCACTACGATCACAATATGACGTGAGACCATAATGCATCAATAAATGTGTTAAAATGCCTATTATCTACATTTTGCAGAAAACTTCCCAGTGATTGCTTGGTTCCCACAAAGGTCATACTGAAAAAGATCCATCCCAAAGTGACCATGGTAGAAAATTCTCTAAACTCAAATAGGTTATGATCTCTTTGCCCTATTGTGGCAGTAAAGTCCAAATTCTTTACGGATTGTTTTTGGATTGTTTGGGTAGTAGAAGAGAAGGGTGTGTGTCTTCTGACAGATTGTTTACATTTTTGCCTTACCTCCTTAAACTTTACCCCCCTTTCATTTCTCTTCTCCCTCACTTCCCAATTGTGGAAGGAAGACTCTGCCTTTTTCCAATTGCTTTCTAAATTTATCCCCTAGAAGCTAGAAATTTCAAAGATCTGTTCCTTCTAATGGCAGGTCCTCCACTTCCTTTGCAGATTACTTTCTCTTCCTAATGTGTCCCCAGATAACCCTTGGTGATAATAGTTCTGGCCTCTCTTCTCCTAAGTTTTCCCAGCATGTCGTGGGCATATATAAGAGATTGCTTGTTAGAACCTGGTGGGTTTTTATTTATTAATTTTTGGTATGGGTATAAAGTAGATTTTTCTTGTTGTTGTTCTGTGTTGTTTCTGAAGGAAATATTGATCAAAGGTTAGATGTATTTAGCACTTACCTTTACTGTCAGCTATCAAAAGTCTTCCTTTATTTTTTTCAGTCTAGTAATGATATACTTTAAAGTCCTCTCTTTGATTTTTGTATCTAGATTTCTTGTAAGTTTGCAACTCTAGTTGGTTATTTTCTTTTAGATTTTGGGTATATAATTTTCCCATTTCATATCCATAGAAACCTTTATTGAATAATAATAGCTTCCATTTTTGAAAAATAAAGTAGATAATAAGTAACGTAAATCTTTCCAAAGCAAGGTCGCTAAAGTAGGGGCACCTCTCCAGAATTCATGATGATGTCACCACCATTGCAGACTGCAAAGAACCTCTGTCATTGGCAGATTTATTTCTCTGTGATCCTCAGCCTCCTACTCCAAGATTCTCTACCAATTCATGAAGGTCACAGGTAAAAGTAGTCTGTGCATATGGTTTTACTCACGCCTCCAGCTGTTTTCGTTAGTCCCCATGAGCTCACAGACCCACTGTGGGGAACACATATGGACTCTCAGGCTCTCCCTGGGTTCGGAGGACACAGCCTCTGGAAAATCTGCTGAGACGTTGCGTGTCATCTCACCAAGAAAGGGTTCCAATCTTGTTCTTGGACCTTTTCTACCAGGTATTTGACTTGTAAAGGCCACAGAAGAGGAATTATTTTTGAGTTTTTTATTGGTGCATTGTAGTCATACATCTTATTTCACAGAACTTTGGTTTAATTATTTCCTTTTCCACTCAGGAGACTTCTGAATTGAGTGAATGTACTAAACAAGCCTCTTTCTGAGAATTCTTAAGTCTATGATTTTTTTCCAAATCCCTAATGATTGTTTAACTAAAATAGCCCTCTGCTCTGGTGAAGCCAAAGTTTTGTGACTCTACCCTATACCAGATTCAGAAAATAATATCATCATGACCATTAATTCCTAGAAGGCTTTAAACATACAGTTTTAAATCTCTTATTTCTTCACCAAATTTTCTAAATACATTTACCATTTTGTTGAGAACTAGTTTATTCTGCTCAAAAGCAAAGGAACCATTAATAAGACACCATCTAAAATAGCCAGTTTCAACTATTAAAGCAACAAATTATAAATAAATCTAAGAAAAGTGATATAGAAACTATAGATGGAAAATAATAGAATTTTACTCAAAAACTGTATAAATGAGGTAGCAATAATAACAGCTATTACCTGTTCTGAGTTAAAAATGGTTAAGTACTATGTGCATGCATGTTCATATAATTTTGTATATCACTATGATATATAACTATAATGGACCAATAAAACCATAAAAATAGGCCGGGCATGGGGGCGCACACTTGTAATCCCCGTGATTGGGAGGCAGAGACAGGAGGATCGCTCAGGTTTGAAGCCAGCCACCCGCGCTGGCTTAGGAGACCCTGTTTCCAAATAAAAATGTAAAAATAGGTCTGGGGGTGTAGCTTGGAGGTAGAAGGACTTCCAGGAATCCCAGTACCACAAAAAAAACGCATAAAAATTAAATATGATATCTAAACTAGCCAATAGATATATTAATTACCTTAATCTAATCTCTCCAAATTATTTATATATATCAAACTATAAATGCATAAAATTATTCTTTGTTGACCAAATGATATTAATAATAATTTTTAAAGTTTCACAGAAGGGAGCATGGAAATATAACTCAGAGGTAGAATGTCACTGGGTTCAATTTCTAATACCAAAAATAATAAATTCTATACCACGTGTGGTGGCACACACTTCAAATCCCAGTATTTGTTACTGGAATGAGACAGGAGCATCATAGGTTCACGACCAACCTCAGCTTCTTAGTGAGGCCCTCAGCAACTTAGTGAGACCATATAATAAAATAATGAATAAAATATAGGACTGGGGGTGTTGCTTGGAAATAGACTTTCCCTGGGTTCAATCCCTAGTACTGTAAAACTAAAAAAGTTGTGAATTTGAATGCAGAATATGCATAGTGCCCAAACTGAATTTGTAACATGCAAATAATTTGAATGAACGTCAGGCAAACCTGTATCTTGATATTTTTACTTTCAGCCTGATCTGATGATAATTATTGTGCTAGAAAATAGTGATAACATATTCAATTCAATTCTGTCTCTGAATTTAATCTCAAAAATTAGATTATACCATAAATAACATATATATATATATATATATATAATGTTATAAATAACTTTCTGTATAAACTCTCTGATAGAATTCAGTATCTGATGCACTGGCCTGCCACAGTTCACAGTACTCTCACATCCTTTGATATTTCATCAGAGTTGGTTGTATTATTACTTTCTGATTTTAGTAATGTGAGTCTTTTTTTTCATTTCTTCTTACTCTAGCTTATGCTCAGTACGTCCTGTATTCAAAGTCTTAGAGAAAGTAGAATGGTGCTTGCCTGATGCAGGTGCAGGAGAGGACGGGACTTACTATTTGATGGTTGCAGTGCTTCAGTCTTTTAACATGAAGAGTTGTAGAGTGAGGTGGTGGTGACATTGCACAACGGCATGTGTGTATTTAATTTTGATGGACTGCAAACTTAAGCATAGTTAAAATGGCAATTTTTGTGTTAAGTATAACGACTGATTAAAACGAGATATTATAAAGCACTAACAGGGCTATTAATGCAGAAAACTTGGCAGTTTGTGAACAAGTGTTTGATAAAACAAGGGACATTTTTACTCTTTCCATTTTATATTCTAACACTTTTGTCTTTTCTGTTTAAATCTCTATTGAAATATTTTTGCCAAAATTGTATTATTCTAAGTTATGATTTTGTTTGTATTTTGCTTGAATATGGTTCATTGTTTTTTGGAAACTATTATTAATTTTTAAAAATATGTTGATCTTAGTTTTAAATCGTTTTGCAACTTCTTTGTCACTGTTTTAAAATGACTACTTTCCTTATTTATAAATATTTAAGCTGAATACCTCATTTACTTCCACAGTCAAACCTTCTGTGAAAGCTCTGCCTGTAATATATAACTATAGGAATAATCTTGTTAGAATACTGAAACCATTTCAGTAGTTTAATTTTTTCTTTTCTTTCATACTTAGAGAATCATATTTTCTAATTTGACTGTGGCTATTAACCCAGAGATCTCTCATTTTGAGTCGTCCTAATTCTAGTACTTTATAAATAGTCTACTCTGCAACTTTGTGACCACTTTTTTCTGCCTCTCCAACTGCACTCCCTACTATATTACTACATTTTGCCATCTGAAAAATTCAAGGTTCCTTGGATATAATCAAGAGAGAGAGAGAGAGAGAGAGAGAGAGAGAGAGAGAGAGACAGACAGACAGACAGACAGACAGACAGACAGACAGACAGACAGACAGGAGATTGGATCTAATATCTCTCTCTACAGTAGATCTAGCACTAAACTACACCTCAGCCCTTTTTTATCTATTATTTTGAGGCAGGGTCTCACTAACCTGCACAGGTTGGCCTAGAACTTATTATCCTCCTGCCTCAGCTTCCTCAGTGGCTGCAATAGCAGGCATGGTACGCCACCACACTAAGCTAATTTATCTTCTCTTTAATCAATTTATTTTTTGATGTCTTAGCTCATCAACTTGTAAAATATAAAGGAAGGCAAAAATTAAAAGAGATTTTTTTTCCCTGTCAAAATGAAAGGAAAGCTCCTCAACCTTGTCTTTTCTTAGAGTACTTATTTTTACAAAACATGTTAACTGAAAGTTATTGATCTATTTAAAATCTATGTAAATCTTTCAAAAAAACTAAAATAAGTTTTTTAACAGCTCTTTGATTGAGAATTGTCTTTCCAAATGCCTAGAGACCATTTCTTTGAAATATAATCATAAAGAAAGGCAGGGATTCCTCTTATGGGAAAGGAGGAACCCAACTGCCTCTGAAAATCTCTCCAAGTAGCAAACTACCTCCTACCACAAAGATGTGTTTGTTTTTCTCTTGGATAAAGCTGTTTCACTAAACACAGATGATCACCCAATTTGCCAGATGAAGTTAGGATGTACTATATCTGACAAACAGTGCTGCCAATTCCTCGTCCCTAAGGAACACTCACGGTTTAGTCGTGAGAACATGTCGAATGAGTTGTGTCTGTTGGGCTATGTAAAATGATAAGATCGCTATCTGTTCTTGTGGTCTCATTTTTCTTAAGGATTATTCAAAAATAAAATTATTTTCATTTTTTGTCAAGAGCTTTCTGGATTAGGAGGAGACTTTTTTCTTTGATTTTCATTCTCTTAACATGGGGACACACATAAACTTAATAAAAACATAACTATTTTGTGGATTTAATTGTACATTGTCATAAAATAATGTAGTTAAAACAACTTGCATTTCTATTTAAGAACTTATTTGGAAACCATGCCTCTGAGGATGTGATAAGTTAAAATAAGGTAAAAGAAGGAACTAGCCCCACTGACACAATAGTTCCAAGTTTCTGACCACCACAAATGTAAAAGGAGAAATTCCTCTTGCTTTAAGCCATCCAGCTTGTGGTATTTTGTTATGGTAAACCTTGAAAACTACCGCCATTATGATAGTTAATTTAAAATGAACCTATCCCTAAACTGGGCATGGTGGCACACGCTTGTAATCCCTGTGCTTGGGAGGCGGAGACAGGAGGATCATGCAGGTTCGATGCCAGCCTCGCTGGCTTAAAAGACCCTGTTTCCAAATGAAAATATAATAATGGGTCTGGGAGTGTAGCCCGGAAGTAGAAGGGTTTCCAGGAATCCCAGTACCACAAAAAAATAAAATAAAATAAAATAAAATAAACCTATCCCTTTATTCAGGAAGGCACGCATTTTATATTACTTTTATGGGTACATTGTAGTATCACATCATAATGTAGGTCAGAGCGGTAGTGACATGCATGAGTCCAGCACTTAGTGAGCTGAGCCTCAGTTCCCTCCCCAGTCTCCCTGTCCCCATACAAGGTGCTGATATTGGCATTGGTATCTCATATATGCACATACTACCTATGGAAGTGTTTTCTTCAGTACTTCTCCCTCACTCCCATCACCCTCTTCCCCTTGATCTCCCCACTGGATCACTATCGTTTTTCCTTCATTATCTAAACTTCCTCTTGTATTCAGATTACCCCCTTGCTTATGAACTTTCACTTTCTATAACTGGATAATCTCACAATATAATGTTTTCCAGGTTCTTCCATTTTCCTGCAAGTGAAATTTTTGAGTAAAAATTATTTATTTTTGAGTAAAAATTCATTGTTTTTATATATTGTAATCCATTCATCTGTTAATGGATACCTAGGTTAGTTTCATAATTTGGATATTGTTAATTGTGTTGCTATAAACATGAATATGAATATATCACTATATTATTCTGATTTCAGTCCCTTTGGAAAGATAATCAGGAGTGGTATAGCTGGATGGTAGATCCATTCCACTTTTCTGAACAATCTCCAAACTTATCTCCATCATGCATTTTAACATATAGTTCATAAAATAGTGTTCTTTAAGTAAAGACTTTACAAGCAGAGTTCTATATCCTTGTATATTCATTTCTAATGTAATTTAAGATGAATACAAGTTTCCTATGGGTTTCAATAACTACAAGAGGAAAAATTTCTCAAAACAGATCAATATTATACATGTATATAAGTGGCTATAATAATATATTTTAGAATGAAAAACCAGCTTAATACTAACTTATCAGATTTAAATAATTAGATAATCCAAACGGAAATAAACTTGGTGTGATTGCACACACCTTTAATCCCACTACTTAGCAGAGTAGAGGGAAGGAGTGATGAGGGAACTAAGGACACAGTTGGATCTTGCATCAAAGCCAATGAGCCTGACTGTGAATGAGATGTGTAGGAGATAAAATAGAGAATCAAAACAGAAACCTGAATCTTAGAGTCTGAACGCCTAAAACAAGAAAATAAAAAGTTGCATTTTCCTTTGCAGCAGAAAATATCTGGAAGGCTGTAGAGAAAATAGTAAAATTTCATTTTGAGACATGCTCAGTAGGGACCACATTCTCATCCTTCCAGGAGAAGGACTGATTGTGCAGCTGAGTCTGTATGTCAGGAAAGTACCAATTTGGAAGTCAAGAGCATCCAGAAAATGCTTAAAGGCAAAGGGTTGAATGTATTTTCTAATGGAGAGAGTATGACAACTGAGGGAGAAAAGGTAATAACAATAAAATCTATGCAGGGGGAGCCAGGTCAGAGAGCTCAGCTCACTTGGAGCCAAAGGCAAAAGGCCTTTCTGAAAAGGACAACTGGTCAACTTTGCCAAGCACATCAAGTTGACCAGCTGCCCAAGATGAGGGCTGAAAAATCAAAATCATGGAATTTAATAAATGATGTAATTGGCAAGAGGAGTTTTGGTGGAGGAGTGACAGAGAAACGTGCCTTTCTGAAGGTAATTCAAGAAGGACAGTGGGCAGGGATTGGACATAGAAAATATAGGAGGTATTTTATAGGTAATTTGCAACTCAGCAAAGACAAAAGTGAAAGTAGGGATACACAGACGTGTGGAGTGAACAGTTTTCTTTTTTGTGTTAAAAATTTTAGGCTGATCATATATTTTGGATTAGTAGGAATTAGAAAGTATAGATAATGTATTATGACTGGGCTAGTATTGCTATAATTGTGTACTAAATACAATCAAGGGCATTTTTTTGGTGGTACTGGGGTTCCTGGAAGCCCTTCTACCTCTGGGCTACACTTCCAGACCTATTTTATATATTTTTTTTAATTTGGAAACAGGGTCTCTTAAGCCAGCACAGCTGGCTTCGAACCTGCGCAATTCTCCTTGTCTCTGCCTCCCAAGCGCTGGGATTACAAGTGTGCGCCACCACGCCCAGCTGAGGGCATTAATCTAGCACACAAATGTAGCAATGATGCCTCATCCTTATAAAGAAGCCAAAAGAGTTTACCTGGAGTATCAGAGAGCAGAGCAAACAGGCAGAGAAATAGGTCAATGGGTGCTTGGGAGTAGAATGCACAGAATTCCACCTCCACCACTCCAGGCCTCTCAGAAAAATTGTGCTCATTCCATCAGCTGGAGATGAGAAGGGGGAGTTATGAACAGAAAGGGATGTTTGAAATAGGAGACTAAGATTAAAAAGCAGATTTCTAGAGTACACGAAAAGCACAACTTCTTCATCATTGCCCCGTATTTGTTCGATTTTACTAAAAATAGAAAAGTATTACACAGAGAATCAGGAAGACCCCTAAGAATACATTCTTCCAAGGATAAGAATGACTTAGGATCAGATTTTAGTGTTGGTACAATGGCTGTGTGTATGCAATTGTCCATATATTGAATTAGAGTACTCACTAAAAATGTGTTTTCTTCACTCCATATGTCAGGAGACCATCTGTCAGCTCATCAGAGAAATTCTCTTCATATTTTTTCAAAACCAACTTTTTTCAAAACTCTTACCTCATGCAAGCATCTCCACTGTGCACAAATGAAGATTTGTTTACTGCATAATTTTTCTCAATTTTACTATGGTGTCAGGCTTAGATATAGAGTATCCCCATGAAAAGCTCATGTATTAAGCTCAGAATTGAAATGTAAAGGATTTGTCTGGTGGTGGTCTGGGCCACTAAGGGGTAGCTCAGCTCGGGGTTGTGTCTTTGGGGATTTTGTTTGCGTCTTGAATCGCCTTGTTTCCGTGCATGCTATCTCTGCTTCTGATATTCATGATATAAAACACATAACCCGTGTGTGCTCCCTGTCTCTGCTTCCAACCTCCATGTGGGAAAATCTGAAATCCAGATGCTGGCCTCACATGACCTGATCCTGGTATTCTCTTTATTTTTCAATTTGTTATTGGCGCATTGTAGTCGCACATCTTAACGGAGTACAAGGTAGTAGAGGCATGCATGCACACATCGTTTATCTCCTTCCCGATATCACCCATTCCTTCCTCCTTCCCTCCTCATGGCTGCCTTTGACGTGTTCATGAATGTACATCATGTGCATTAGGGGATTTCTCCCTTCCCCTCTCTCATTGCCCTCAGTTAGGTTGCCTTATTTGCTTACCTATGGTTTATCTTTCCTTGTCTAGAGTTCTTTCAATGACCCTTTTTCTCTCTAGCTTCTGCATATTAGGGAGCATCTGATTTCATACATTTTGTGACTGGCTAATTTCACTTAGTATAATGTTTTCCAGTTCTATTCATTTCCCTGCATGTCACATATTTTTATAAGCTCAAAGTATCACCCCATAATATACTTACTATCTACAAGAAAAACATATTAAGCTTTCACCGGGCCAAGGTGACATACTGCACTTGACCAAGGTTGGGATAACTAGAGAGAGATGGAACAAATCGATGTTAAACCTGAGGAAACGACCACTCAAAAGAACACAGGATCAGCTCAGCCAGTCCTCACCGCAAATGTACTACACTGAAGGGTGTGGTACAAATGTTTGGGCATTATTTGCACTGCTTAAAATAACAAAGAGATTCTTTCTGATTGAGTAAAGAAGATAAAGAGGACATGCAAACTGAATGAAGAAAATAATCTAGAATTATCCTATAAGAAATGGCACTGGAATGAATTGTGAAAAGTATGCACTTTTTTGAGATTAGCTAATGGTGTGTCTCCATGACTGTCTCCTGATTTTATAAATATACAGTGGCTAGGTAAGAGAATATCTTTGCTTTAACAAACACTGAAGTAGGTGAGATAATAATTCTGTAATAGATTCCAAAAATGTTCCTACCAAAAGGAAAATATATTAACATAGACATCTTTGTATATGTGTCTCTAAAAGAGAAAGAGAAAACCCAAGGTGTGGGGAAGTATTAATGCTATATGCTGGAGAATTTGGGTGAAGGAATATAAGAATTTTTTGTGGGCCTTACAAAATTTTCTTTGAGCATAAACAAATACATCCAAATATAAACTAAATTTGAAAAAGTCACGCCAACTAATATACAGAGCATCTTGAAAATTGCATATGAACATTATAAAATTGAAAGACTATTAGTTTTTAAAATGTTTTATTTCTAAAACCTTTTATTTCTAATTCATCTAACATCTAAACTTCAGTAATGCTAAAGGTGAGAAGGAAATGTTAAATGACTATGTATGTTCTTTCATGATTGCTAGAAATCTGTATTTTGTGGACTAGTATCCAGCAGCTTTAAAAACAAGTGAACATTTCTTTTCATTGTGAAATGCATTTGGACATATGCTTTAGGACATTCTAGGAAAGAATACAGGAATCAACAGCACAATATCCATTCATCTTATATGGTTCTTGATCAGATTGTGATTCTGGAATCATCAAACCCTGCTTAGGAAGTACTTTGATTACTATCTACAAGTGTGGGGATGAAGAAACAGGGAGCTGCTCAGACCTATTTGACCAAAATAAATTTAATCATTTAATGAGTGTGACTCACGTGGAGGGAAATTTATCAGTATACATCAAACTTAGGAATATACCTGAAGAAGGTAATTTGTTAACTGCTCAAAAGCATATATAGCATGATGGTCAACACTATTTATTACCATTTATTTAGCAATTTTTTTGTGTGGTACTGGGGGGTGGAACCCAGGGACTTTTTACCTCCGGGATATACTCCCAGATCTATTTTATACTTTATTTGGAAACAGGGTCTCACTCAGTTGCTGAGAGCCTCTCTAAGTGGCTGAGGCTGGCTTTGAACCTGTGGGATCCTCCTGTCTCAGGCTCTCCAGTGCTGGGATTATGAGTGTGCACCACCACGCTGGGCAATTTAGCACAAGTTTTGAAAGCAACTTCAGGGTCGCGGTGGAGAAGATTGGGGATCAGAATGCTAAACACTGTGCAAGAGCTGCTTATAATTTAATTGAGAGTCTAAATATAAAAGGCAGACAGTCTAATCCAACTCTTAGCTTTGCTTCTAAATAGCGGGGATACTTTCATCAACCCAAAGCTACAGAAGACTTCCCAACAAAACATTATAGTGAGTTGTAAAACAAACAACAAGCAGACAAAATGTGCAATTTGTAGGTTTTTTTTTTTTTTGCCAGAGCTGATACGTGAAGTAGTGGTTGGCATGAGATGGATATAAAATAAAATTAAGCCCTTGTTTGGTTTGTTAATTTTAACTTACACAATGGAATATTCTGCAATCACTATATTCCATGGTGTCCAATTACTATCTACATTTATTTTATGTAGTATTTAAATATAATAATGCTAAAATGAAAAAGTTAATTTCAAACTGCATTAGAATATGATTCTCTGCGAGCATCTCCATAGAATTATCTCCTAAACTATAGGCTAAATGCAAAGGCATAATATTCGTTTCTTTAATTTCCCTTTTTAGAATATGCATGTAGTGATTTCATAATTATAAAAGCAGTATCGTTTTCATTTCTAAAAAAAACATCTTGCCCAATGCTTAGCCCCCCTCCTTTATCTGAATCTCATTTCCAATTTTTTACAGTTCAGAGGAACAGAAGGGCCTGTGCATCCCTTCAAGTCAAGCGCTCAGAGAGAGGATGCTGCACCTCACGAGGACATCCGTCAGCTGTCTCCTCTGTGGGTTTTATCTCATTCTGAGTGAGGAACGAATTTGCCTTATGTAGACATTGAATTTAAAAAAAATACTTAAAATGTACAATCAAATATTTCAATTTTGCATGAGAGAATTTTAGTATATTAGTAAGATTTCCACGTGAGAATTTTTTTTTATTTTATTGGTGCCTTGTAGTCATCCATCAAAATGGAGTACATGGTGGTGGAGGCATACATGCACATGCACTCACCCCTTCCACCTAAGATATTTTAAAAATTAAATATTCACTATGTTTGAGCATACTAAGTTAAGAAATCACTTTGACTTAAATACTTGATGAAATACTTTACTCAATAACTTGATAAAGCAATAATGCATTTTTAATAGAAGTTGTGTTTAATGGAAGGACAAGTAACAAATTAGTAAAGAACTATGTGCATTCACTATATAAGATGTCATTCGTGGTAGTGTGCGCCACTATTTTACAGCCTCTCAAAATTAAAGTAGAAGTTATTTCTGTCACATATGTAATATGGTGTGTATTTTAATTTGAGAAATATTAAACATAAAAAATAGTCACCAAGTTTTAAAAGAACGAATCATCATATTCCCATCGGGGCTGTGTTTCTTAACATTATATTACAGAAGTTACTGCAACAAATCCTATGAGATGCATTAAAAAGTGCTTTCCTTGTTTTAATTATTGGTTATCGACACAGTTTGCATAAAACTGAATCAGTACATTTAATGAAAAGGGTTAAACCTCTAAGCAAGGAATATTCCAATGAGACCCAGCCATAAACAACACAGGAGGGACGAATAAAAAGTTAAAGCAAGGCATTTTTGTCTTTTTATTTTTCCTAGCTCAAGGCTAATAAAACAATAATCCATGCACAGATGTTTTTTTTTCTCTTCTTGCTCCAACATAAACCAGTGCTTAATGAAGAGTCAAGAACCTTATTATAAAAATTGATCTGAATCAATAGTATCCAGACAGTGGTTAATGAAGCTGGGCATCTTTTTCAAATGCATTTACTGACAGAGTTGCATCCCTCTGGTCAGGAGTTATTGGGAACACTTCTTGAAAAGCACACCACGACACAAAGAATACATGCAGATGCCTGGTGCTCCAGACGAAATTTAATCACCTCCTGCTTCTGACCATTTGGCAGCTTTGGGAAAGTTCTCTCCTGAACTGGCTCTCTGAAGCCAAGCTATTAAAGTGCTAATTAAAGAAAGTACAGGAAAGACATGAACACTAGGAGTCGAGGGTAATTGGCTACAAAAAAGACAAGGCTGAAACACGTCACTTTGTCTGCTCCTCTTGATTAGACTCTAATTCGAATACCAATATTTCCCCGCACGCGGCGGTGCTCTGGGAGACCAATCTGCCTCTCTCTCCGCTCAATGGATGGCTCTTGTGTGGAAAGGGAGAAAATAGCAATTTGTGTTATAGTTAATCCTCTGACACCCTTGGGATCAACAGGGAAGTCCACCAGCCTTTCCTGTACATCCTGATATGACTTTTTAAAAATGAGAAAGAAAAAAAATAGCTTCTAATGAAACAAATAAGCTATTGTGTGTGATGGAAGTTACCCAGCACGCTTATCATGAAGCAAAGGTAATTATATTTGAAGTGCTTGTGCGCTGCCCGATAAACCAGCTCTAAACAGGATGCATCTATTTCTCATCTACTTCTATTTTTCTCCATAAATGAGACACTTAAACAAGAATGGCGCCAGAGTGGAAGATGAAGAGAAAACAGAGAGCTTGAATGTTTGCTGTGCACTGGATGTATGCCATCGTATTTAATCTAATCAGTAACCCAGAAAAACGGGCATTATTTCCTTTACATTTATGAATGGCTTGAGATAAATTGGGCTTTGAATCTACTTAGAGTCTACAGTAAAATACTCAGTTTTTTTTATTTTATTTTATTTTTTTTAGTACTGGGGACTGAACATACCAGCATTCTACCTCTGACCTACGCCCAAAGCCCTTATTTTTGTTATCTTAAAACAGGGTCCCACTAAGTTGCCGAGGGTGTTGTTTAATTGTTGAGATTGGCTTTGAACCTGTAATTCCACTGTTATGCCTTCCAAGTACTGAGATTATAGTCATGCACAATCGTACCAGGCCCCAAAATTCTATTTTTAACCCACCCAAAGAAAATTTAGGAGCAGAGTGGAAGTGGTTTTGCTAACAGAAAATAGCCGGCTAATTAAGAACCAGGAATATGACTCTATTATCTCTATGACAGTCTATATAAATTGGCATATGTGCAATGCGATTGTTAAAAGTCATAAAGGTGATAGTCCTTTTATGATATTTGATCATTAACATAATATCTAAGTGGTTTCAATGAACAAGATGCCATTAAATAACACAAATTTAATTCTTTGTGAGTCTAACTCTGTTTCCCCATACTTTTTTATATACTACAAAACAGCCCAAAGCACATATTCCATGGGGGCTAAAACACTGGCATCATTTCTGTGACACATTTGCTTAACAAAGTCAATTTCAATTACTTTTAAAGAAAAGCATGTTCATGCATTATATCTTGAAGAAGAGCTAAAGGTAAGTAAAGATACAAAGCTGAAAATTACCTCTGAATTTGGCTTATTAACCAGAATTCATTCCTAAAAATCCATTTTCTTTGAAATTTCTTAATTTGAGCTGAGAGAGAGAGAGAGAGAGAGAGAGTGTGTGTGTGTGTGTGTGTGTGTGTGTGTGTGTGTGTGTGTGTGTGTGTAGGTAATGGGACTGAACCCACGAGCATTCTACATCCAAGCTACAACTCCAGTCCATTAACACTGCATCCTGTTTTACAGTCCAGTCTATTTTTTAAAGTATCTAACTGCTGCTGAGCCTCCCTGAGTTGCTGAAGCTGGCCTCAAACCTACAATACTCTCATCTCAGCATCCCAAGCACTAGGATTCAGATACATACCCAGTACACCCAGCTCGACAGATGCCTCTGGAAAGTTAGGTTTCAAGCTAGTGCACCAGCTTCAGAAGATAATGATACTACGACACTGATTCTAAGGCGGAGTCCTGGGGAAAGAGTGATTTGTCATTGGATTGAGCTGCAGGGAAAGGGACCTGGCAACGGGCTTTCCGCAACATGGGGTGAGAAAAGAAAGTTGGAAGAAAAGTCTTGTAACTTACTCCATGTAATATTTCTTTCCCTCCTCCACTTCTGTGTATCTCTTCTCTGAAATATTTAATAAAAATCTGCACTTTTGGGGGCAAGGTCTTTCACTGATTTTTGAAAAATTGAAATTTGCAGAAAGAGCACATTGAGACCAGAAACCAGAGGAAGAAGGTGCCATGATAAAGGTAAGTCTCTAGTATCGCACAGAAGTGTGGTGAGGGAGAGAGAACGTTTAATGAGTGGAGAATAAAGAACTGGGTAATGACTAAGTCCAAGCTCTAAATTGCAAAAGGATTAGAATCAATGCAGGGATTATACATTTAGTAGTTAAGACAACTGATTAAAAAAAAAAACAAATACTCAATATAGGAACTAAAGATGGGTGAACAAACTAAATCAGGTGGTGCAGTTAACGTGACCTTCCAGGCAGCTGTGCACCACCACCTCCCAGGAAGCATCAGCCCAGGTCCTTTTAGGTTGTCGCTCATCTGGTTTTAAAGTGCACGCTGCACCTGCTCCCATTTCAAGGTAAAGTTTCCTCCAGAGCAAAGAAAATCCTTCTCCTGGTCCTGGATTTACATGATGCTACAAATTTTAGTGCAATTACTCATCAGGCAAGTCTTCATACAAATCACTCAGTCTGAAGAGTAACTTTCTGAAGCCCACAGCATCCTGTGTGTTCCTCTATATCATCTAAATATTGGTCTACCCTTAGAGAAAATTGTGGCTGAATGGAGTTACTTTGTAGAAAAGGAGGAGGATCTCACTTCAAACAAGAAGATAAAGTCCTGCTCCTTAGCCATCTTCCTGGAAAGTTTCGACTGTGAAACAGGATGCAGTGTTAATGTCTAGTGAGCAATTGGGTATAGAGATGAGGACCACAGGGCATCCTATCCCAACCCACAGTGTACTGTAAAATTCTCAATGACAGGGGCCTATTTTGTACTTTCTCATATTTGTAGCATTTAGTCCAGTCCATGGCCAATGACACACTTTCACTATATGTGTTCCTTCTGTTGATAAATAATTAACTCATCAATAAAGGAAAAATGATTCTCAAAAGTGTTTTATGAAAACATGAAGAATCTAACATTTTTGAATGTTTGAATGCAGATGACAAATTCTAACATAAAGCAGTAAGGTTTCCTCAAAGAGTGCAGATTGTGTCTGCAGTGAGAAGGCTTCCTGGTAACCACTGACAAGTTGCTGGCAGAGGCTGGAGGAGCCAGTGCAGCCCATGCAGAGCTAGTTTATGCCTTGGGAGGTTTTCCCTGCAAAATGGTTCCAAAGGTGCAGAATGGCGCAGTGAGTCACGGGCAGATAGGAGGTAAAATATTAAACCACAACATAAGAGGGCACTGGTAAAGCAGAGAATCCAGATGGCGCTGGACATAAACCTACAAAACAATCTGTCAGTGAAGTAGCACAGAAGAGCTTGCATGTGAGGCATGGAGAGCAGCAGCAGGTGGATGTTGATGTCCTCAACTTGGGCTCTAAATTTCCTCTTTTATAGTTTGCAAAGGATTGGTGGTTCTGCCACGCAAGTGCCAAGATTGACACCATTGCACCAAGCTTCTTAAATTTAGCATTTGCTGTGCCTAAATAGCACCAAATGCATGATTAAATAATGTTGCAGGTTTATCATACTCAGGTCCACTTAGAATGTTGTGTTTGTCAAACACATAGATATATAATATATATTACATGTGGGTATATATGTAGATACATTACTAAGAACAATGTCTTAGATAATAAAAAGAAAATGATATGTGTAAGAAAACTGAGTTCCATTGTATTAAATAACCTTGGCATCCCAAACAAATCTATTTTATTGAACTTTCAGCTAGAATTTGTATCCTCCGGAGCACTTTTCCACAGCACACAGACAATCAGGACATTAACGAGACTTGAACACTAACACCCTGTTCCAGTGCAGTCTAACCGAAAGGTATTGTGGGTGATTTATGCACTGAAATATAAGAGCCACAGCTGAGCAACAATAATGAAAACAAAGTAAATAAGAGCTAAGTGTGATGGCGCATGTCTATAATCCTAGTACCTGGGAGGCTGAAACAGAAGATTCACAGCCAGCCTCCTAAATATGGTGATTTCCTCTGACAGTGAGACTCTGTTTCAAAATAAAATAAGATAAAATAAAATAGATAAAATTAAATAACATATAAGATAAAATGAGATAAAATAAAAATATATTTGGGTTATAGCTCAGAAATAAAATGCCTCTAGGTTCAATCCCCAGTGCCACACACACACACACACACACACACACACAAATAAAAAGATTTAAAAATATTTTCAACATTTGATTTATAGATTAAGACAAATTTAAGAACAAAATATACAAAAAGAAAATTATGAAAGAAAACTTACTAAGAAGAGAGGCACTGTTAATAGATAATTGTTCTGATATCAGTCACTTTGGCATGGGCTTGAATTAACTCAAAGTTTCTGCTCATCAAAGGATATCATCAAGAATCTAAAAAGAATGCCTACAGGGTGGGAGAATATCTTTCCCAGTCATGACTTTGATAGAGGACTAATATCCAGAATATACAAAGAGCGTAAAGACGTTACACTAGAAAAAAACCCAAACAAGAAAAAGGCAACTGAATTGAATAAAACACTTCACAAATGAAGACATACAAATGACCAATAGATACATGAAAAAATGTTGAACATCAGTAGCCATCAGGGATATGCAAATCTAAACTACACTGAAATTCCATGTAACCCCAATTAGAGTGGCAAGCATAAAGAAGTCAAATAACAACAAATGCTGGTGAGGATGTTTGCAAATAGGAACCCTTTTACTCTGTTGGTGGAAGTGAAAACTAGTTCAGCCATTATGGAGATCAGTGTGGAGATTCCTTAGAAAACTGGGAATGGATCCACCCTACAATCTGGCTATACCATCACTGGATATCTTTCCCAAGGGGATGAAATCAAAGAACTACCGTAACATATTCATATCTATGATGAAAGCAGCACAATTTATAATAGCCAAACTATGTGTCCATAAACAGATGAATAGATTACAAAATTATGGGAAACACATACAATGGAATTCTACTCAGCAATAATAAACAAAATTATGACATTTGTAAGAGGATGGAAAGACCTGGAGAATGTTATATTAAATGAGATCAGCCAAGCACAGAAAGAGAAGGGACATATGTTTTCTCTAATATGCTCAAGCTAGGGAGTGTTTGGGATACCAGAGGAACTACAAATGTCAAAGATCCTCAGTGGAGCCAGGGAGAAATGGTAGGTGAGGAAGAAGGCTGAGGTTCATTAACAGAAATGGTACCTGCAAATATATGTATACATTTGAGTATAACATTGTTAACCTGTGCACTTGGTATTGGGAGGGAGAGAAGCGGGGAGGTAGAGTTGGGGTTGAGGGAACCAAGTACTGTGTGAATATACACCATTGTCAACATGACCGACATTATGACGTGAAACAATAATGCACTGATGAAAAATTGTTAAAGCTCAAAAATAAACCAAATAATCAACAAATAGGATGACATTGCTAATGGAAAATCAGAATGGAGATTCCTCAAAAAAATATAAATGAAGTGAGTCAAAAAAATGGTGACTGAGGGACACAGCACTTCTCAGTAGCTGAAACAAATAAAGTTCAACTACTTAGATAGCAGTGTCTTAATCAACAAAATAAATACATCCAAGGAACCAAAACAGAGCCAGGTACCTCGGCGGAAACTCTGAACTCGAAGAAGAGCAAAGATCGGGCACCAGGCCTACTGCAGATACAATCGGGACCCCGCTGGCGGGCTGCCGGCCTGCCCAAACTGCACTCCTGAGCCCTGACTGAAACCACCACAGCAAGATAATCCGAGACTGAAAATGGACATAGAGCCTCATCTTAAGCAGCGAGCAGCACCCACGTCAGAATTCTGTGTGCTCACCAGCGACTGGACGACAACGGCACAGAGACTCACACAGACACCTTGACTAAGAAAGCCAGGTACCTGAGTGTGTCCAGGGAAAGTGCAGTTACTAGCGTGCGCCCCAGGCCCAGCACTGGCCCGGGGCATCTGTCCCACGCCTCAGAACCCAGCACTGTCCTCATGCACCCTGTCTGCGCCCCGGACCCCCGCTAGTAGTTAGTGCCTGCGCCACCCCCACCCCTAAATCAGAGCCTACCTTGTGGGCCTAGCCCCTGCCCCACACTGGAGCCCAGACACCCACCTTGCCGGAGGCCTGCTTTCCAGGCGGCAAAAGCTCTGTGCGCCTGTGAGATCGCCTCGGGCCCGCAGCTTCTGCGACCCGTGGGAGACAGATATCATTGCTGGACACCTCACAGCACCTGTGCCCACCGGACACTTGTGCATCTATCCTACGCCCCTGGCCCACCGCTGGGAGTTCCCGCCCACCCAGCAGCCTGATACTCAGTTCTAGTCTAAAACACAGCCCAATGCACCGTGGAGGAACATAGCAGCAGGCATTAGGCAACTGCACCCACTCACACCTGGGTCCAGTAATAACAGGGCACCCAGCCTGCACTCTTGGAACTGGCAGAGCTCTGGTAGTAAGTGTAGGCATCCAGGAACCAGCAACCCTTTGCCCAGGGCACATCTTGGGACCACACCGGCTGGCCCAGTTAGAATTTCCAGAGACACAGGAAAATCCACCGAGACACAATATCTTCACAGGACCGCAGGGGGAGGTTCCAAGTCTACTTTGGACATCCTCCACTCCTGCTGTAGGGAAACACAGGCCGGAGTCTAGGGTGGTGAGTGCAGAGGTGCTGACTACAGGTTGGAATTACACAGAACCTGGGAATTGTACAGAATCTAGTAACAGTGACACCAGACATCCTGACACATAAACCCAAAGCAGTTAAAGGAAAGAAAGGTGTCCAAACACCCAGAGTGACCTAAGAAGATAAAAATAGAGTACAAAGAAAACTAAGAGACATTGGATTATATTCTGAAAGCTACCAAAGCAATCAGATACGCACATATTTTATGGACCTGACCCCATATTCGTAAATAAGTATGACTGTTTTTTTTTTTTTTACTGTTACTGTGGATGTTTTGTTTTGTTTTGCTTTTACAGTGCTTTTGTTTTGTTATGGTTATTGCTGTTTTATTTTTTCCCCATCCTTCCTTTACTTTAACTTGTTTTTTTATATATGATAGTTTGCCTTGTTTTCTGATTTCACACACCTCCTGGTTCCTTTTATTTTATTCTTGTCCTTTTTTCCTCTTTCTTCCTCTTTCCTTCCTTTTTTCGTTCTCCTCCTTTGATTGGTTTTTCCTTTCTTTTTCTTGGATTACACAATAGTCTTGGTATCTTGTGTGGATTCTTTTTTATGTTTGTCTGCTCCTTCCATCATCCCTCTTAAAAACTTCCCCACACTAACCTATACATTCTTCTCCCCCAAAACTTTTCTCCATAATATACCTCCTTGTTTAATACTCAAAGTATTTCATATCTCCTTACTTACTCTACTAACGACAAGAGTCCTACTAGTTAACTCTCTCTCATTCTCAGCAAGATATTACCTTATCATACTTAAAGTCTTTCTCAACCTAAACATATCCTCTACCCAATCCAACTCCTTTACCCATCACACCAGCTCCTCCCACATCACCCACCCTCAACACTGGAAAAGCTCTGCTGACTTGCCGATACCCCTCAATTGCTAATATTAAGATTGGACTAAGCATAATACTCACGAATGATGGGTAGAAATAAGAAAAACAGGACAGAGAATGCTATAAATATGAGAACCAGGAATTATGAAGAGACAGCAGAAATCATGAATACTGACCTACTAGAAATGCAAGAAGGGGAGTTCAGAATCTTGATGTACAATATGATGAAAGGTTTTAAAACAAGTCTAGAGATGAAATGTGAGTTAGAAACACTAAAAAAGAATCAGAAAGAGGTCTGTAATGAAATGAAAGAGGCAATACGTGAAATGAAGATAGCAATAGAAAGAAATTCTGGAAGATTAGATGAAATGGAAAACAGAATATCAGTATTAGAAGACAGTACATCCCAAACCGAAAACACAGTGAGCGATATACAGAAATTTTTACAGCAACAAAACCTAAACGTCCAGCAAATATGGGATAATATGAAGCATCCTAATTTATGGATAATAGCATTGAAGAAGTGATAGAGGTACAGACCAAGGGCATCTGTAATATCTTCAAGGAAATAATCTCAGAAAATTAACCAAATATGGAAAGAGACTTGGACCTTCATGTCCAGGAGGCATACAGAACTCCACTGAGACAGGACCAAAGAAAGACCACTCCACACCACACAATAACCAAAATGACCAATATAGAGGCCAAGGAAGGAATCTTAAAAGCAGTGAGAACAAAAGGACGGGTGACATATAGAGGCTAAACAATAAGAATCACCTCAGACTATACAACCCTGGTCATGAATGCTAGGAGAGACAGGTACGACGTGATTCAGACCCTGGAAGAAAATAACTTCCAACCAAGGCTCATCTATCCAGCAAAACTACTATTCAATATCAATGGTGAAACCAAAGTCTTTCAGGATAAACAGAATCTCAAAAAATTCATGAATTCAAAGCCAACATTAGAGAAAATTCTTAAAGAAGTAAACAATCTCTTCAAGGAAGTAATAGCAGAAAATTTTCCAGACATAGAGCAAAAGGTCGATACACAGGTCCAGGAAACTTATAGAACTCCCTTTAGACAGGATCGGAGAAGAGGATCCCCACGCCACATAATTGTCAAAATGACCAATGTGGAAGCCAAGCAGAGAATCTTAAAGGCAACAAAAGCAAAGGGCCAAGTGGCATTCAGAGGCAAACCAATTAGAATCACTCCAGACTTACCAAACCAAGTTATGAGAGCCAGAAGGGCTTGGAGTAACATATTCCAAACTCTGAAAGAAAACAACTTCCAGCCAAAAATTTCCTACCCAGCAAAACTTTCTATCAAATTAGATGGAGAAATAAGAAGCTTCCATGACAAACAGAAACTGAAGGAATTTATATCTTCAAAACCAGCACTAGAGAAAATACTCAAAGAGATTAACTACAAAGAAGAAATAGGTAACACACTCCAGAACTAGAGAAACAAGATTTTCCATCCAACAGACAACTAAGATTGGTTATCTGTGGACATTCATTATTTATGTTAGTCTTTTACCTATCTCTAAAGGGTATTGTTAATATATATTAATATACCTTCAGATATAGCATTTGGAAATATTTTATCCCATTCTATTAGTAACTGTTAACTCTGTTTACATTGTCTTTGGATATACAATATATTTTTTTATTTTTTAGGGAGTTTGTATACTCCTCTGTTGCCTGTGCCATTGAAATCATAACCAAGAAATCACTGCCAATTTCAATGTTGTGAGGTTTAATGACCCAGATTTTCTCCTAAAAGTTTATAGTCTTAAGATTTATATTTAGGTCTATTATCTATTTTGAGTTAATATTTGTATATGGGATTAGGTAAGGGTCCAACTTTATTCTTTTCCATGTAATTATTATTTTTTAACAATATTTAGTTAAAAGATTAATATTTCCACCACCAAATGTTCGTGGAAACCTTGTCAAAAATAACTTGACAATATAGGGAAGAATTTAGCTCTGGGCTTTATTTAACTCCAATGGTTTATATATCTGCCTTTAGAATAGTACTACACTGTTTCGATTATTGTAGCTTTATATGGTTTGAAATCAGAAAATATATATCTTCTAGCTTTGTTCTTTTTCAAGATCATTTTGGGTACCTAGAGTCCATATTCCATATTAGGATAGATTTTTTCTGAAAAATAAATAAATATATGATAGTTTCACCTAAAAAATAGAAAAAAAATATTCTCTGGTAAGAAAGAAAGCAAAAAGAAATATTGAAATGTTATCTTTAAGTCATCAAAAGCTTGGTATCAGACAAATGAAACTGTTATGTGAGATTATCATTTTTAATTTTAGATAAATTGCCATAATACTAGATGTCAACTACTAAACCAAGCATGGGAGGGAGGGATAGGGAGAGAATGGGGTGGAGATTGGGTGGGGGCTGACTGGGAAAAGTGTGCATGTATGTCTACAAAAGTATGTATCCTACTATGATGTATGAATACAGTGCACCAATAAAAAAAAAGAAAGAAATAAAGCACAAGGAAGAAAAAAGAAGCAGACTTCAGAATCAGAGAAGATAGGAAGTTAATAAGTGGGCCATTTAAGTAAATAAGAAAGATCAAACCACCCAAGAGTAGACAAAACACAAAGTGGCAGAAAACAAAAATCATATCTCAATAATATCTCTTAATGTCAAAGGACTTAACTCACCAATCAAAAGACATAGACTGGCAATGTGGATTAGGAAACATAATCCAAATATATGCTGTCTGCAAGAAACTCACCTTACAGCCAAAGACATTCACAGACTGAAAGTGAAAGGATGGAAAAAGATATACCATGCCAACGGTGACCAAAAAAGAGCAGGGATAGCAACCCTGATATCCAACAAAACAGATTTTAAACTAAAACACATCAAAAGAGACAAACCAGGGCACTTCCTTTTATTAAAAGGAACAATACACCAAGAAGATATGATGATAGTAAATATTTATGCCCCAAATGTGGGTGCAACCACATTTGTAAAACAAACCCTTCTGGACATAAGATCCCAAGTAGACCCAAATACAATAATTCTGGGAGACTTTAATATGCCTCTCACACCACTGGATCGATCTTCAAGGCAAAAGATGAGTAAAGACACTTTAGAAATAAAGGAAACCATAAACCAAATGGACCTAATAGACATTTTCAGATTATTTCAATCAGGAACTACAGAATACACATTCTTCTCAGCAGCCCATGGAACCTTCTCCAAAATAGACCACATCCTGGGACACAAAAAAATACCAGCAAATTCAAGAGATGTAATATAATTCCTTGCATCTTTTCAGACCACAACGGAATAAAAGTAGAAATCAACAACTGGAAACTCAAACGAAAGTATTCAAATTCATAGAGAATGAATGATACACTATTGAATGATGAATGGGTAAGAGCAGAAATTAGTGAAGAAATAAAGAAATTTATGGAAACAAACGAAAACAGAGATACAACCTACCAAAATTTACGGGACACCATGAAGGCAGTATTAAGAGGAAAGTTTATTGCATTGAGTGCCCACATAAAAACAACGGAGAACCACCAAGTAAAGAACCTAATGACACAACTCAAGGACCTAAAAATTCTGCAACACTCTATTCCCAAAGCCAGCAGAAGGCAAGAAATCATTAAAATTAGAGCAGAAATAAATGAAATAGAGAACAAAAAAACAATTCAAAGAATCAATAAAACAAAAAGTTGGTTCTTTGAAAAGATTAATAGAATTGATAAACCCCTGGCCAACCTAACCAAAAGAAAAAGAGAATCAACTCAAATTATCAAAATTAGAAAGGAAAAAGGAGATATCACCACAGACAGTGAAGAAATTCAAAAGATTATCAGAAACTACTTTAAAAATTTATACTCCAATAGACTTGAAAACCTGGAAGAAATTGACAGATTTCTAAGCACAGTTAACCTTCCTACACTCAGCCAAGAGGACATAGCAAGCCTAAACGAACCAATAACAACCAAAGAAATAGAAATGACAATAAAAATTCTTCCACCAAAGAAAATCCCAGGCCCAGATGGGTTCCCAGCTGAATTCTACAAAACCTTCAGTGAACAACTAATACCAATACTGCATAACATGTTCCGGGAAATCGAAAGAGATAGAACTCTCCCAACTTCCTTCTATGAGGCCAGTATCACATTAATCCCCAAACTAAATAAAGATACCTCAAGATAGGAAAACTACAGACCAATATCCTTAATGAACATAGATGTAAAAATTCTAAACAAAATACTAGCTATACGCATTCAAAACTATATCAAGAGAATAATACATCATGACCAAGTCGGTTTCATCCCAGAAAAATAAGGCTGGTTCAACATACACAAATCAATACATGTTAATCACCACATAAATAGAACCAAGAACAAAAACCACATCATCATAGCAATAGATGCTGAAAAAGTATTCAACAAAATCTAACACCCATTTATATTAAAAACACTGCAAAAAATTGGGATAGAAGGAAAGTACTTCAACATCATTAAGGCAATATACTGTAAACCCAAAACCAATATTATATTGAATGGGGAAAAACTGCAAGAATTTCCGCTAAAGTCAGAAACAAGACAAGGATGCCCACTATCTCCACTCCTTTTCAATATAGTCCTTGAGACTCTTGCTGTAGCAATAAGACAAGAGAAGGAAATCAAAGGAATTCACATGGGAAGAGAGGAATTAAAATTATCCTTATTCGCAGATGACATGATCCTTTATCTGGAAGACCCAAAGAACCCAACCAAAAGACTTCTGGAGCTGATTGACAAATTCAGCAAAGTCACAGTATACAAAATCAACCTAAAGAAATCAGTGGCTTTTCTTTATGCCAACAATGAATCCACAATGAAAGAAACAAAGAAAACAATTCCATTCACTATAACCTCAAAAACCAATAAAATACCTAGGTATAAACCTAACCCAAGATGTAAAAGACCTCTACAACAAAAACTATAAAACATTAAAAAAAGAAATCGAAGAAGACCTTGGAAGATGGAAAGATCTCCCGTGCTCATGGATAGGCAGAATAAATATCATCAAAATGGCTATTCTGCCAAAACTGATCTATAGGTTCAATGCAATTCCCATTAAAATTCCAGCGACATTCTTCAGAGACCTAGAAAAATCAATTATGAATTTTATATGGAGAAATAAAAGACCTAGAAGAGCCAAAGCAATTCTCAACAATAAGAAACATGCAGGAGGCATTACAATCCCAGACTTCAAACTATACTATAGAGCAATAGTAGTAAAAACAGCATGGTACTGGCACAATAACAGATATACTGACCAGTGGATTAGAATAGAAGATATAGAAACAAACCCACACATCTTTAGTTAATTAATCTTTGACAAAGGGGCCAAACACATACACTGGAGAAAAGACCGCCTTTTCAACAAGTGGTGCTGGGAGAACTGGCTAACCATTTGTAAAAAGATGAATCTAAACCCCTATATCTCACTAAACACAGGAATCAACTCAAGATGGATCAAAGACTTAGAAATTAGACCTGAGACTGTGAAGTTAGTAGAGGAGAGCATAGGTTCAACACTACAACATATTGGCACAGGCAGTAACTTTCTCAACAAACCCTCCAAAGCTCAGGAAATTAAAGCAAGAATAAACAAGTGGGATAGCATCAAACTAAAAAGTTTCTTCTCATCAAAAAAAACTATCAATAACCTAAAGAGGAAGCCTACAGAATGGGAAGAGATCTTTACCAGCCACCATTCTGATAGGGGGCTAATATCCAGAATATACAAAGAGCTCAAAAGACTCTACACTAGCAAAGAAAACAACCCAATCAAGAAATGGGCAAATGAACTAAATAGACACTTCACAAAAGAAGAGATACAAAGGGCCAATAGATACAAGAAAAGATGTTCTTCATCACTGGCCCTCAGGGAGATGCAAATCAAAACTACACTGAGATTCCATCTAACCCCAGTCAGAGTAGCAAGCATAAAGAAATCAAACAACAACAAATGCTGGTGAGGATGTGGGGAAAGAGGAACTCTTTTACACTGTTGGTGGGAATGCAAACTAGTTCAAACACTATGGAGATAAGTATGGAGATTCCTTAGAAAACTAGGAATAGATCCACCATATGATCCAGCTATACCACTCCTGGGTATCTTTCCAAAGGGGTTGAATTCAGAGAACTACAGCAACATATGCATACCTATGTTCATAGCAGCACAATTTGTAATAGCCAAAATATGAACCAACCCAGATCTCCATCAACAGATGAATGGATAGCAAAACTGTGGGAAATACACACAATGGAATTCTATTCAGCCATAAAGAAGAACAAAATTATATCATTTGCAAGAAGATGGAAAGCCCTGGAGAACATTATGTTAAGTGAGATCAGCCAAGCACAGAAGTAGAAGGTACATATGTTTCCTCTAATATGCCCAAACTAGGGAACACAAGGGATAACAGTGGGACTCCAGATAATGGAGGGGAAATACTAGCAAAGTTTGAATGGAAAGATAGGAGAGGAGGAAGACTGATCTTGATTAATGAGGGTCCACATCTGAATATGTTAAAATTATGAATATGAATTGGTTAACCTGGACAACCATTGGTGGGAGGGGGGCAGGAAAAACGGGGGTGGGGGGGAGAGGGCACCAAATATAGTTTAAATGTATACTATTTATATTCAATAAAAAATTGTTGAAAAATATATATAAACGAAGCTAGAGTATGACCCAGTTATAGTACTCCACAAATCTTTCCAAAATAATTGAAACCCCGAATTCTATAGCTGTACAAATATATCTGTGTTTAGAGTAGCACAATTCACAGTAGCCAAATTATGGAACCAACCTAGATCTCCATCAAGAGGTGAATAGATGAGAAAAATGTGGTATATATTCATGTTAGAATTTTAGTCAATCATAAATAGAATAAAATTATGTCATTTACAGGAAAATGGCTGGAATTAAAGAACATTCTAAGTGGGATCAGCCAGTCTCAGAGAGTCAAGGGTCATGTGTCTTCTCGCTTATGTGGATGTTAAAGAGAAAATAGAAAACAAAGGTATCTACAGAGAAATGAAAAGAGAGACCAGAAGAATAGTGGAGGGAGGTTGGAGCCCGGAGGTGGGAGGGATAAAAGGAGCATTATAAATGAAACAGTTCAAATATTATGGTCCTTACATGAAGGTATCAATGCCAAAATCACTAGAATGAACTAGTGCGGCACAATGGAATGAGATCCAGAAAGAAATACACCAAACACTGTGTACATACATGTTTATGTAATTTTCAATCTTGGTATGATGTGTAACTAAAATGTACCAATAAAATTATAAAATATTTTATAAAAGAAGTTGAGAAAGCCTTTTCACTAAATACATTTTGTAAAGAAAGAAGAAATCATTGTCTAAGATGTTCATTTATCTAAAACATGTTTTTCTTATTATAAAAATACTACTACGGTAGTTTGTCTTTATGTTCAATTAGAGGGTTGATTGGCCTTTTCATTTTGTGAATGTGAAATTGGAAATAACTCTTTTAGGAACAGCTTGATGATCGTGTCATTGAAGACATTCTTTTTTAAATCTACAGTGTTTTGGTTTGTGTCTGGGTTTGGCATTCCTGAGGTTTTATACCTTGTAGGTTAGAAGTATCCACTCATAAATTAAAGATGCTTCTGGGGTTTGTCTTTTTGTTAAGGATCAAGGATATGAGATCAAAAGAATAAAAGATATCAGCAGAACAGAAGTCTAGGATGAAGCTGACAGTGAGCCTCTTTTCAAGCTGAACCACCCAGGAAAGTAGGAACATAGAGGTGGGAACCTAAACAGACTACCACCATTTGGAAAGCAATGTTAGAGAGGAGTCTAGTTCTGAGTCCAGGCACTAGAAGGCTCCAGTTGAAATTTTATTTAGGAAATAGCACATACATTGTAGATAACCATGCATGTGCTATGTCCTAAATAGCTAAAAATTACTTTAGAGTGTAAGGAATTTGAGTGTTAGTCACTTTCTGCCACTAATGGGAAAAGTAACCTCTATTTTTGAAGGATATTAAATAGGATAATGCACAAACTCTTGAATTCCAGTACAAAGTGGGCAAAAATAAGAGGTGTATTGAAAAAGTTTTTCAAAATTCACTAGGTTCAGAACTAACCCTAATTCAAATTGATCCATTAATTATCATTCCTGAGTAAGACCAGTCATTCTCCCGAAAATACAACTAGATATCTACTCACTGAATTTTCCATTGAAGAAACAAATATGCTGTTTGCTGAAAATCAGAATTAGACAATCTAATGCACATCCTCAGCTCTGTGGGGCCATTACTGTCCTTTGTGGAGCAGGCTGACCCAGGAGCTTTGCTCAAAGGATACATCAACTAATGCACAGGAATTATTCCATAACATTGCAAAACAACAATACAAAGATGACTGGTGTTTAAAAGCCAGTATGTCTGCCTTTGCATAAATCAGGATCATTTTCTGCTTGCAGTATTTTTTGGAGCTGTTTTATTAATTAATAATATTTGACCCAACTCAACTTCACACAATCAGATACTTTAGCATAATGGACAGAAGCCTGAAATTCAATTACAATGGCACAGTAAACAAATCATTGATGAATTCTGGGCATTTTTTATTTAGTCCCCCAAGGCAAAAAAAAAAATTATTCAAAGCAGATCTATCATCTTTATCTTTTATCTCTAACATAAAAGTAGTAACATATTTAGTAACATTATGCTATACTATGAATTATACATGCAATAACAGCAACTTCATAATATCTTACTCAGTTAATTAAAATTCTGTTAACGTTCTTAAATTTTCAAAAATATTTATTTTATGCTTTTATCAAAATTTTTGTGAGTGGAATGTAACTTTAAAATTCTATGAGGTTTAAACTCATTCCTAAGTAATTGTATGACTTTCCAAACGTGTGATTTTACATTTAGGTATTTTAAGTGTATATTTTCATTATTAAAATGTTTTCACAAACAGCATTTTTTTAGAAAACCCCTCATGTAGCTCTAATATGGTTTGTATATGCCTTCTTGTTTTAGTGCATGAAAATTTTATTTTAATGTTCATATCCCATTATTTTAGTAATACTTCTCTTAAGTTTTCTTACCTCGAGAACTGTGTTTTTTTTCTGGTGCCTATATGAATTATCTTCTATCTTCTATGATACCACTGACTCCTAATTTTTCTACTTTCATGTCATTTCCCTTTCTACATGATTTTTATTCTGAGCTCTTATTTACAGGCATTATTTTTTCAACTTATGGCTTCTCTTTCTAGTTATACCATAACCACTGCACCTCTATCTCCAAATTCTATGTCTATTTCAAGTAGCTCTTGAACCCTGAACCTTTGTTTCCAATTAACTGCTGGCACTTAGTGCAAAGTTGTTTCTAATGTGGTAAATAGCACAGTTATTTGGAGTGTAGTTAGTCATGGTCATCTTGCAATTATTCTACTGAGTGGTGGTGTTCACAGTTTACCTCTGGTTCATAATGGAGAATTGCCCCATCTTATGTTAACTTGGGCAGGGCACGAATACATACACTCAGTGGTGGAAATCTACATGCATGTGGAGGTGTGTACTTCACTAATCACTTCCTATAGCACTTCTTTTAGTAGGTTTTACCCTGTGATTAACATAATGGTAGCAAGAACCATGCATAACCTCTTGATAAATTGTTCTATCAGTGTTATCCATTCTGTAGATATTTGTTTGAAGACATCTCGGGAGACTATGAGTGCTTCTCATCTTTCTCTTACAGTCTTCTGATAATCGCCTGTCCTATGAACCCCTCATACCTCAGTCCTTGAAATTCAAAGTACTTTATCTAATGTCACTGGACAGCTCTAACCTCTTACAACAATGCAAGCTTGTTCCCCAAACCAAATTCTGTTATGGGTACTTAACAATTACGTCTGCACCTCCTTTCTTTTTTTAATATAAATTCTGAACCCTATGGATGATGGTAAGAAAAATGAATACCTTTTAAATCATTGGTTTTCTACTCAAAACTTCAACATCACAAGACATGTTTCAGTCTATTTTGTCCTGACCTACCTCTTCTCTTTTGGTATCATCTTTGATTGTTAAGAAAAAAACACATGGAGAGAAAAGCCACAGCTGGTCTCAAAAACTGAGGTAGAGACACCCTAAATGGATTTTATGAAAGTGTATTTTGGATGAAAGGGTAGACACATTGATGTGTTGTGATGGATATAAGTAAGCAAATACAATGTATTTGGTGAATGTAGTTCCTGCTACATAGCTTTTAGTGAGGAGTTATCAAAAACCAGGATGGACGGAGTGAACATAGTACTAAAATTATTTTCACCTATCAGTGACCAAACTTCCTTCCTGAATTACAACTGTGCAATCTTCATGAGAAGTTTCTGAGTAAGAATTCAGGACACTTGATTTACATCATCTCAAAACAGAGATGGAAAAGTACTGGAAAATAAGCAAAGGCCCTTCTCCTTTATTATCATATATGCTGAATTACTGTTCTCTAAACCCTAGGCATATAAATTACACTATACTAGATGGCATTTTTTTCACTAAAGATATTTCTTTCAGTGTTAATAGAAGTTTAATTTTATGCCACATGCATGACATTAAGCTGAAGCAATATCTTGTTCTCCATCAAAGATAAGTTTTGGTACACTGAGTTTAAGACACCATTGAACTTTTACAAGCTTCTCATATTTTTGACATTCTTTCATGTATACTTACCAGAAGAGGGACAGAAAGCATATATTAGTGTGATGTCGATGAAGTTAGTGACTTTGGAAAAATATTGAATATGAGCATTTTACGATTTGTTAATATATTAAGAGTCAGAAACTGGCAATATCTGAGGTTCATGAGAAAATACGATACATTTAATAACAAAGATTCCTTAAGAGGTGTTTGGTTCATTACCTTACATTTTTTAATATTAAGGCACTTATGAAACCTTAAATGAAAATAAAAAATAAAATTATGGATGAACCCATCCATTCTAAATGTGTTTTACTTTTCTCAAAATTACTCCTGTAAGAGCTTTTTATTCAAGTGACTACCAACATCATTATTAGTAATACATCTAAGAAATCCATTGCTTTATCAATTTACTATGCTACATAGACTTTAGGAAACTATCATTACCCACCTTCCTTCCTTCCTTCCTTCCTTCCTTCCTTCCTTCCTTCCTTCCTTCCTTCCTTCTTTTTCAGTGCTGGGGATAAAATCCAGGGCCCATGCATACCAAGCAACTGATCCACCACTTAGGTACATCCCCAGCTCAAGAAAGCATGTTCTCATACATACAGGATTTGAAATTATCTTCAATGTGCTTCTATATTTTAATATGTTAAATATAGTTACATAATGTTATTATTGTTTGTCTCATTTATTCCTAAGTAATGACTTTTAATGGTTAAATTAATGGGTTGTATTTTTTTTCTATTTTTTTTATTGGTGCACTGTATTCATACATTATAATGGTATAAAGATAATACTTTTGTATTTTTTAAATATCAGAAAGTGAAAAATATTAAATCAAGATTTCAGGATATTTGTTTCTATGTTTCTATATATTTATAGATTGACTAGCAATGAATATATACAAATAATTTCATAGCATCATTATTTGAATTTGCATTTAAAGTGATTTCATATATTAAAATATAAAGCCATCCAATCAAATTATAACAATTTATGTTGAAAGTAACAGAAGAATTTATATTTGCAATCTTTGGTGTGTATTTGCTTAAAACATATCTAGATTTTAATTAAGAACATTCTTTTATAGATATCTATGATAGCTCCATAATTTAGTGCACTATGACAATTTAGTAAGGGTATAAAAAATATTACTAATTGATTTTAAAATTATCTCTGACCATGCATTTGTTTACAACTCTTTTATTTTTTTTTTTGCGGGTCTGGGGATGGAACCCAGGGGCATTCAACTTCCAAGCTACACCCCCTGCCCTATTTTTTATTCTTTATTTTGAAACCTGGGTCTCACTGAGTTGCAGAGGGCCTCACCAAGTAGCTGAGGCTGTCGGCGAACATGATCCTCCTGTCTCAGCCTCCCAAATGCTGGGATTACAAGTGTGCACCACCACGCCCGGCTACGACTCTTACTAAGAACTCTGAAATAATTTTTTTCTAAGGTAGAGTAGAATTGGACAGAAAAGTAAATGTAACCAACCATGTTTGTATTTCTTAAAGCAATATATCTTCCATGATTGAAAGGAACTATTTTAAGGCAACACAAGTATAATCCTGACTTCTTGCGTGCCTGAATCTCATTGTTTCTCTTTTTAATCTTTGAAATCAAGTTCATCAATACCATAGTAAATTCCCAAAGAAAAGCTTGTAAATCATTAATTATAGCACTTGATATATCTCTATCACAATTTTATATAAATAATTTTCAAATCATTAAAATATTACCTATCAAATCTGTGTCATCTTAGATCAGTATGACTAAAGCATTATTACTTGAGATATAAAAATTAAAAATTATTTACATACACACCCACGCATTTCAAAAACTGTGACACTCAAGTCCCAAACACCTGTAGATTTTAATTTATGAAATTTTCCCATTTGATTATTTAAATGATATCAACTTAATTATAGCAAACAATTTAAGTTCCTACTTCTAAGAATGTATAAATGATTTTTTCTTCAAAGTTTCTTTTCCAATTCACCTGAAAACAAATTCTCTAGAAAGTTTATTTCCCAAATGACCCGGGGGTGTAAAATATAATATGGTTGAATCTAGCTAGTAGTCAAATAAAATTTAAGATAAAGTTGCTTTTTAAACCTATGCATGCGTGGACTTTTAAGCTATGCATAGGTACACACGTGTGAATTAGAAGAGTAAATTAAGTTGCAAGTGAAGATAAAGCAGGGTAGGAAGTGACTATACTTGTAACTAGAGAAAATATACTTTAAATAGTGTGCTAAGTTTGGTTGCCTGCATACTTTTACATTAGAAGCTTGATGAGTTTATCAATTCAGATGCTTGGGTGGAAGTCAGGTGATGTGGCATGTAAATGTAATTCCAGTACATGGAAGGATGAGACAGAAGGACTGCATGTTCCACCCTTTTTCAAAATAAAAATTAAAAAAATAAATTAAAAATAAATTAAAAAAATTTAAAAGAGCTGGGGTATAGCTAGGGGATAGAATGTCATTTGGTTGAATTCTTAGTATCATACATACTGAATGAATGACTAGATAAATAAATAAATAAATAAATAAATAAATAAATTCTTTGGCAGAGGTGATGATCAAGGTCCAAACACAGCAGTTATTACAGAAAGCAATTTTTTTTTACAATAATGTCCTATTCATAGTTGTTAGAGTTTTTTCTAGCAATAAACATAAACCAAATTTGGTGAATCTAAATAATAGAAAGAATATAATATGCTTATGTAGAGAGGCTAAGAGTATTATTGACCAAACCTATGATGCTCACAGCACAAACTGCTGGCATCTGAGAGCTACAATCATCTAGGAAGCAAAAATGAACGCTCAGTTGGCTTTTGGCAGCACCCAACTGCTTCCCTCCTATATCATCAGGTCAAGACGCACAGTCCAGGAAGAAACCCTAATTCACTTAGCGAGAGGAAGACATTGTCTGCCATGATCCTTCTTCCTGGAGATCTGATCTCAGTTCAGGCCACATTTCCCAGCATCTCTTCTTCCGACATTTGCCCATCTGAGTAAAGACCTCTTACCACTATGGTTTTTCCACTTCGTTTTCACTGCAAGCCCCAAGTTGTTTCTCATTTTTTCTTGAGAGTTCACCTGTCTAAAGTTTCGCTCATTTATATTATTCATAACCTTTACAAGTTTTATAGAGTAAGTTTTCTATGAGAGCATTATTAACCTTTTCTATGAAATGTAATTAAATATACAAGGATAAAGGAAGTAGTCATTAAAACACTATTGGATTATCTTTGTAGCATCTTACACTAATTTTGCCTTATAACCTGTTTTTAAATGGACATATAACATATGTTAATCTTTTAAAACCATTTTGGTAGTGAGTTGCAATATTGAAATATTTGCATGGCCATCTTTAGCAAGAAAATTAAATTCATTAGAAATACTGAAAGCATCTGCAAAATAGTAGTGACATTCTTAGCAAGTAAATGAGCACATGAAGAAAACAATCTGTATTTAATGTGGATGGGGAAACAGGGTCATAAAATTATATGCAAATAAGAAAATACTTCAAAGATTTTATAAAAAATATCAAAATTAATCATGATTCAAATCTATAGAATTTTGTTTAATAAAGGTACTCCTAAGTAATATTAACCAAAGGACTGAGAAGGATAGATGATGATGTGTAGATTCATTACATATTTTTCCCAATATTTTACTATAAGTCTTTGTATTTCCAACTTGCCTCTTGCAAAGTAAATATAGATTGATGTTTTGTACATAGTATGTTCAAACTGCCCTTTTTTATTGGCACACTATATTTTCACATCATAATGTGGATCATGTTGACAATGGCATACATTCACACAGTACTTGGTGCCCTCCCTCCCCACTGCCCCTTTCCTCTCTCCCAACCATGAGTGCCCAGGTTCACCATGCTACATTCACACTTAGACAGAGATTTGAATATAGCCCCTGTCTTTTAAATGGAGATAGCTTGGGATGGAACTCACAACATCCCTAGCTATCAATGCCTGGGTCTATTTTTGTCTATCTAATTTCATTTACTCTTCATCACATTCTTGGGAATTTCTCCTTGCAAATCATACACTGAACATGTTCTAAAATCTAACCAAAAACTTGAGGATAGAGCCGGGCATGGTGGTGCATGCTTGTAATCTTAGTATTTGGGAGGCTGAGACAGGAGGATTGCAGATTGAGGACAGCTTCATCTACTTAGTGAGACCCTCTGCAATTTACTGATACCCTGTTTCAAAATAAAGAATAAAAACAGGGCTGGGGGTGTAACTTGGAGGTAGAATGCCCCTGGGTTCTATCCCCAGTACCTCAAAAAATGAAAAAGAAAAAAAAAACTTGAGAAGAAAATATAAGTTCAAAGAATTTTTTTTCTCCTAGTAGGTAAGTGAGAAGTCCTTGTATCTTTATCAAGTGCACCCTTTGCCCATATGTTCCAAATGTGTCCTTTTCAGAGCACTGCCCATGTCCTCTTTAATCTCTGTAGGCAGGGAGGGAGGGAGACAAAGAGGGAGGGATGAAGGAAAGAGGAATGATTTGCTCAAAGCCCTGTTCCTCACTCAGTGATGAAAGTTGCCCCAATGGGTTACAAGTGTCCTAGGCAATCCCTCCTCTGCCTCCCTCTATCCTTCCTGCTCAGAGGGCTGAGCAGCAGCTTTTGCTCACTGAAGCCAAGTCCTAGACTGATAGAAATGCTCCATTTTGATCACTAGTACTAACCACTGAACCTAATTTCACTGAGAATGAGTGAAATCTGGGTCACAAATTAGTTCATATTTAATTCTGACAAAAAATACTGAATTTTTCACAGAATATAACTACCAGAAATCCATGCATTTCAGTTTTTCATCATTAAGACCTGAAGACCACAAGGTCCCTATGGTGCATGTGTCAATCTTGATAACAAGCCAGTCCTGTATAAATATAAAGGAAAAAAAAAAACAAATAAATCTCTGGCTTTTATATGTTTGGAAGAAAACTTTCTGGGGATATACGCCCGTCCTAATCAAGGTCCATAAAGTGGATGGAGGATATTGTCCATGCATCTCCTAGTCCTGAAGCAGCTGGGCTGTGCCCAAGAATGTGTGGGCATGTGATCAGAAAGCCTCCCTCTTGCCTTTCAAATGGCTTTCTAAGCTCCTGCTGTCCTCAGCCTTTACTTCCACTTGGTGTCAGCCTCTCAGACTTAAGTCTCAGCTCACAGTGCCAGTGAGATTACCTCCTTCTCTCGCCAGGTCTCCATGACAGGCCCTGTCTGGAGCACAGGCTTGCCTGTGATCTTAGGCTTTCCTTTCCTTGTGCACCAAAGTGTTTCCACTATCACCTTCCTTCTAAGATTCTTGGGACATATTCCTCAGGTATTCCCCACAAAAAAGGAGATCAGATAATGGTCACACTTGGGAAAATTTCTGCACTGAAACAGAAAACCAAGGCAACATAACCACTGTTTCGCCTCGTGTACATTACTGCACAGACCATGAGTAGAAGGGAAACCTGAAGATCCTCGCTTTCACAATGGTTTGGTAAAGCTGCTAGTATTCATACCCAAAACTCAGCAAGGGTCTGGAAGATGACTTTTTAAAAAATATTTTTGTGCATTGTAGTCATACATCTTAATGGGTAAAAGACTTGTGTCGACATACATACACACATCACCCAATTAGCCCTTACTGACCCCCACCCCATTCCCTCCCCATCCCTCCTTCCCATGCTTGGCTTAGTGATGGACTTTGATATGTCGGTTTAAGTACATCATGTGCTTTAGAGAGTATACCACACAGCACTCTAAGAGTGACTCCAGTTTCCAATAAACAGATGCTTTGCAAAATGCAGTACACAATCTGCATTGAGTGCACTAAATAATAAATAAGTGAATAATAATACACACACAAGATGTCTGTCGTGCACCTTTGCCTTCTGTTTTAACATGAACTGCCTGACCTTAATGACATTCTAGAGATCAAACCATAATATAACAACTGTCTGACTCTCTGTCCTTGGGTCATTAGGAAGAAGAAAATATTAACAATTCATACAAATTGTAGTGGTGTGTGTGTGTGTGTGTGTGTCTGTGTGTCTGTGTGTGTGTCTGTGTGTGTGTGTAATGGTAAGTTGGTATGGAAATGTATTTTCTTAAAACTATTCTTGTTAATAGACCATTTGGAGAATCCTATTCTATCCTCAGAGCTACCTGTGGAAAGTTTGAAAAGCCATTTTTAATAAAAATTTTCAGCATGTTAATAGAACAGTGTCTGATATACAAATAATTTTCAAATATGAGAAAATCATTTTTGTGAAATATTACCAATATTCTATGCCCTATGGTACATGATTTTAGAAGTTTCTATATCATTACCTCACATGAGTTATTATTATTAGCATTTCTTGCCATAAGGTTCAGTTATGATTTTAAGAATTTTTGCACAACATAATCACTAACAGATTGATGTGGATAATTGGGAGGAAAATATTTAAGGCAGACCGGAGAAATACAGCATAAATCTTTTGTGTGTGTTTCTTCAAGGCTGAAAAATGACATGTGAAATGACATTACATCATTTATCTTCAAGGTCATGATTAGAACATAAAAGTCAACAGGGAACAGCATCCTCTGCAATTCATATGAAGTGTGACCTATGGCAGGTGGGACCCCTGCATGCCTCATAAGGCTAGCAAAGATCCTTGAAAGTTACTACCCATTTGATTACAACATCGCTATTTAGTCAAATGTCATGCACAGTGATTCCCTGGGGTTGCTGAACTAGGCAAACTTAAGTAAATAAGCCACTTAAGGCAGAAATGACAATGTTTTAACACATTTAATAGGGAGATAAAATTCCAAGGAAAGGTGGAAGCTTGGTATAGGTCAAGGAAACCTGATAGACATGTTCTCTAAGCACTCCATCCGAGAGGTGAAAATATTTGTGCCCATGATAGTGAGGCCAAAATGTAAGCTACGTAGCTAGCCAGGGGTCCAGTCACAGAAGACCAGCCCTTAGGTTTCTATTTGCTCTTCTTTCTCATTGCTAACATCTTCTAGAAACTTTACTTCAAATTTTAAACCAAAACAAGAATAAAAACGTCCTACTCAGGGGCTTTGAGGTAATGTCCTTAGTAGAATCTAAAGAAAAAAAATCATTAGCCTGAGTTAGAAAAGATAGACCTCCTCTTCTTGCTAACATTTTTTTTCCCACGATTTGCTTTTGATCATTGCTAACAGAGCTCATTTGTACTGTCTCCTTTAATGTTCTCTGCCTCGTCCCATCTCTTCCTTTAACTAAGGACAATTTTCAGGTTTTAAAACCGAGCCTGGAGACACCAAGGGCCAAGCAGATTGATAGCTAAGCGGGATGTCTTATTAGCAGCAGCAGAAAACACTGAAGAAACCCCAAACATTCGGCAAAGATTTCATTTCTTCTCCTACTTACAAAGTTACTTTGTGGCCTAAATTGCTCTCTTGCTAGCTGAAGAATCTCCTCATTAGCATGACACTATAAAATATTAACAAAGGCATTATTCTTTCTTTGGAACAAGACACCTTGAAAGTTTGCTCAATATATTTGCAATCCATGCTGTCTGGTTCATTGAGGAAACTGTCTTTCAAATTAGTATTGGAAACCCATGAAGAATCGGCCAAGACAACATAAAACACCCAATGAGCTATGCAAAAATAGGCTCTACTTCATTGGGACAGGTATTGTTAAGTGAAACCCGGGATCATAAAGTTACATGGGTATGATTATCCCCCAAACAGCTGAAAGACTTGCTGAAATGTTCACAAGAGTTACACTATATCAAAGCTCCTGACAGATGTTCATTTCCCTGTTCTGGTTGAACTGTATAAATATACATTTGCATATATAATTTATATCTGTTTTGGAAAATAACACAGTATGTATCATGTTATTTGAAAGTATAATATTTTATCTAACAAACAACATCCTCAAATCTTGAGGAAATATCTAAAATGTAATCAAAACTGACATTTTTCCCCCGCATCTCTTATCTTATACATGCTAAAGCAAAATGTTGGTCTCAGTGACAATGAGTGTAAACTGTAGAAAACAGAATGGAAAACAGGTGGCACGTGCTAAGGCAAAGGAATTACAGATTTGAGGTTGGTCTCAGCAACTTAGACCCTCAGCCACTCATCAAGACCTTGTTTCAAAACAAACAAAGAAAACTAATAAGATAGGGCTGGAGGTGTGACTTTTAAGTAGAATGCCCTTGAGTTAAATCCCCAGTACAAAAATAATAAATAAATACTCATTCAAATATTAATTTGAATATCGAATCTCATCAGATTGTTAAAATATAAAAATATTCTGCTATTGGAAGAACATTTCGATTATAGATAAATCAGCAACTCAGCTTCACATTTAAAAAAAAGAGACTAACTTTAGTTTTATATTATATAATAAAGGCTTTTAAAATGCCTGTATAATATCTTATGTTACAGATTTTAATACTATCAGCTATTTGTTCTCTTTGATGTTCTAAGCGTTTACTTTGCTATTTCACATAATGTTAATTTGGCTTATAAGCATAATTTCATTACTTGATTCTTTTGAAAGCCAAGATTCTTTTTGCTGTGAAAACTTAGGCACACAGCTACTTGAGTCTATTTTACTGCCCACTACTTAAACATTCATACTAATGATAGATATGTATTCAATGTTTTATGGTAAAGTTAGATCCTCCCATTCTCAAGGAGGTAGCAACAGTTTCCATGTCCTAGCCCCATAACTCACATTGCACATGAGATAGTCACTGGAGAGCAGCTGGCACCATGGCAAGAAAAGGAAACAGGACTAATATTATCCTTCTGTAGCTAACAAACAAGATACAAAATAACTACTTTAAAGAAAATTTAGTGTTACTAAAATTTAGGAAACCATTGAAATTTTAAGGTCTTCATAAATTCCTTTCTTAAAAAAACATATCCGATATTAAATGAAATATAAATCCTATCCACCTTCTCACTTTATTATACAGGGGGTATCTGATGTGGTGTGTTGACAGGTGCCCACACAACCCAGTGTAGAAACCATAATTCTTGACCACAAAACTCCTTTCTGTACATTTTAAAAAATGGTTGGAATAATTTACAATCACTTCTAAAGATCTACTCTATGTATAATAGACCTTGAAAGAAATAAAATGACTTATTTATTTATTTATTTTTTTGGTGGTACTGGGGTTCCTGGAAGCCCTTCTTCCTCCGGGCTACACTCCCAGACCTATTTTATATTTTTGAAACAGGGTCTCTTACGCCAGCACGGCTGGCTTCGAACCTGCGCGATCCTCCTGTCTCCGCCTCCCAAGCGCGGGGATTACAAGCGTGCGCCACCACGCCCGGCATAAAATGACTTATTTTAATTAAATGTTTTAGGTATTTTTATAATATTCCACTCAAAATGAAGTTTATTAAATTTCCATTTGTCTAGGTAACTGTTTGCTAAGTACCCTATTTAGAGGCATGTCCAAAGTACTCAGGAGGCTGAGATAGAAAGATTCTTTGAGTATAAGAATTTAAGACCAGCCTGGGCAACATAGTAAGACCTCATATTAAATAATTAACTAACTAAATAAACAAATACTCTCTTTAGAAACCTTAGAAAAATACCCTTCTTGAGGGTCTTCCTAAAATATAAAATTTTAAGAAAATGAACTTCATTTTTATTTTATTGTTTTACTTTTATTGGTGAATTGTACGCATCCATCATGATGAAGTCCATGGTGCTAGAGACGCCCTTTTACACAGTACTCATTGGGCCCTTTCTCAGTGCTCCCCTCTCCTCCCCTGCAGAACACTGTGATTGGCTATGCTAAGCCTGAGTATGCACCTCATGTCCACTGAAGTGTTATCTTCCATGAACATAGAACTTTTCCCCAGTATACTAACTTTGAAAAACTCTAAAAGAATTTTATAGAAAAGTCATGAGAGTAGGGATGGAAAGTCTCTTCAGTTAGGTTCTTTCATAGAGAGGACAAAAGAAACTAGTCTAGCCAGAAGAGCTCTCCAATGGGCAGAGACCACAGGATAGAAAATCAGGGGCAGAAAGCCCCGAAGCCCAAGCACCAGGAACATCGTTTCTACACCTGAGAAGTAAATCGAGCCATCAGCTCGTTATTCAGCACGCTGGGGAGAAGCAAAGTCTAGCAGACTCAAAATGAGCCTTTAGAAGCCCCAGATCCAAACACCAAGAACTGAGTAGCAGCTGGAGTTGAGTGAAAAATATTCAATCTTCAAACACATGATCACAGAACAAACACCATAGAATTCTGAAAAGAGAAACTTCTCATGTAAACACCCACAAAGACCAAGCTCTTCCAGGAAATATTAGCTCAGACTCTGAGCAAAAGAGAAGTTCCATGTGAAAGGAGAAAGCTGGCAGCTGGGCACGACCGAGTCTATTCTGGCTAAAACTAAACTCAAACAAGTATTGGCCACAGTGAGTTTAATTCTGCCAAGTACATTACTCTATCTTTGCAATGTCAGGTGGTTTTAGTTTGCTTTTGTGATGCTGGGCATCAAACCTAGAAGCGTTTTATACTTCCAGCCTTCTTTTATACTTATTTGGATACAGGGTCTAGCTAACTTCCTGATGTTCTTGCTAAGTTGACGAGGCTGGCCTTGAAACCATGATCCTGTCTCAGCCTTCCAAGGAACTGGGGTTACAGGTGTGGGCCACCATGCCCAGCACAATGTGACTATTAACATATATCTTTTTCCTTCTTCTCTATATCCTTTTTCCTGTAATAGCCATTAGGACATATCAATTATTTCAGCTTCAATTTTATTGCCCAGAATGTGCCAAATGGATAAGAGAAGGTTTATCCTCACAATCACAACCATATAGGTATGTAGTCACACACTACGGCAGTCATTAGAGTTGCATCTTTCGTCACTGTGTGTATTTATTGGCTCCCTCACACTGAACAGGGAATGTCGGAGAAGTGGCTGCTTAGTCACACAGGATATTCCTCATAGGCTACCCAGTAGTAGTCATATAAATAATGCCATCTGGGCCTCGCACATCTGTAATCCCAGTGCTTGGGAGACTGAGACAAGAGGATCGCAGGCTCAAGGACAGCCTCAGCAATGGAGGGAGACCCTGTTTCAAAATCAAATATCAAAATAGTTGAGGGTATAGCTCAAAGGTAGAATGCTCCGGGTTTGATCCCCAGTACCACAAAAAAAAAAAAAAAAAATGACTCCCTTTGCCTACAGTTTGATTAATCCTGATATCCTGATATACCGCAGAATATCACTCCCATCTACAAAGAAAAAGGTTTGATATTAGTATTATTTTATATTTTAGTAGAAAAGCAATGAGTAGGATGTCATTACATAGAGAATGATGAATGGGACGCAGCCATTTCCCTCCTTTCCGCCGTGCCTGCCTCACCCCTACCAGCGATCAGCTCAATGACTCTGCTCCTCTGTTCAAACTCCGGGCCTTATCTTCCAAAGCAAAGACTGGAACACTTCGCCCACAGATTGGAAGTGAAGTTCACACATGAAGTTAGTACAGTAAGCACACCATTTTTTTCACAGTTAAGAAGAGCTATTGTTACGAAAACGATTAAAAAGCTATAATTTTACGATTCCTATATTTCATGCAAACCACACGGAGCTCCATAGTCTGCAAGGATTCTGCAGTAATGTTTAAGCATAGTTAAATAAGTTGGGGCAGCTGTGTGTCTAAAGGAAAGACCAGAAACCCAGAGGCCGCCTCATCAGAGTGTCTCTTCCAACTACAAGCACCAACAACCCTGTTTTGTTTTGGGTGTGTGTAGATACAACCCAACAGGTGGCACAGATCCTCATCTTAAAGACACAGAACATTATGAGATATTTTAAAGAGGATTTCAGCTCATGGGAAGATGAGTCGTTTTCTCCATTGGGTTAATAAAAATGCACTGTCTTTTTAAATATATGTTTACTCTCAGACAGTTTTAAAATTTGAGAGAAAAAAACTACAAGATAAATATTACAGTACTGTATATATGCTGTAGATCAGGAAAGATTATCTCCCTCTGTGACTGTGGAGATGAATGCTATTATATTCCTTTTAGGTACTCTTTCTGTATTTATTAATGCTTAATAAAATATTAATCACAAGAAAAATAGAGGTTTGAGTCTGAACAGAGGTTTTTTGGTGCCCCATACCGAGCAGCCTGAGCCAATAATGCAAACAATTTGACAACATATTAATGAAGCACCACTGTTAGTGAGATCCTTGTTTCACTGAAATAAAGCCAGCGACATCTTTCAAAGGGCACAGTAGAACCAATTATACCTACCCTTCATCTGAAGAATAGAATTTTAAAGACAGTCCAGCAATAATATGTATTCTTAATCATTAAGCTTGCTCAGATAGTAGACTTAGGTCATTTTTTAAGATACCAGTAAGACTTGGTATTGTATGGATAATTAAAAGAGTACATTTATTGTTTTCATTTGTATTTGGAGTTTAACCTGGTGGGTCATACCTGGTGGATCACAGTAGGGCCAGCTGCCTTGATCCAAAGCCTGGGTTTCCACTGATTAGTTATATCACCTTTGGCAAGTTGCTTACCACCTTTTTTTTTTTTTTTGGTGGTACCAGGGTTTCTGGAAACCCTTTTACCTCCAGGCTACCCTCCCAGACCTATTTTATATTTTTATTTGGAAACAGGGTCTCTTAAGCCGGCAGCGAGGCTGGCTTCGAACCTACACGATCCTCCTGTCTCTGCCTCCCAAGCGTGAGGATTACAAGCATTGCTTACCACTTTTGAGCATCAATTTTCTTATCTATAAGATAAGGCTACTGATTTATTAGCACAATATGTTAAGTACATGCACTAGAATCTTGTATAATTATTATGTTATTTTTTCAATGGTAATACTCAGAAAAATGTACTGATGATATGTTTGTGCCAGGAATGATTTTAGGTTCAAGAAAGCATGAAAAAAAATATTCACAAATTCCTTTCATTGTGGGATTTATAGATCCATAAGGGAGATGGAAAATAAATATTGATAATAAATAAAATATATAATCCTTAAATGAGAAGCACTAAGAAGATAACTAAAGCCAGAGGAAATAGGAAATGTTGGAACGTATTGAAATTTCAGGTAGGAGACAATGAAAGTATTTTCCAGTTGCTTTCAGGATCACCTGTCCCGTATCTCTCTGGGTTGCTGAGGCTAAAACTTCACAAACTCCATTTTGGCTTGAATGTCTCCTCCAACAGGGGGCGGTAAAAAGAAACTTGAAGTTGAGAAAATAAAAAAGGAGTTTCCTACTTCCTGCTCGTGTCCTCCCGCTTCCTGATTACTTTATCTTTGCTTCCTGCTTGCTCCCTGGTTCTGTCAGTTTCTTTCCAGCCTCAGTTTACCTCAGCAGAAGCACAGCTTTCAAGCTGAAGCAATTGAGTGCAGTCTTACTTTCCCACCCCCTTAACATTGGCAGAATCAACTCATCAAATCCTTGCATGCCCAGAAATCACTGCCACTGACTGGTCGGTAGCTCCACCACAGAAATTCTCAGTCCACGGCCACATAGGTCTTTCCTTCAAGCTCAGTGACACCACGCCAGCTAGGATGTACCCTCTCCTCTGTATTTGGGCACCAGCTTTGCAATGCTTGTTTTGCAAGCCTCCAAATCCTGCTGTGCCCAGTCTTTCCCCTTGAATTCCACGCCACCAGAGATGGCAGCTGTTTCTTTCACCTGCTACCTCTGTGAAACCTCCGTTTTCTCACTGTGCCTTTCTTAGTCACCTAGTTAACAGATTTTACAAATAATTTGTCTATTAAAGTCTTTCTTTTGAAACCTGGTAGGCACATTTTTGCCCTAAATACTATGCTACTGATACAATGGACCTGGAAGGTTTCACCAAGTATAGACCTGAAAGAAATGAGGAGTGCGCTATATGCAGATACAGAAACAAGAGCATTCCAGACTCAGTAAACTTCCAGTTCAAAGACCCTGCAGTGAGACAGTGCATAACATGAGTGAGGAACAGAGGCTGTGTTTCTGGAGAAGGGGGGAGCAAAAGCAGAGTAGCTGGAGCTGAGCTCAAAGAGGGTGCAGGGGCCAAATCATGGGATGCTTTAATGATGGTGACCATTACTTACTGCTTGAAGAGACTCCTTAGAGCATGCAAGGAAGGGTACTATTGATAATTATGCTCAGGCAGCTCACATTAACTGGAAATGTTTGGGACAAAGTGATCTGCACTGCTTTCCTACATACGACTCATGGGCAGGATACTGATTCTTGTTAAAATGAGATATGAAGCCATGCAAAGCTGTTGCATAGAGAAATGATTCATCCAAAATTACATCTAACTACCCCCAAGAGAAGAATAGATATGCATTTTCTACAGAATACAATGTTTCTCAACTCGCTATGAATTATTTAGCTATAATATGTAATAAATATGGCAAGGCATCCATGGGTTTTCAGAGTAAATTTGATAGAAACACAAATGCATAGATGCACCTGGATATTTATCACACATCCCAGCTGCTATCAATAATTATTGAAGTAAATGTTGGCTTTCATTTCTACTTTAAGGAAAATAATTAGCACCTGAAATTTTGAACTTCAATATATTAAAAATCCTTGGGCTTTGACTATACAAGAAGCTTATGGCAGATTTTTCCTTCTGTTCTTGTAATAAAGGAGGAATTAGCCTACCTTAATTTTGAGCTAATACTCATCATAGGAATAAATAAATCACAGGAAGAAAATCATAGCCAAGAATAAACATGGCCGGTATTCAAACCCTTGCCTGTCTTCAAAGCCACCACGAGTCATGCCTCAGCAGTCCATGGTAGACATCCTTCCTTTCAAATTTGTAACTTTATTTCATTTAAACATTAAACATAAAACACAAAGCAAAGTATGTGCAATATTAATTTGTTGATGTTTTGTGGAAAGTTGAAGCTTTCTTTTAAATGAGGAGGATATTTCCTTTGAAAGTGAAATTTTAATAATCTTAATCCTTTTCCTTGCCTGAGACTGTCATTTGTATTCAATAGCACCATTATTCCTTCCTGTTCCCATAAAATAGCGAGATGCCTGAAGGCTTGAGCCACATTTACCAGACTCCATTGTTAACAGGGTTCCAGTTTAGATGCTTCAAATGAGAGGCACTTACATAAATGGTTCATTACATATGATTCCAGTTCTGTGCATTATAGAAAGGAACTATTCGTGCATTTATAGGAAGCTCTGTGTCCTCCTTAGGCTATGAAGAATCCCCACTTCTGAAATGTTCTCTGTTTTATAAGTGTTGGGTAAAAGGAAGATTTTTGAAGCTATTCAGAGTAATAAAACAGAGATGCTTTGATCCATCTTGCTTTGTTCTTGGTGACAGTAAGAAACCAACCTCAATGAAAGAGAAAATTCGCATCTTATTTCAGTTGAGTGCGGAATGGCCTTGAGTACCCCTCTAGATGCAGGGCTGTTGATGACCACAAGGGGAATATTGAACTAAGCAAGAAGATGAAAATTGCAAATAGACACCGTCAGCAATGCAGAAGCATCAGCGTTACTTTGATGATACATTTTTGCCTTTTTTGTAAATTTTAATTTCTGAGTCTAAATTACAAAGCATTTATTTATTAAAAGCCACCTATTCTATCATATTAGAAAGATTCATGTGTACTAAAAGGGAAAAAATAAATAGGCGAATTTGGGGGGTTGCTGCTTCTTTTGTTTTAAAACAAATGTTTAATGGTAAGGTCAGTTTTCTTTCTAAGGCAGATTGATATGAAATTTAGTGAAAACTATCTCTATTACAGTCCAGATGAATTGGTGTTTATATAGAACATGAGTTCAATTAGCACACAAGGACCAAATTCTAACCATTTTCCTCTGATGCTGAAAGTGTTTAATGGTGCCCTAATGATGACCAAATTAAGTTCCAAGATCACATGTAAACATTAAAGATCTGTCATATAATCTAAACTTCTAATCATCTCTCCTTATTCATCTACATGAATATTTCTTATCAGTTCCATTCTAGGAACTGAAGAGGTCCTTATATTCTCTACACACATATTTTTGCACCAACAGTGTACATGGGACATGCTTCTCTTGAAACCTTCCCCATCTCTCATTGACTATATTTAATATTGTCTCTTAAATGTACCTACTGCATCCCCTGCCTCACAGATATTACTTAATTTTTCCTCTTCATGATCTTCAAATTTGAATTTTCCTGCATCTATGTGACCATATTTGTATAAATTTATAATTTATGATAATAATTATGGTATAACTGAGCTAACTATTGAATGTACATAAGTATGGATGACATTAATTAGGGAAGAGATTAAAAACAGTAGTAGGATATGAACATGTAAGATTAAGAAAGAGAGTATGTTTGGGAGTTGATGGTTGAAAAACTTAACTGGACTTAGAGTTGAGCCCAAATAGAGATGTCCTTTTCCTAATATGTCTTCTTCTTATTAATAAAATCCCTAGACCTATCATAACAATCACAGAAAGCATCTGAAACATAGATTCTTAGGTGGTTACTTAAGGACACTGGGACTTGGTAAGACCCTGATAATAGTACCCCAGACTCTTCCTTTTTAGTCCTATCTTTCCTAGATGGGAAAAAGTAGTCAGAGGTACTATGGGTTGGTCCTGCTTTTCTTCTACCCCTGTCAGTGGGACACAGAGGGGAAGAGTGAACACTTCATGCATGCACAATGTACTGGTGTGACTCAGGGCTCCACTTTTCCCAGGGTGGTGTGAATAGGCCCAGAAGAAAGCTAAGCATCCTCCCCTGCCGTACCATGGCACTCCATCAACCACAGAGACTGCTCTTTGCATGGAGATTAAGTAGAGTACAGTCTCACAACAGACTACCCCAAATATCCAGGATACAGTAAAAGTCATTCCTCACACCAAGAACCAGGACAATCACAAATTTAATAAAAAATATAGTCAACAGATGCAGACAGTAAGACACCAAGATGGCAGAATTATCTGAATAGGTAAGCATCAATCTTAATATTTCAATGTACAATTAAAATTTGAAGTGACTTTTAAAAATGTAAAACCACAGCAAAGAAATAGACAATATAAAAAGCAGTCATATGTAGATACTAAAGGGAGATTGGAAAATAAAAAGGACTTCAGATAAAAGAGAAGAAACTTTATTTGAGTGATGCAGAGGGTCTACGAGAGGAGGGGGACTTAATATAGAAACAGTTCACGTAATTTTTTACATGTAGATGAAATTACCACTGTCAACTTAAATAATATGTACAAGGAAGGGGTACTGGGGTGCGATCTGCAGGGAAACACACTGATGGCTGTGTGCATGTATGTCTACCTTGTTGAACCTCATTATGAGGTATAATACAGAGCAAGAAAAACAATGCATCAAAAGGTAAAAAAAATAAAATTTTAAAAATTGATAAATCACAATAAATGAAATGAAAAACTCACTGGATGAGCTCAGTAAATTAGAGAAGACAGAGAAAATGATGAACTCAAAGATTGTGCTCTCCTTTAGGTATGACAGTCATTCAAAGGGTTGTGTGCTAAATATTTGGTTGCCAGCAGGTGGTGCTATTGGGGGTGATGGAAACTAGGAATTGGGCTCTACTTGTAGGAAGCTGATCACTGGGGGGCATGTCCTTGAAGGTCATGGACAATTGTCCTCAATCTTTCTTCCTGTCCTCCTCTCTCCTTTCTCCTCTCTCCCATCTTCTCTTTCCTCTTCCTCCTCCTCTTCCTCTCTCTCTCTCTCTCTCTCTCTCTCTCTCTCTCCACACACGTACACACACACACACACACACACACACACACACACACCTCCCAGCTGCAATAAGCTGAGCACTTTGCCTCAAAAAAATGGGGCCAATTGCCTGTGGACTGACACCAGGAAACAAGAACCAAAATAAACCTTTCCTCCTTTAGGTTTATTTACCTCAGGTATTTTGTCACAGCAACAGAATGCTTACTAACAAATAAAACAATGTATTGGTTTAGGGTTCACTAGACAAACAGATATTACAGGATGTGTATATAGTAAAAAGGGACTTATTAAATCAACTTATGGTTCAAAGCAGGGTAGCCTTAAGTTGCTGACTGTACATGGAGATGGAGACACAGAAGAACCAGCAGCTGGTCAACCTGTCCAAGAGCTGGAGCCTCAGAATTGGACCAACCACTACTCCATCCCCACTTTAAAATGGAGAGACCAGGAATCTCTCCTGAGAAACAATGTTGAGGGTCCAGTTTGAAAATCTGAAAACCAGTATCTTAGACAAGAACACATGTTTTCTTTAGGAAGGACCACAGCATGCATTCCTTCACACAGCTTTCTCTTTTTATCCAGGTCATCTGTCTGTCAGAACCAAGCTGCCTCCATACTGGGAAGGAATTCCTCTTCAATCTGCCATCACATAAGCCAATCAGCTCAACACACTCAAAGTCATATAATCTTAAGTGTTTCAGAATCCAATCAAGTTGACAGTCCAGACTAACCATCTCAACCAATAATAGTTATTTGATCTGAACAAGAATGAGAAAAGAGAAAATAACAGAGCCTCAAGAACATTTGAGACAAAACAAAATACCTAATATTTGTCTCATTAAAGTCCCAGAAGCAAAGGTATGCTGAAAATTATTCAAGGGATAATAGCTAATTTGGGAAAGTTACCAGAATGCATTATTTAATTATAGATACAAGAAGTGAATTCCACACAAAATAAGTCTACGGACATTTACTCAAAGATACATCACAGGTAATCTTCTGAAAATAAAGAAAAACTATTTAAAAGGTCAGTGAGAAGTGACGAATTATTTATATGTGAACAGTAATTTGAATGCCAGTAAATTTGTCATCTGAAACCATGGAATCCAACTTTAAGTACTAAATAAAAAGAATTGTCAGTGCTAAATTCTATATTCATGGGAAAATATCCTGTAGAAATAAAGTGAAAGTCATTCTCCATAGTGTTGGGGTGCATACTAGGCTTTGTCTTTTCTTTTTTTTTTGTACTGGATATTAAACTCAGGAGTATTCTACTTCTACCTCTGAGCTACAACCCCAACTCTACTTTATTTTTATTTTGAAACAGAGTCTCTCTAAAATACCATGCACTGGCTTCCAAGCTGCAATCCTCCAGTCTTAGCCCCCCAAAGACAGAGAATACAGGTATATACCACTATACTTGGCCAATAAAATAATTTATTGTTAGAAAACATATTCTCAAAAATTAGCTAATGGAAATATTTGAAGTGGAAAGAAAATGAGCTTAAGGGGGAAAAAAAGAACAATCCAGTGGGCAAAGTTAGAGACAAACTTAGTAAACTATCTCTTCCCCCATGAGATTTTAATATCATCCTGCAAAGCAATAACATTAGCTGATACACCATTTGGTGTGTGCAAATAAAATTATTTAAAACATTTTTATTTTGAAATGGACAGGATAAAAAACCTAAATGGAAAAAATATTTCCAAACTGCACTCAAACTGGTACAATGTCAATTCCAATAGACCTTGATAAGTGTGCATGTATATCATACTACCTAGAACATTCTATATACATAATATTAAAATTTATGTAACACAATGGAATTGTAAAAAAAAATATTCAAGTAACTCATGGGGGGTGATAAAACCAGAGGGATTAAAAGCAAAAATACAGCAGTGGTTTGGTCTACCAAAACAGTATTAATTGTTTTCAATATAACTAGTACAAATACAATAATTTACATTTACTTATTTATTTACTTATATTTTGTGGTAATGGGAATGGAATCAAGGGCAATCTACTTCAAGCGACTCCCTCAAGCATTGTTTTTTATTCTTTATTTTGAAACAGTGTCTCATTGAGTTGCAAAGGGCCTCACTACTTAGCTGAGGTTGTCCTCAAACCACAATCTTCCTGTCTCAGCCTCCCAAATGCTAGGATTACCAGGTGCACCACCACACCCAGCTAAAATATAATTTAAAGGCCAAGATTGGCAAGATAAAGAAAAAAATTTGACCTAATTATGTACGTTCTACAAAACTCTCCTCAAATAAAACAACATATTAGGTTGGCAATAAAAGTATGTAGGGAAGACATTACCCCTCAAATGAGAAAATGAAAATGAAAACTTTTCAATAATTTTTTAGAATTTGATGTTGCTTAGACCAAGGATCATTTAGATTAATGACTATATGTAATTAGATATATGAACAAAGTGAAAACTCTACTTATTTGCAAAAATCTATAGCAATATATGACTCAGATTGTAATAGCTGAGTAAGCTAGAAAACATATGCAGTGTTCTTGACTTTTACATTCTATGGTATGTAGAGAAGAAAGTCCATGAAGATTATACCCGACACTATCTCCATTCATCTTAAATTTTAGAACTGAGCAATCAGGAATTTATCTTTAGCAGTTGTTTTATACACATATGAATACATCACTAAACAATTTGTTATGTGTTCCTCATGCTTTCCCACCAGTAAATCTGCCAAGGAACTGGACAGAAAGTGGTGGTAAATTGGACCAATGCAGACCTAGTGCAGTCAAATTTTATGAAGTTTTGATGCACACTAACACTTGAATAGTAACAGTTGTGATAATAGCCACAATAAGCGAGCATATAAAATTGATCAGAAAATTTATAATTATAAAGGTTTAATGAAATTTAAGAATACTATATACAACAGAAACATGTATTTGGAATTTTCTTTAAAACATTTCAAGAATAAAAAAGTTCTAGAGAAAAGATTGGAAAATCATTAGTGTGTGTTGATACTGATGGGAGGATGTCAAACAAGAATATTGTGTTATTTTCTTTACTCTCAACAGTTTCTACACTTTTTTTATAAAAATCAGAAGAAGATCTAAAATTCTAATGAAGTAGGTTTAGCAGTAAATCTAGTATTCATTTGTGGTTGGCTGATGACACTTTATAACCACCGATGCAGGCAAAACTCTTCCTTGTTGTGGTGGCGGATTACTTTTGATTGCTAACTTGTTTTAATTTCTTTTATCTTTATATTCATCTCTTCTCACTTGTCCGTGACAAGCAATCGTTCAAATATATTCAATGTGCATATATGCATTTCAGTAAGTTCTATCAAAACATACATGTCTACTTTAGTGTACACACTTTCAAATTCAGAATAGTTATATTGTCTTTTTTCCCAGTAGGTAACAGGGTTTTCAGATGTATACATAAGCTCAAGTCATAACTGCTACATCCTATCGATATCATAATTCTCACATTTTGGTCATCCTTGCCCACCTGCCCAATAATAGACATTTTTTTCTTCCAATTTCACCGCCAGAAATGACACTCACTGAGTGCTATCATAACTTTAAGGGTGGTCCCACGCAAACATTTCCAAGAAACAGGAGCAGTAGTACATGAGACTCAAAAGTATCAATCTGAAAAGTGCATTCATGTGTTTAAGGATTGGATGCTACACCAATCAATGCAGACATCAGTGGTACTCAAGAGTTCCAACATAATCTGATTTTGTAGTGTCTCCTAATCTAATAGGTGTAAAATGGTAATTTTTTCATTAGTATTTATGTATAATTTTATGGTAAATTTTCCTTAGAATCATCATATTCATTATGAACATTCACAAAATTTTATTCTATCACTATTGAAGAATAGGGTAGTAAGTCACTGCTCTTGTCTATTTATCTGTAATTATTGTTTACGTTGAAAAATGAAACATGAGCAGACATAATGTGTCACAGAAAGGAATTTCTAAAGAACATGTACTTTTGACATGGGCTCCTTTTTCCCTCTCTTAGGGTGATAGTCTTCCAAGAGAGTCAACCCTGTGTCAACCTGGATTCTGCATGACAGAAGAGATACCAGGTCATACAATATTAGCCAAAAATAAATCATTGTGGGTATAAGACTTCTGATATTAAGAGTTGTCTATTATTGCCCATATCTTAGATTCTCCTGACTGCTGTATACTGTAATATCCCTTTTCTCTCTTAGGTCTTTCTACATTCCTGGCTGACAAAACAAGAGTGTCCCTTATATTGAATATCTCCACCCACTGACTCCTGGGTTCCAGGGTTTCTGGTTTCCAGTGCGATCTGAGGAGGACCTTACAAGACTAAGTGGAAAATTCCCCTCCTCACGGTGCAGTAGATGTTAACCTTGGGGCCTGTGTCTGAGGAAGAGGAGCCTGTGGTTAGAGGATCCCAACAGGAGTGAAGTGGTACCACCCTTTTGAAAGCAATCAACTCTTAGTGGATGTAAAAGGACTTGATGTAAAATTACCTTGATGTTGTTATGTTGAGGTGTTCAAACTAAGATTTACTGCAATTATTGTTCAAAAGGAAAAAGTGAGGGATGCATCACAAATGTTTTAATTTATACACAAGGAAATATTGGCCTCTCAAACCCAGGGAAGAAAAAGCTCCTGGAGTCCTTTCTTATTCTGATTATTAAACTGAAAGGGTCCTGCAGGCCCAAGGTGTGATCTGCTCACCATGGCGACACCCAGCAGTGACCTGGCCACTTCTTGCTGTGACCTCACAGGAGCCATTGTGAGGAAGCCCCACGGCTGGCTATATAAGGCCCTGGTCGCCGCTGGAAGCTTTGAGGGTGACGAGTGGGAGAGTTAGCTAGTGAATGCATTTGAGAGTTTGGCAGTTTCAGGATTTCGATTCTGTTCTTTGTTTTGGTGTTTCTCTATTTTCTTAGTTGTTTATTGGTTGTTTCTTTAACTTTTGGTAGCTGTTTTCATTTAGTTTATTTGTTCTTTTAGTTTGTTTATTTTTTAGCTAACATAGTTATTTTTAGTTAGCAGAGTATTTAGTTCTGTTGTGATGAGTAGTGTAGATAGAGAGAGTAGACAGATGAGGCAAGGGCAGCGAGGCTTCATCACCACCATGTGCTCGGAGGAGACATTCAGGGACCAATATGAGGTCCTGGGGGTCATTGGCCGGGGCAGCTGTGCCCAGGTGATACTGGCCATCCATCGCCTCAGGGGCATCCTGGTGGTGCTGAAGGTCTTGTCCAAGGTCTCAGGGATCTTCGAGACCATTGAGACTGAGGTGGAGCTCATGAAGCGTGTCCAGCATTGCAACGTGGCGCAGCTGTTTCAGGTGATCGAGACCATGGACTACGTGTACCTGGTGATGGAGGTGGCCCTTGGAAGACAGATCCTGTGGCACATCCCCAGGGACCATGACCTGGAGGAGCAGGAGGCCCACAGAGCATTCAGGCAGGTGGTATGTGCCCTGCATTACTGCCATGAGCAAGGTGTGGCTCACAGTGACCTGAAGGTGGAGAACATCATGCTAGACAAGGCCGGCAACGCCAAGCTGTGTGACTTTGGGCTGGGGAGCAGGTTCAGGGCTGGGCAGAAGCTGAGCAGGGCCTGCGGCACCCCAGAATACTGTGCTCCCGAGCTCTACAAGGGGAAAGAGTACGACAGCCCTGCAGCGGACGCCTGGAGCCTGGGGGTCACTCTGTTTACATGCTGGTGGGGCGCCTCCCATTTGATGGAAAGACTGTGCCTGCGTTGGCAGAGATATTCCTGGATGCAAGCTATGAAATGCCGGCCCATGTGTCAGCTGAAGCCCAAAGCCTCATCAGAAAACTCTTAAATGTGAACCCTGCTGAGAGGGCCACGCTGCCACAAATCTTGGAGCACCCATGGCTGGGTCAGGAGCAAGAGCATTCTCCAGGACATTCCAGGCAGCCACTACTCAACCTACCGAACCCCACCATGTTGGGGATGATGTTTGAGATGGGCTTCAATATCAAAGATGTCTGCGTATCACTCAATCAGAAGACATTTGATCACAGCATGGCCACCTACCTCCTGTTGCAATATCAGCTGACACAAGGCTTGGGATTCATGGTCAACATGAATTTGGGTCACTCACTCAAAGGTCAGGCCTCACCTGTGCCAGATCCTTCCCCTTCTAAGAGAAGATCCAGCTATCCTGCCCTGGGCCCCATCTCCTTTAGGCCCTCTCTTCCTCAGCTGGCTGAGGACAAGCAGGTGTTATGGTGGAACATGGAGTAAGGGGCCAGCCTTCCCGCCATCGCCCTGGGAAGCCCAAAGAAGATGCCCCCCATGGCTTCCCTCCATGCCCAGCCCCTGCATCAGTTGCCCTGTGAGTGGGATGGTGTCATGCTGACCACCAGGCAGGTGCCAGGAAGACTGACATGTGTGCTGCCAGAGGCCAAAACCTCCGCCCGTTTGAGGAACTGCACTTATGTAAACGGAACAGGCAAGGAAGTGAAGACTCTGGGCACAGAAAGTGCAGGATCCAGGCTCTGTTCCTCTGGCAGGAGGTGACATTTGTCCCGATGCAACAAGCCGTACAGGTGTCAGACCGGTCACCTGTGGGAGGCAGGTGCTGGTTCCTCAGTCAGCCTCCTGTGGGCAGAGCCTGCCTTCTCTGCTCAGGCAGTGTCCGTGTGCCTCTGATCCAGCATCTCGGACTCCATCACGAGCACACACGAGCTGCTCAAGGACTCAGCGTGGTGGGATCTGCGGGATCAGGTCCCCAGGAGGCATGCTGGCCATGAGCACCTTCCCACAGGCCCCACGCCCCTCCGCGGCTCCCACCCAGCCAGGTCAGGACAGGCTCCTCTTTAGAGCTTCCAGTGCCAGCACTGAGGTCGGTCTGACCTTGTTTTGGCAGAAACTTTGGAAAATGGTATCTTGTAGCATCCGGGCTCTGGCATGAGCACCTGCCTGCCCACAGGGTGTGCTCTCCCTCCCTCTGCCTCACTGGGGTGATGCTTCCCAAACTGCAGTCACCTCGTGCCACCAGAAAATGCTGCTATTGCATGTGCTTCCTTTACCAGAGTTCACTTCCATTTCCTTCAAAATGACTCGTTATTTAGCGGGGATATTATCTTCAGTATTGGCATTAATGAGCTCACGAGTGTGATGTATTAGTTTCTCCTAAAACATTTTAGTTTGACTAGGCTTAGATTAAGCTGTGAAATGGTGGGATTAAAAAGCCACTCTTAGGTGCACCATCTAAAGTTCTTTCTGGGCTAGGCCTGGTGATGCACTCGTATAATCCCAGGAGTTGGGAGATTGAGACAGGAAGATCTCAGGTTGCAGGTCAGATTCAACAACTTGGAGAGACGCTGAGAAACTTAGTAATGCCTTGATTCAATAACATATATACATATAATATCAAATATATATTTATATACTATCTAATATAATATATATGGTGTCTGGTTAGTATAATGTAGTAATATCATGTAAAAGATTAGAATGTTGGTGTATAGATTTAGCCCCAGTATTTGGTAGGCTGAGACAGTAAGATTGCAGTTTAGAAATCAGCCTCAATAATTTAGAAAGACTATCAGCAACTTAGTAAAACCCTATTTAAAAAATATATATATATATTATAATATATATATATAATAATATATATATTATATATATATTATATATAATTATATATATATTATATATATATAAATATATATATAAATATATATATAAATTTATATATATAATATATAATATATAAATTAAATATATATATATAAATTTATATATATAAATATATAAATATATAAATATATATATAAATTTATATATATATTTATAAATATATTTTATAAATATATATTTATAAATATATAAATTATATATTTATTATATATTAAATATATTATATATTAATATATATTAATTATATTATATAATTAATTATATATTAATTAATTATAATTATATAATTATATATTAATATGTTAAATATATTATATATTAAATATATAATTATAAATATATAAATATATATAATATATATTTATAAATATATAAATATATATAAATTTTTATATATATTTATATATAAATATATATATAAATATATAAATATATAAATATATATATTATATATATAAATATATATATAAATATAAATATATATATATATATAATAATATATATATTAGAGTTGGTGCTATAGATCAGGGGTGCAATGATTCTGAGTATAATCTCAGTAAAAATTAAAAAACATGGTAATATACAAACACATATAAAACTGCAATATAGGACTTCCGCAAAGATGGCAACTGACAAAAGCAGCGTTTACAAGTCCCGCTAAAAATTGATCTCTATTGCCACAAAATCAGTGCTTTTCATAGCCAGAAAACACCATCAGCAGAGAAATAAAAACTGTAAATACAAGGGACAGAGAAAAAGAAGACTAGAAGAACAACCAGAGACCAGAAAAGAAACCAGCCTGCCTTGTGGCAGAGCCACACCAGCACCATCTTGCCTCGCAGCACCAGGCTCCAGAGAAGAAAAGGACTCAGAATGAGCTCAAAACCAGAAAAGAAATAAACCAGCCTCACACCTGCCAAGGGCATGGCAGCAGCACCATATTGCCAGAGGCTGCGGCAAGTGCACCATGCCCAGGACAGCTCCAGATCAGCACACTCAATAACCGTAAGTGAAATTGCAGCCCCTAGAGGAGAAATCTCTGCACTCAACCCCCAGGGACTTGCACAGCTTTGATAATCTCCCTGGGTCTGAGATTTTGCAGTCCAACAGTGAAGGAGTAGCAGTGTCAGAGATGCCACACCCCAGTCACAGCTCCCTGTAGGAAAATACCCAACCTGGTACAACCATGATCTCACGCAGCCTCGATTAACTCCCTGGGCTCTGAGACTTTGGGATACAACCCAGTAAAGGAGTAGTGGTGACTGAGATTACCACAGACTTAAGATCCAGAGCACCCTAAGTGAAGTCGTAGTGACCCAGAGAAGGCACAAACTTCTGAAATCATGGGAAAGAGGAATAACAATGGAGCAATGAATGCCCACAACCCCACAACATCAGAATCTGATAACACAGAAATTCAGAGATCTCCAGAAGATCAAATCAGGAATATAACTGTAGAAATAATATAGGACCTTCAAAAAGAATTTAGAGAGAGTTTAAAAGAAATAAATGTTGCTGGCCCAAACTGCAATCCCTGGTCCTGACTAACACCACTGTGGCAAAATAACCCAAGAGTTTAAAAACGGACATAGAGCCTCAACATCTTAAGAAGCAAGCAGGCCCAAGCCAGAAGCACGTGTCCTCACTGAAGACAGAACCACCTGAATAGTGAGTCCTTCAGACACCTGGATCAAGGAAGCCAGGTATCTGAGTGCATCCAGAGAAGCTGCAGGAATTAGTGTTCACCCCAGGTCTGGCACTGGCCTTGGGCAACTGTCCCCCACCCCAGGACCCAGAACTGTCCTCGTGCACCCTGCCCACACACCAGGACCCACACTAGTTACCCGTGCCACCCTCACCCCTAAACTCGGCAATCAACTCGTGCACCTAGCCTGTACACCCTACCCAAGCCCAGGCACTAACCTTGCAGGCCCTGCTGGCTTCCCAGGTGGCCATAGCTCTGTGTACCCCACCTCTACTCCAAGACTAGAAGATATCCTTGGGCCCCCAGTCCACACACCAAGTCCAGCACTAGTGTGTATGCCCGCCCCACACCCTGGAACCTAGTGCTACTCTCATGTGCCCTGCCTGAGCCAGAGACCAGTGCTGGACCATGTGCTATGCCTGCATCCCCAGATCCAGTGTGCCCTCCCTGCACCCCTAATCCACTGCTGGCAGTCTGCACCCACCCTGCAGCTAAAGACTCAGTTCTAGTCTAGAGTACCCCACCCATGACCTGGGGGGCTCCAGCCCTGTGCACCCTGCCCGAGTCCAGGATCAGGCACTAGGTGTCTGCGTCCACTGACGCTGGTATCCAGTAATAGCTGTGCACCCAGCCTGTGCTCCGGGACCTGGCAGCACTCTGGTAGTAATTGTGTGTGCTCAGGGACCCTACAACAACCTTTTGCCCAGGGTGCATCTTGGGACCCCATGGGCTAGCCCAGTTAGAATCTCCAAAGACACAGAAAAACTCATCAAGACGCAATACCTGCACAGGGCCTCAGAGGGAGGTTCCAAGTCTACTTTGGATATCCCCCACCACTGCTGTAGGGAATCACAGGCCTGAGTCTAGGGTGGTGAGTGTAGAGGCTCTGACTACAGGTTGGAATTATACAGAACCTGGGATTTTTACAGAATTTATTAACAGTGACACCAGACATCCTGACATCTAAACCCAAATCTGTCAAAGGAAAGAAAGGTGTCCAAACACCCAGAGAGTTTCACAGAGAGTGACTTAAAGAACAACACACCAAGAAGATATAATGATAGTAAATGTTTATGCCCCAAATTTGGGTGCAGCCACATTTGTCAAACAAACCCTCTTGGACATAAGAACTCAAATAGACCCAAATCCAATAATAGTGGGAGACTCTAATACTATACCACTAGATAGACCTTCAAGGAAAAAGATGAGTAAAGACTCTTCAGAACTGATGAAAACTATAAAGCAAATGGACTTACTAGACATATACAGACTATTTCAACCAGGAACAACAGAATACACATTCTTCTCAGCAGTCCATGGCACATTCTCCAAAATAGATCACATTCTGGGACACAAAGCAAGCACCAGCAAATTCAAAAGATGTAATATAATTCCCTGCATCTTTTCAGACCAAAATAGAATGAAAGTAGAAACAGGAAACCCAAAAGTAACTATTTAAATACACAGAGATTGAATGATACACTATTGAATGATGAGTGGGTAAGATTGGAAATTAGGGAAGAAATAAAGAAATTTCTGGAATTAAATGAAAATAAAGAAACAACTTACCAAAATCTATGGGACACTTTGAAGGCAGTGTTGAGAGGAAAGCACATAGCATTGAGTGCCCACATAAGAAGAATAGAGTCTCCAGATAAACAACCTTATGACACAACTCAAGGACCTAGAAAGACTCTAACAGTCTAATCCCAAAGCCAGCAGAAGGCAGGAAATTATTAAAATCAGAGCGGAAATAAATAAAAGAGAACAAAAAAACAATTCAAAGAATCAACAAAACAAAAAGCTGCTTCTTTGAGAAGATTAATAGGATTGAAAAACCCCTGGCCAACCTAATCAAAAGAGAAAATCAACTCAAATTATTAAAATCAGAAATGAAAAGGAAGACATCACCACAGACAGAGGGGCAATTCAAAGGATTATCAGAAACTATTTTGAGAAGTTATACTCCAACAGACTGGAAACCATGAAAGAAATTGATAGATTTCTAAGCATATGTAAGCTACCTAAACTGAACCAAGAGTACACAGCAAGCCTAAACCAACCAATAGCAAACAAAGAAATAAAAACAGCAATCAAAATTCTGCCATCAAAGAAAAGCCAAGGCCCTGATGGGGTTCCATCTGAATTCTACAAAACTTTCAGTACGAACTTATACCAATACTTCACAACTTGTTCTGGAAAATTGAAAGAGATCGGATTCTCCCTAATTCCTTCTATGAAGCCAGTATTACATAAATCACCAAACCAAATAAAAATATTTCAAGAAAGGAAAATTATAGACCAATATCCTTAATTTATATAGATGCAAAAACTCTAAATAAAATACTAGCTATACACATTCAAAACCAAATCAAGAGAATTGTACACCATGATCAAGTTGTTTTCTTCCCAGAAAAGCAAGGCTGGTTCAACATATGCAAATCAATACATATTTTCCACCACATTAATAGAACTAAGAACAAAAACCACCTGATCATATTAATAGATGCTGAAAAAGCATTTGACAAAATGCAAGACCCATTTATGTTAAAAACACTGCAGAAAACTGGAATAGAAGGAACATATTTCAACATCATTAAGGCTATATACAATAAACCCAAAGCCAACATCATATGGAGAAAACCCGCAAGAATTCCCATTAAAATCAGGAACAAGACAAGGATGCCCACTATCACCACTCCTTTTCAATACAGTCCTTGAGACTCATGTCACAGCAATAAGAGAAGAAAATCAAAGGAATTCATTTAGGAAGAGAGGAATTAAAACTATCCTTATTTGCAGATGATATGATTCATTATTTAGAAGATCCAATGAACTCAACCAAAAGACTTTTGGAGCTGATTAACCAATTCAGCAAAGTTGCAGGATACAAAATCAGCCTAAGGAAAGCAGTTGCTTTTCTTTATGCCAACAATGAATCCACAATGAAAGAAATAAAGAAAACAATTCCATTCACTATAACCTCAAAACCAATAAAATACCTAGGAATAAACCTAACCAAAGATGTAAAAGATCTCTTCAACAAAAACTATAAAACATTAAAGAAATAAATTGAAGAAGACCTTGGAAGATGGAAAGATAGGATAGGCAGGATAAATATCTTCAAAATTGTCATTCTGCCAAAAGTAATCTATAGATTCAATGCAATCCCCATTAAAATACCAACAACATTTCTCATAGACCTGGAAAGATCAGTTATGAATTTTGTATGGAGAAAGAAAAGACCCAGAATAGTCAAAGCAATTCTCAGCAACAAGAACCAGGTAGGAGGCATCAAAATCCCAGACTTCAAATTATACTATAGAGCAATAGTAGTAAAAACAGCATGGTATTGGCACAACAATAGGCAGACTGACCAGTGGAACAGAATAGAAGATACAGAAACAAACCCACACATCTATAGTCAATTAATCTTTGACAAAGGAGCCAAACTCATACGCTGGAGAAAAGACAGCCTTTTCAACAAATGGTGCTGGGAGAACTGGCTAGCAATTTGTAGAAAGTTGGATCTGAATCCTTACTTCTCACCATGCACAGGAATCAACTTGAGATGAATCAAAGACTTAGAAATTAGACCAGAGACTGTGAAGTTATTAGAGAAAGGCATAGGATCTACACTCCAACATATAGGCACAGGGAGTAACTTTCTCAATAAGACTTCCAAAGCTCAGGAAATTAAAGCAAGAATTAGTAAGTGGGATCTCTTCAAACTAAAAAGTTTCTTTTTATCAAAGTAAACCATCAAGAACCTAAAGAGGAAGCCTACAGAATGGGAGAAGATCTTTACCAGCCACACTCTGATAGGGGGCTAATATCCAGAATATACAAAGAGCTCAAAAGACTCTACACTAGCAAAACAAACAACCAAATCAAGAAATGGGCAACTAATGCCAGGCGTGGTGGCGCACGCTTGTAATCCCCATGCTTGAGAGGCGGAGACAGGAGGATCGCGCAGGTTTGAAGCCAGTCACGTTGGCTTAAGAGACCCTGTTTCCAAATAAAAAAATAATATAAAATGGGTCTGGGAGTGTAGTCCTAAGTTAGAAGGGCTTCCAGGAACCCCAGAACCACAAAAGAAAGAAAGAAAGAAAGAAAGAAAGAAAGAAAGAAAGAAAGAAAGAAAGAAAGAAAGAAAGAAAGAAAGAAAGAAAGAAAGAAAGAAAGAAAGGGCAACTGAAATGAATAGGCAAAATAAGAGAAACAAATGACCAATAGATACATGAAAAGATGTTCTTCATCACTAGCCATCAGGGAGATGCAAATCAAAACTACGCTGAGATTCCATCTAACCCCAATCAAAGTGGCAAGCATAAAGAAATCAAACAACAACAAATGCTGGCGAGGATGTGGGGAAAGAGAAACTCTTATACACTGTTGGTGGGAGTGCAGAGTAGTTCAGCCACTATGGAGATAAGTATGGAGATTCCTTAGCAAAATAGGAATAGATCCACCATTTGATCCAACTATACCACTCCTGGGTATCTTTCCAAAGGGGTTGAAATCAGAGAACTACATTAACATATGCATACCCATGTTCATAGCAGCACAATTTGTAATAGCCAAAATATGAAACCAACCTAGATCTCCATCAACAGATGAATGGATTGCAAAATTATGGGAAATACACACAATGGAATTCTATTCAGCTATAGAAGAATAAAATAATAGCATTTGCAAGAAAATGGAAGGAACTGGAGAACATCATGTTAAGTGAGATTAGTCAAGCACAGAAAGAGAAGGGACATATGTTTTCTCTAATATGCCCAAGCTAGGGAGTAGTGGTAATACCAGAGGGACTCCAGATGATGGAGGGGAAATCTCAGCAAAGCTTGAATGAAGGGATTGGAGAGGAAGAAAGCTGAGGTTGTTCAATGGAGGAGCTACATACGAATATGTGTAATAGTATGAATATAACATGGTTAACCTGGACACTCTTTTTTGGAAGAGGGGGAGAGAAATGGGGGGTGGAGAGAGGGCACAAAGCACAATCTAAATGTACACCATTTTCAATACGTTCCACTTATTAAAAAAAATAATATTGATTGCTAGCCGGGAGTGGTTGCACAGTCTGGTAATCCCTGTGTTTAGGAGGCAGAGAGGGGGGAAAAGCCGTTTGCAACTCAGTGAGACCCTGTTTTAAAATAAAGAATAAAAAATAGAGGTGAGTGTGTAGGTTGGAGGTAGAATGCTCCTGGGTTCCATTCCCAGTACAGAAAAAAAAAAAAAAAAAAAAAAAAAAGTTGATCTCTGTCATTTATGAATATACCTTCTTGCAGTACTTCATATGTTTCTAACATTCATTTCAAAATTTAGTGGCACATTTTTGTGCATTTTTAAAATTTCTTTGCCAAACTTTAGTTTTGTATTTTTTAATTTCAGTTTTCTATTCTGTAGCAGCTTACTTTGCTTCAAGGCCTTGGCATTTTTTGCTGGGAGTTTCCAGAGGATAAAACACACTGTTCTGTGACTGGGCCTCAGATTTTGGAGGGGGGTGGGGCACTTTTCTGGTCTGTGATCTGCCTTTGACCTTTTTTCCCCAACACCTTTCAATTCTCGGTGCTCTGTTCAAATTTATACCGATCTTTCTTTTGTCAAGACACTGTTTTCAGAGCAATGGAGATCGAGTGTCAGCTCTGCTGATATGTGCTGCTATCCTTGGTTGCCGTCTATTAAAAGTTAATTTTTGTAATTTATTGATTTGTTAAATTTTTCAAGATTCCATTAGCTGTTTCATTGATGTTCACTCTCATAATTATCAAACATGATACTTATTATAGATAGCACTATCTCTAAATACAACTAAGAAGCATGATTCATTCCTAACACATATAAATAACAATATGCATCCTAATTTTAGAAATGTTAATTAATGCATAAATGTGCATTTTGAAATTGGGGATTACTCTCTTGATTTTTTCTGACTGGTTAAGTTTAATACTCAGATTATTTAATTTTAAGTTGCAATTTATCATGGTATATTTAAAGTGGTAGTGGTTCTTCAAAACATGGTTTTTACCTTTTCTCACATGCAAATTTTTTATACAGAATACTTTCATTATAGTTAGTATGGCTTTTCTTTTGTTTGTTTTTTTGTGGGTCTGGGGATGGAACCCAGGGGTATTTATTTGACCTCCAATTCATATCCCCTGCCCTATTTTTATTCTTTATTTTGAAACAGGGTCTCACTCAGTTGCAGAGGGCCTAAGTAGCTGAGGCTGTCCGCAAACTGCAATCCTCTGGTTTCAGCTTCCCGAATGCTGGGATTATAAGCGTGCTCTACCACACCCAGCTAATTATGGCTTATTAATCATCTTTCATTTTCTTTTTATTAAACTTAGCTAGTCTCATTTTCTATCACTTGTACGGAACTAGTATCAGCTATTTTGACATTTTTAAATAAATTATATTATAAATATAAACCAGCTTTACATTAACCACTTGGACAATAGTTCATGTTTTGCACCTTTATTCCTATAGACATGCACTGGCCTCTGCGGGGTGCTAGTGCAGGTCTTCCCATATGCATTAGCATGGCAGATGGAGATAGCAAGAATGAGTGCAGAACCCATCACATTCAAATCGGGAAGCCAGGGGAAGGCAGGGTGGCCAGGATCAGGCTCTAACAATAATTCTTTCCCCAGAACTAATCATGTTTCCATGCACAACACCTTAATTGCTTTCAAGGGCATGCCCTCAGTGTCCTGAGAACACCAGGCTCCACCTTTTTAATTTTTTGTGTGTGTGTGTGTGGTACTGGGGGTGGAACCCAGAGGCTTTCTACCTCTGTGCTATACTCCCAGATGCATTTTATATATTATTTGGAAACAGGGTCTCACTAAGTTGCTGAGAGCCTCACTAAGTAGCTGAGGCTGGCTTTGAACCTGCACGATCCTCCTGTCTCAGCCTCCCAAGCGTGGGAATTACAAGCGTGCACCACCATGCCTGGCTTTAATTTTTTAATTTTTTTTTTTGTAGTACTGGGGATGGAACCCAGGGGTGTTCTACCTCTGAGCTACACCCCCAGCCTAATTTTTATTCTTTGAAAAAGGGTCTCACTGAGTTGCAAAGGGCCTCACTAAGTAGCAGAGGATGTCTGCAAACTGCAATCCTCCTATCTCAGCCTTCCAAGTGCTGGGATTACAAGTGTGCACCACCATGCCTGGCGAGGCCCCACCTTTTAAAGCTATCACAACACTGCCACAAAACTGAGGACCAAGCCTCCAACACATGTATCCTTGATTACAAACCACAAGCCAACCAGAGTCAATACCCTTTTGAAGAGCACCCAAATATCTCATAAACTCTTAGAAATAAATTAACACAAGATGTACAAAACTTCTTCAATGGAAACTAACATTATTGTTAAAAAGTAAAAAAAAAACTAGAAATATGCCATAAAATGAACTACTAAGTATTCAGATATTAACCTATCTTAAATTTTTTCTGAGCCAGGCGTGGTGGCGCATGCTTGTAATCCCTGCGCTTGGGAGGCTGAGACAGGAGGATCATACAGGTTCAAAGCCAGCCTCAGCTACTTAGTGAGGCTCTCAGAAACTTTGCAAGACCCTGTTTCCAAATAAAAGTAAAATATAAAATAGGTCTGGGAGTGTAGCCCAGAGGTAGAAGTCCCCTGGGTTCCATCCCCAGTACCACCCCCAAAAAAAAAAAAATCCTATAGACTACATGATAAGCCAATTAAATTCCTCGTTTTATTCCATAGAAATTAAAGTTTCTTCTAAAATCCATTTCAACTAGCAAAAGAACTATAAAGACACAGATGGCCCTGATGAAGAAGAAAGGAAACATTTACTGTATGACAGTAAAGCACTACTGTGCAAGATTGGTATTAAAATATGGATTGGCAAATTAGTCAATAGAAGAGAATAGGAATAGCACACTGATTTTCAAAATAATCAGCAATATAATTTGATAGAGAAAAGAAGTTTTTCAGCAAATGCTATTGAGAAAACCAAGTATCTGTAGAGAAAAGTAATAAAATATTCCTTCTTGATATATTTATGAATGTACATCATGAACATTAAGAAATTTTCCTCCTACCCTCTCACATCTCCCTCAGGCCACCTATTTGCTCCTCTATGATTATACCTTCTTCATCTAGAGTTCCTCCTATGACCCTTCTTCCCAGCTTCCACATATTAGGGAGAGCATCCAATTGTTTACTTTCTGTGGCTAATTTCACTCATCAAAATGTATAATAACAATGCATCAATAAAATAAATAAATAGTTATACTGAGATTTGCTTTAAAAAAAATCCTTTCTAACCTGGGTGTGGTGATGCACACTTGTAATCTTAGTATTTGAGAGGCTGAGACTGGTTGAATTTTAATATTAATACAAAATGTTAAAAAAGACTATGGAATAATTTTTTCATACATTGTATAAAAATTATGAAGTGTAATACTATACTTATGTCAGAAAACTCTGAAAATTTCTTATGTTATTCTACATACTATGGCCCTAGGACTCAGAAATTCTACTCCTATTTGTGAAGTAAAAACCTAGATTCATTGAAACCAGCACAAAAATTACTTATCTGTGTTTTATCCATAGTATCTCTAAGCCAGATACAACCCAAATGTCCATCAAAGACAAGAAAGGGAAAATTTGCTGTGGACTATTTATATACTGATGCATGACCCACCAACGAAAAGAAATATGAATGAGCTTCACATACATTATGCTGAGTAAAAGAAACTGGACAGAGAAGGATCTGTACTTTATAATTCCATGCATATTAAGTTGATGAATATATCAAACTCATCTGTGCTGATAGGAATCCGAACTCTCGCTGTTTTGTGACGCAGGAGGATTGATTGAATTTGGTTATGAGGAAAATTTCTCTAGTGGCAGAAATTATCTACATGTAATAGGAATGCTGGCTACATGCGTGTGTGTGTGTGTGTGTGTGTGTGTGTGTGTGTGTGATTTTCCATCACACTGCTCAGGAAGAAGTGTACATTTAATAGTAATTAAATTAACCACAAATTTACAAAAATATGTTACCCACATAACACTTCTATTATCACCTACACGTGTCTTTCTCTGCGTGGCCATCAGCTACCCACTACACAGCCAGTTTCCTATGCTAGTTTAAGAGCATTTTTAATCTCCTCAGGGATTTCTTATTTTATTGTGATTGGTCCCTCATATTAGAATTCACTCTGGCTTCTGCAGTTTCTTCAATATTTCTAGAGATCACTGTATCCTAAGAAAAACTATACTTTCTAGATACTATTTTTTCACAATTAACCTAGAAAAGAGCTGCCCTTGCGAGTCTTGACGTATCCACAAGCTCTTAGTAAGAACTTGAAGCTCACATTATCACAGCAGGACCTGAGTGCCACCAGCTTCATATGACAATAGTATAAGTCAGAGGTTGATAAATCAGAATCATGGGAGTTATGGGTAACATTCAGCACCTATTGTATATTTCAAGGCAGAGACAGACATTACTCAAAATCATATTTGAATCCTAATTTTATTGTCCCATAATACTGCAGAAATACAAAAAGTAAAACTGAATTGACTCTTCTCTCTAAAAAGTCCAGTTATAAAGTTACACAAAACAAGAAGTCATGGTAAGAAAGATTTTCTTTTTATTGGTTTTACTATCTGAAGAAGAGAAAAATTTATTCTTAAGAGAGAGAGAGAGAGAGCATAAAGGTGTAAATTAGAGATAAAAAATTCAGGGGGATCAAGAAAGAAAGGAAAGGGGAATTAAAACAAATCCTTCAAGATGGAATTAAATATGTATCATAAAGACAGAAGCAAATTCATACCAGCAGGGTGGCAGCTTATTCCTCATAGACTTGGGAATATAGCCATAGTTCAGCAATTTTCTCTAGCAATTTCTTTCTTGAAAATTTTTAATCAAAATCTTATCAGCAGTTGGAAGATGTGAGAATTCATGAGGACACAGGAAGATCATGTCTGTTTCAGAATTACCCATCATTTGCCATTCCACCTCAAATCTTCTTGAGTACAGTCACTGTCTTGAGGAAACATCAACCAAAAGTGCCTTTTGGTACTGATATATCTTCTGAGTGGGGATTTTCTTAGTCCATTATTATAATTATTATTTTGCAGAACTGGGGATTGAACCCAGAGGAATTCCACCTCTGAGATACACCCCAGTCTGATTTTTATTCTTTATTTTGGAACAGGGTTTCACTAAGTAGAAGAGGGCCTCACTATGTAGCTGAAGCTGGCCACCAACCTGTCATCCTCCTGACTCAGCTTCCCAAGTATTGGGATTATAAGCATGGGCCATCACAACCAGCTTCTTAGCCCATTTTCACCCCCAATATATGGTGTTATTTTTAGCTTTTGGTATATGAAATATGCACTGAATTTCTATAAGCAGACAGAGCTCTAGAAAGGCCTGAAAACCTGGGGAGTAAACTACTGCCTACACTTGCCATCTTCACCAGAAAATCATTAGCCACCTAAAGACACTGAGAGATCTTTAGAAAAAGCGAGAGGGAGGGAAGATAAAATAGAAATTGTGAGTAGGGCTGTGTTCTATGCAATAGACTCAAATGGTTTAAAGAGAAGTTTTTCAAGTAATACCCACTATGTCTAAAAAAAAAACACATAAAGCTCTGATTCACAAAGCAGGCAAAGAAGTGCTACATAAGCATCACTCGTGATACCTCCTGGACAGGGCAGTTATCAGCTTTTGCTCTGGGGTAAAGCAGTGCATGTATCTACAAAGTCCTTACACCAAAACCCTATAGGACATTTCTATATCTGCCTGTTGAGTCGGGTCCCGATTTGACCCAGCCTCTCCAACTTAACATGTAAACCCTACATCTGCTTCCCAGGATGGCTTTCACACTATATTTTGATGAGTTTCTTACAAATCACAGTGCATCTGAAGTGTTTGCTTTCCACGCCACTATCATCAAGATGCAGTGAAAGAAAATAGATGTCAAAATATTGCCCAGTTGCTTTCCATACAATGCATCCTCTCTACAATAAGTAATGAACTCGCCATGTTCAACTAGAGTTGTTTTCTTGGTGGACTCTTTGTGGAAGAAATTCACAGGCCCAAATAATGCTGGATTAGATTATAGGAAGGGGAGCTCTGAAATATTAAATTACATTTCTAGCATACTTTACATTACAGTCACTGTTACATGTTACTTATATATATTAGTTCTTTTAGTCCTCACCACAAAGTCTATGGAATAAGTAAAATATTATGGGTAAAGACACCTAGATTTTGTGTTTTATTCAAAACATGGTACTGTGATATCCCAGCTTTCAAATGAATGGTAATACACTCATGTTAGCATCTTAGTTTTTACAAATGCATTGTGAGCCTATAACTTTAGGAATAACTGAAACTGGATGCAAGCCTATAACTTTAGGATAGGCTCAAGTTTGCTCCAAGCCATAGGATATAATCAAAAGAATAAAACCCAGTGTGCTGCTGTATTTTGAACGTGAAGAGGAAAGCTGCAGAGGGGAGTCTGTATCGGGGACAATGCGTATTTTATTTTGTATACATTACATTTTATGGATAGCACATGAATACAAATCTGAATATAATATGCTTGATCTTAAATATACACTAGATTTTACTATGCAGAATTCATTTCTGCTTAACTCAGAGATACCCAAATCACTCTAGGGAATTTCAGTGCACTTTTTGATGTGAATGTTATCTTCCAGGAGTTCCTTCTATAAAGAAAAAAAACTGAGTATCTAAATGTATGGACTAAAATATTTAAATCAATGCATTTTTATAGATAATGCTTAGCTAACAAAATAAAAAATGTACAATGACAAAAATAGAAAAAAATTGGGTTTTTAAATTTATTTGTGTGGTACTGGGGTTCCTAGAAACCCTTCTACCTCTGGGATACACTCCCAGACCATATATATATATATATATATATATATATATATATATATATATATATATGGCAAGCCTAACCAGTCTCCTCCCACAGAAAGGGTTTATGTTCACCAGATCTTCCAGCCTTATCCTGGCAATTAGATGTGTCAACACTTCATTTCTGGCTAGCTCCAGCATCTCCTTCTGGTTCATGTGTAACTCTGACCCAAGTCTCCTCAGTGGGTGGGTAACAGGGTACCCCAGAAGCCCCAGGTAGGAACAGAACAGCAAATGGGTAACATGGGAGTCTGTCTTTTTTCCACGATGAGTCCTGAAACTCATCAAGCGAATTCCAAATATGCCTGCTCCAACTATCACCTGTCCTTATGATCAATGGATGCGATAACAGATCGTTTATGTCAGGAAATTCTGAATGTACAGGCTCTGTTCATGGAGTTCATCATCCACCGGTATCTGCCCATCTTGACAGAACATTTAGGATACCTGCAATTTCCTTGTTACCAGATCTTATTAGCACAATGTCCACAGAGTGGACCAGCCTAATATTTTTAGAATCCCAAGATTAATCAGATCCCGCTGTGCTATATTATGAAAGACTTCAGAGTAAGTAGCCTCTCTCTGAAGGAAGACGTGAATGTGCTGCAGCTGCTGATGTGACCATTTAAATGCAAACTGCTGTTAATTCTCCCTGATGATGGTTACTAAAAAGAAAGCAGTTGTCAGTGGAAGGCCATAGGCTGGGAGCCAAGGGTGTGCTAATATAGTTCTGTTGAAAATATTACCACTGATAGAACATTTGTGATCAAGGCCAGGATGCTCAAAGAGGCATTCTTCCATTGGACCTGGGTGCCCTTGCATTGGGCTTTTTTTTTTTTTCTCCAGAATATATAAGGAATGTAAGGTCCTGACCACTCCTTACCTGGCCATTTTCCTGGTTTGGGCTTGAACTGAGCAACCAATAGGGTGGAGGTCATGTCTCCCTCTGGATGTCACATCCCCCCTTTGTGTCCCTCGGTTATGATGCAATGTCACTCTGTGCACATAATCTATGTTAATAATTATTTTTCACTGTGGCAAGCAGAATAATGCCCCCAAATACGTCAACATACTAATCCTTCAAACAGGTAAAGAATGTTAACTTATTTGGCATCAGAGAATTTTAGGGTGTTTATGTTGAAGGGTTTGAAATAGAAAAATTATCTAGGTGGAGCTAATAAAAACATAGGCTTAGAGGAAAGCAGAAGGACATAATTGGAATAGGAGATTGAGAGAGAAGTTGGAATGATTCCAGGAAGGAACTACAAGCCAAGAAATAGGGGTAGCTTCTAATAAAGTTGGAAAGTCAAGGAAATAAACTGTCCCCCCAACGCCTCCAGAACGAACCCAGCCAGCCAAGCCCTGCCAAGCCATTGTGGGCTTTTCACCTATAAAATGGTAAGACAACAAACTTATGTTATTTGAAAGGACAATATATTTGTGACTACTTATTACAATAGCTAAACACAAGTGACCACACCTATTAAGCCTCATGTTACTCCTCTTTCTTCAGTTTAATTCCTTTAAGTAATTCCTTTCAGTCTAATTCTACTCTACCCTGCATTTCCCTGGTTCCTGCCAGTAAATATGCTCCAATTTTAAATACTCTTGCTACACAGAGCTTGAACTTCTTTGATAAGTCTGCACAGACTTGAAGGCAATGAAGGAGGTCGGGAGGTGGTAATGATTCCCGGGGAAAGCACACATCGCCTTGCTAAAAAGTGAGCTCCTGCCAATGTCTCCAGAAAGCAAGGCACAATGAGCTACTTCTGCCACAGAATAGCAGAAGGTAATTTTTTAATTTCTACCCACATATCCAATCCTTCATGTCAGGGTCCCATTTTTCCTACTAGAACCCTAAATTTGACAAAGGAATTATGGACGATTTCAGACAGATCTTTTTTGCAGCTGGATCACTACTGTAATAGGATCTTGACTTTTCAGTACAGTCTTTGCTGTAATGGTAGGAGAGAAAAGTACTCATTACAGTCGTCACAGAGGCTCTCTGGCTTACAGGTGTATAGGAGGTTGGCAGCTACTTTCTCTGAACTTATTTATTTTTAGACAGTTTTCTGATATGATTTTAATGCCAATGTCTTGCTCTTATCAAAGTATCCTTAGCACATAGAATTAAGCAAAAGCATATTAATGCCATCTAAACTGATGGCATCCAGCTATGGATTCTGTAGACTACGGGTCCCCTCAGCCACATCTCTCCTCATACTGCTGGACGGCTACTACTGACCAAGTGTCAGAGCACATTCATAAAAGGAACATCTGAGGCTGATGAGGGACATATTTGTTCTGCTGGTCATTTTTCAGGCACTCTAAGTCATTTAATTTAGGTTGATTCTATACTTTTTGATGGCTCTGTGCACCAAACAAAAATATACAAAGGTATACCCAGCATCTTAAATCAATATTTACAATAGCCATGTTTGTATTTAGAAAACTACTTATTATGAATATGAATACTAAAGAAAATATTTTACCTCTGGCAACTATAGTGTATGGTCCCCTGGTATTAACTTATACCATCAAAGGAGGAGGAGGGAATTAAAAAATAAAAAAATAAAAGTGATTCCAGAATAATAAGTGATTGTTCTATACCTGGGGCCTTAAGAAGCACAGAAACAGAACAAGTAAACAAGGAATGCCTAAAAAAAATTCAAACAGTAATTTGAATTAGAATAACTAAAACGTTGTGTCCTTTGTAAAAGCATAAGATATCCTTATTGAATGTTAGGACTGGAGGTTATTTTCATCCCAGATTTGCATATTATAGTAAGTCTTTGACTAGAGTCAGTTGCCAAGTGAGATTGGTTTCCTTTCTTCATCTTTCATAATAATTCATTCACCTTGAAGTTTTGTTCCTACATGTTAAGCAAGTCACAAAAATTTATGTTTTGCATCAAACTGGCCAGATGATGGTCACTCTGTTCCTTTTGATGAGAAAATGAAAATCAATGAAGGCAAGTAATTGACACAAAAAGTCTCAAAAATTCCTACTTGAGAAATACTTTAAGAAGTACAAAGAGAGTAAGATGCTACTGAACATGCCCGGAATGGAGGAGTGGAGGTAGAATTGCTATTGTGCTTTCATCTATATCTCCAACATCTCGAGTAACAGGTGCACATAACTTGTACTTATATCATATTTCAATATAAATGTGTAAGAAGATGAGATTCTCTAAGGAGTGAAAAGACAATATATAGTGCCAATGGTTTTGAGGCAGCTGGAATAAGTGACTGAGGTGAACTCCCATCTACAACCATTGCACCACAAGTAATCTGCTAAAGGGATAAACGTGGGCCATCTGATGTATAACATGAAACCCTGTGTCAGGGACCTGTTGTGGACAAGCTGTGGTTGTAAGGGAGGTTTCAATAGTGGGGATCCAGTGAGAAGAACACAAGGAATCACCATTCAGAGGAGAACAAACAACAGTTTTACTTACAGATATCTCCCCCAGGCAAAATGGCACCTGTCAGCATCCTTCATGTTGGTTATTACCTAGTCATGCTTTCATAACTATACACATATTTGCAGCTGCATGCGATGAACACACATCTCCAGCTTCTCAGGATGAGCAAAGTCATATCCTCATTGCCAGCCTTAGCTTTCTTTGGGCCCCAATATTGCTTCCTCTACAGGTTGATAGTGTATGACTTGACCTAGGAAGCACTATATTGGGCCCAAATACCACAACAGCAATAGAAGGTACAACAGATAACATTAGTCCTCCAACCACACAGGAGGGAATAGTCAATATCCATCTACTGGAAGAGCCCAGTGAGTTCCACCAGGTTGTAATCAAGTCCTTCTTTAAGGCTTCAATAGCTTATATATCCACATTTATCTTGAATAACGATTACTATACCTGCTATTGCTGCAGTTCTGCACACCAAGGACACTGTTGTACAGCATCTTGTGCATGAACATAGGTAAGAAGCAAGTCCCACCACTGGGCTAAAAGCCCCACAGTGCAGGTACCTACATATATATACTAGCTTCTTATGTAACATGGCACTATTGACAAGGGCTCCAGAAATAGTCAGAAAGCCTGAACTTTGTGCTAAAGTATCAGCACCATCATTACTAGGGTCTGCCAAAGCCTATACTCTGGAACATGGTATTTAACAAATATTTCCTAATGACCCCTTTTCCATAGATTCTCCCATGTGGCCTTGTCCCACAATGGGCATTGTCCAATCAACTAGTCTTATGATGCTCACTGGGGCAACCACAAGGTTATTTCCTAGTAGATTGTCCAATTATTTATAAAAACATGCAAGGGCCCAGTGTTTTTAATGAGAACTAACCAGACACCAGACTGCCCAGAGCTCAGCCCATTGGTTGAAGAATGTAGCACTATTCTACCACTGGTCTCATCACAAAATGTTTTCATGGGGCAGGGGGCTGTAAGGCCATAGCCTCTCACATAGACAGTTGCCTGTGACAGGAACCATCAGGATACCATGCTTCAATGGGTATAGGTGCTCTCCTTCCCTTAAAGGAGTTCTTATTTTTTTTATAGAGACCTAGGGTGTCTCCCACTTCCAAAGCTTCCAATGCCATGATTTCATGGCTATTGGGGATTTTCCTTTCTCCTAGGGACTCAGGACATCTCTCTCTTCCATAGGTTTCTAGGGGTTTGTCCCTTGGAACTTTACTGGCCCCAGCATAGTATATAGCTACTCAAAGAACCACTAGAAACCATGCTTGTTGTTCTAAGTATGTGCCCCATTTTGTTAAAATGGGGCATTTGGACTATCCCTGTTCAGGAGGGATGACCTCAGCCATATTTTGATTGGGTAGGTGGCCTATACAATCATTGACCCAACACCTGTAATGGGTTCATAAACTAAGAGAGTAGCATATACAAATTGTTTTTTGAAAGCATTATATGCCTCTTCTCTTTGCCCTAACTGTGAACAAAATTCACCTGGGATATTTCCAATGCCATTTTAATCATATCATCATCTAAAATCTGCATCATCCACTTGGACTGTTAGCAGGAAAGGAAGGGCAGGGTCTACTACATGCAGAGTTTGTGCCTCTTAGTGGCAATAAATGCAGGTTATTTTTTTTTCAGGCAACCAATACCAAGTTGTCACCTTACAAACAATGCAGTGTAAGAGGTGCATACACAGCTCCATGGTGTTCAAATATTCATAAAAAACCCAAAGAACCAGCTATATCAGTAATTGACCATTTCTGGGCAATGAAACAATTGTGTCATATCTATCACTGTTTTGGGTATCACCTTTGTCTTACCCTACCAGACAACTCCCAAGAATTTCACAAAATACCCAAGGCCCTGTATTTTATCCTCCTTGACAGCCCATCCTCATGCCTAGAGAAGGCCTTGGAGGTAATTTGCAGCTTCTTCTAATTCTTCAAGAAAACCATAGACTAACATAATAGGATCAATATAATTATCATTATACCCTCAATCTTTATACCCTCAATCTTTATACCCTCAATCTTTATACCCTCAATCTTTAACTAAGATGCCACATTCTGTGCCCTCAGACCATGACACAAGGCAGATATCCCTGGGAAAATATCAAAAACTCTACTGCCATCGTTTCCAGGTAAAAGCAAACTTTTTTTTTTGCCTTTCCAGAGTAATGTTAGAGGAGAATAAACATTTGTCAAGTCTATAACATAATGAAACTGTCTCATTTCATGCCACAGATAATTCATCAATTCTGAAATGTTGCGAACCACTTCTTTGAAAGACAGTGTCACTTTATTTAACTCCTAATAGTCCACTGTTATGTGCCAGGAACCATCATGTTTTGCACTAGCAATATGGGGGAGTTGAATGGATTAGCTTTGCCTCTTCTAGCTTTAGTATCATTTGTCCAATTTCCTCATGCCTACTCAACAACTTGTACTACCATACATTTATAATCGTTGTGGTTTAGAGGAGTTGTTAGCGAGCATGATAGAGATGTCCTCTAGTGATGGTCTTTACCACATGCACCCATAGCCAGAATTTCCCAGCAGTTGTTTGCATAGTCAATCCTTAAAATACATCCATCCTCAAGAGATGCTCAGCTTTGGTTTGGGTGAAGCTGTCACCAGAGCATAGAAATGACAGCATATTGGGCTGTAATTTTATCTTCTCTCCACAGAGTGAGATAGTTTTCATGATCTTTCATTGCCAGTGCTTCATGGTGTCTAGCAGCGGCTGGATGTGCTCATCCCAGGGCATTTATGGAGGTGATGTCCCACTAAGCCTTAGCCCCACCTTTTTACAGTCTATACTGGCAGCCTCCCAGCCATTTTTAATCCTCCTGGGAGCTGTGGTCTCTTTAAGCTACACAGCACAGAGGTAGAGCCTGGACTCCTGGACCTGAATCTGGTCAGGTGCGTCACTTCTTCCAGAAGCAATGTTTTGGCTACCTGCTACCCCCACCCCACAAAGCTGGCCTTTGCACCTGGAGAGTATGAGCCTCATACCACCTCAGCTCAGAAGAGGGCTGGTGGCACATATCTGCTACCTGCAGGATGCCATTGCTCCCGCCCCATGGTTCATGCCTGCCACTTGGCTGGACACTAACCCATTTGAGGTGATGGTGGCAGGGGATGCATACCACAGGTCTGCACTAGCACCACAGAAGGTCCATCTTGCATTGGACTCTAGCCTGAGCCCAGATGTTGTCTGATTTTTCTCAGCCCATGGAGCTGCTGATGTGCATAAGAATGTGGAGCTCCAGCACTTCTAAAGCCTCCCAAACTTCTTCCAAGTGGGGACAACATTGTCCTGATCATTTGGCAGGGTCCACGCCATCAGATAAGCTGTTACCAGGAAACACATGGATGCCAAGAGCCACATCTGCTCCACCCATAGCTACTGCTCCAGAAGGGCACAGGGATACTTAATCCTGCTGACTATTCCAATTGTCAGGTATCCTGTTGCAAGCCAACTGTGTCTGCAGGGGAGGTTTTGGTAGTGAGATTCCAAGAGATAACACATGTAGAGCAACTATCTGGAGAAGAACAAATAGCAGCTTTATCTTGTGAACTTGTTCCTTATAAAGGTTTCCAGGAAAAATGGCACATGCCATGCCAGCATAACTTAAGCATGTATGTTACATATAACCTAGTTATACTTTCATAACTGTATTTACATCTGCAGCAGCCCAGCTATGCAGGTGTGCAGGGTCATATCTTTACCACTAGTATGTATTTTCTTTGAGCCACATCCTGAATATAACTATTAGTTAAGGTGTGGCCTCCTATACAAAGAGAAGACAATCTATTCTTTAGCAGTGACATACAGAATTTTGTTTACAGATTAACATAGCTGAAAGATCTGGAAGTTGGCTGCTTGTTAGGTTGTTAGGGTCACTTATCCTTGGACCAGAGCTGCTGTGAGAATCCTGAGATTAAGTGCAGAGGGTAGGGTGAAGGATGATCAGGAGCACAGGGTCTGTGGGCACAGTGGCAGAGCTGAGATTCAATATGACCCAGGAAAGAAAATGGTGGATCAATTTTCTCATGATTATTTGTTAAAATATTTCATTGAATAAAACATATGCCAATTCTCTATGTTTGGCTAATTTCACTTAACATAATGTTTTCTAGGTATTTTACATCTTCTTTTCTTGCCTTATTGCTCTGGCTAGAGTATCAAGTATGATATTGTAAAGAAGTGGACACCTAGGCACAGATAAAAACTTTCTCAAGACCCCAAAGACACATAAACTAAAAGTCAAATCAATACATGGGATTGCATTAAACTGAAAAGCTTCTGTACAGCAAAGGCAACTATTAAGAATCTCCACCAAGAGCCAACAGAATGAGAGAAGATTTTTGCCAACTATTCCTCTGCTAAAGGACTAATAATATCTAGAATATACAGAGAACTCAAGAAATTCAACACTGAGAAAAAATAATCCAATCAAAAAAAAATGGCAAGTAAACAAAATTGACACTTCATGAAAGAAGAAATTTAAATGGCCAATAAATGCATGAGAAATGCTCAACATCATTAACAGAGAGATGCAAATCTAAAGTACCCTGAGATTTCACCTGACTCCAACTAGAATGGCAACCATTCAAAACACAAACAACAACAAATGCTGGCGAGGTTGTGGAGAAGTGGGAACTCTAATGTACTGTTGGTGGGATTACAAATTAGTTCAACCACTCTGGAAAACAGTATGGAGGATCCTCAGAAGAATGGGGAGTCCCTCTACCTAAAAGAAAGGATACCAAACTAATGCATGTGAATCTGTGTTCATAACTACACAATTCACAATTGCCAAATTGTGGAACCAGCCAAGCTGCCCATCAATAGATGATTACAAAACTATGGGATATGTACACAATGGAATTTTACTCAGCCATAAAGAAAAACACAATTACATCATTTACAAGGAAATGGATGGAACTGGAGTTCATTAATTTAAGTGAGATTAGTGAGTAAAAAAAAAAGAAAAGAAATTGGATGCTCTCCCTAATATGTGGAAGCTAGGGAGAAAATGAATCATAGGAGGAAATCTAGACAAAGAAGATTCTATAGATGAGCAAATAAGGTGACCTGAGGGGATGGAAGGGGGAAAGAGGGAAATTCTCTAATGGACATGATGTACTTTAACAAACATATCAATGTCAGCCACCAAGCCAAACATGAGAAGGAGGGAGGGGGATAGAATTGGGCAGGAACTGGGTAAGAGCTAATTGGGTGATGTGTGCAGGTATGTCTCCACCATCTTGTATCTCTTTAAGATGTCTGACTTCAATGTACCAATAAAATAATTTTTTAAATTAAGACAATAAAAAAAGATTTGAAAAATGAAAAAGTAACTCTTTTTATGCTGATTTTTAGAGGATTACTTCTCCTTAGAGTTGAACAAGTTTGAATTAAAAGAGAAATTGTTACTGGAAGTAGCAGAACACCCATGGTTCCTCTTGTTCCTAATTCTAGGTCTTAGATTTCTCAGCCAAATTCTGTCTCTCTCACATGAACTTCCTTTATTAGAATTAGCTTGATTATGTTTATCTTTCTTTTACCCAAACCCTCTTTATGAAAGAAAATTAATTAAAAAAAAAAACCACCTCTGGCTTGGTATCCAATCTTCTGCTTCTTGGTCCCTTCCAAAATTCTTTACATCCCTAGGGCATAATTGCAATTCACATGCTGCCATTTAGGTAGGCTTCTAAAACTAAGATGGGAGTAATTTAATTTTAATCTTCTCTAAGATCATTAAGAAAAATTACAATAAATCTCTCATTACAAATAAATTATATCCTAAATAATGAAGTATATAATGTCTGCTTTTAGTATGTATAAATGTAAAGCAAGAAGAAAGTCTGCCACACTTTTAACAGGCTTCTGTACTGGCTGACTAAAGAGCTTTGTCTCTGGAGACAGTCTGTCAAAGAGATGAGAGAAACAGCACTTGGAGATGATTGCTTGCAGCAGTGGAAGGCTTCTGCTGTATTTTCCAGTACTTTGTAGAATCAGAGAACTTTCTGTGTCATTCCATTTGGTTATTTTTTCATTGAAAATTTTTAGTAACAAAAATAATAATTCTTACTTTGTTGAAAACATTAATGATTTTCCCCAAAGGCTTAAAGTAGATGTCCAGGATAATGGGCAAATAATTACAACTTACATCGACTGTGTCTGAACTTTTAAATATTGCTATGAGAACACGTTTTTATTTTATCAACATGTAAATTTTGATTGTTATTTTGACATTATAAAATGTGCTAAATTCCAGGATAATAATCAATCTGTAAATTCTATTAACTTGCCACTAAAAATAGTGCATCATGCTAGAGAGTCATAAAGACTCCAATGGAAAGAAAATAGGGCAGAGACTATGCCCTACATAAGCTTAAAATCTAATAGTCATGAAACTATTAGATAACATCTAAGTACCAGAGTTGTGTAATGCTGACAGTATATAGGAAAGGGCAGGCCCTGTGAACTGGAGAATTCATGGAATGCATGTTGGAAGAAAAGGCTTCAATACGGACCAATTTAACAGTTATTAGAATCCTAGTGTTGCCCTGGTTACCTTCAACATGCCATTTAACAAATATTTATTAAGTACAATACAGAAAGCATTTTGCAAAGTCATGGAGGGCATACGCTTTATAAACATAAATAAGACATTATCTTTGTCCTCTTCAGAGTATGAGAAACAGATATAGCTAGGGAGACAAAGGGCCGCTCTGTTTCATATGGAATATGTGGTTAGTCTCAAGCAATTTAATTGGAGTATTTTTTTTACAGTTTTTATTGGTGCATTGTATTTATACATCATAATGGGGTAAAAAAAAAAACTTGTGTAGTCATAAATGCACACATCACCCAGCCAGCCCCTACCCAGTCCTCACCCCACTCCCTCCCCATCCCTCCTCATCATGCTTGGCTTAGTAGTTGACTACAATATGAATAAGTACATCATGCTCTCTAAAGAGTTTCCTTCTCCCTCCTCCCATCCCCACAGTTAGGTTGCCTTATTTGCTCCTTTACAGAATCTTCTTTTTCACCTAGAGTTCCTCCTATGACCCCTTTAACCTTAACTTTCACATATTAGGGAAAGTATTTTTCCAGAAATACTGGCTTTGAAATTTGGTCCATTTGAAGCTATCAAAGAGAGAATCACATTGGATTTGACAAAAAGTCCAGCAGGAGAAGCCAATTTTCAAATCATCTTTCTTGCCAAATTGGACAAATATTAAATGAAAAAATAAAGAATATTTTAAATAAATTATAATGCATATGTTTGCTTTGTTTGTTTGTTTGTTTAACCCAGGAGTGTTCTATCTCTAAGTCAAACCCACAGCCTTGTTTTTGTTTTTTTGTGTTTTTCTTTTCAGTACTGCAGATGGAACTTAGTGGTATTTTACCTTTGACTTACACTCCCAGCCCTATTTTTTATTTTTTATTTTGAAACAAGGCCTCACTAAGTTGCAAAGGGTCTAAGTAGCTGAGGATGTACATGAACTACTGTCCTCCTGTCTCAGCCTTCCAAATGCAGTGATTACAAGCATGCGCCACCACACCTGGCTTCACAGCCTTGTTTTATTTTTCATTCTGAAACAAAATTGATCTTACAAGCTGCCTTGCAGTGGTCTTAAATCTATGATCCTCCTGTTTCAGCCTCCCAAAGACTAGGATTACAGACATGTGCCACCTTGTCTAACATAATGCATGCATTTATAAAGGTAACATATTTGATTGCACTATGTTCATCCTATAATTATATAATTTATATACACAAATACCAGATTGGCAGGTGTCCATAAGGACGGAAAGACAAGACACAGATTATAATTATGTAAACTCTACAACATTTACTTATATAAATGATTCAGGAGCAACCTTTAAAAATTCTCAGCAGAGAACTCAGCATTATTCTTTTGGTTAATGAAAACTTCCTGCCCCCAGAAATTTACTGGTGTCTCACAGAAGTGTACAGTGATATCTAGAACTTGAATGTCCCATCAGAAATTCTGGAAGCCTTACTAGTCAGCCCACTCTTTCCATGCCAAATGTCAAAGTAGATCAACATGAACCCAAACTTGGAGATCTGTCGAAACCCTCTCACTTGGGCTGATAAAACACATCTACTTCATAACTACACCATGGACAGTGTGATCTCTGGGCTGTGGTGTGACTAAGTTCATTCAGATGCAAGGGAATCTCTCACTTGATACTCTCAGCTACTTTTGGCTTCCAGGGTTTTGTCCAAGCATACTCCTGAGCTTACAAGCACAGATTAGGTACAAGCATCACATAATAAACATCCCCAGGAACCACTTGCTGTATCATAACTTCAATTTTAAGGCCAGTCACTGATGACAAATCCAGAATACAAAAATATCTGTACCTAAGGTTTAATAACAAGAATGTGGGTCAACAATATTGGTACTGCTATACTGGTAGATTGAAATGGGACAATTAAGTAAATGCATACTAGAACCAGATTTCTCACTATTGGAACAATAATTCACAAGTAAGCAACAAAGTAAGCTAAAATGTTCCATGTACTTAGTTTTTTGATGTGAATATATTCATGGGTTCATACACGCATGGTCAGTGACTCGGTCAGATGAGAAGGGCTAGTAATAGTGATCTTAAGGAGTTTCAAACACGCTAACTGGCTGTGTCCTGGATTCTGTTACCTTCAAAAAGGAACAAAGACTCCTTGGAGATTCTAAAACTGGGACAAGAAGTATACAAGATGAGCCTGGAGTACCTTGGGGTGCCAGAAAGTAAAGCAATACTCAAAAGAAAAGCAGTATACACATTTCTAGAGGCATGCCAAAGGAAACAGAAATCAACGAAGAAAGTTTCCAGTAACGAAAGCTAGAACATTTGGTCAACAAAGTAGTATTGGATGACAACCAAGAGCACAAAGAAAATATTCATATCCCTATACTAAAAACTAATTATTGAATGGGGAGAAAAACAAATCTCCACTGAAGATCAATTCTAACTAATTAATGTAGCTACTCTGTCCTCAAGGATGGGGACACAAAACTCCACACCTTTACATGTAGGTTGCACAGAGTGACTTCCTTCCAATTAGAAGTCTGACAAACATTCCTTCAGCCAGATAAACAAGGCCAATATTGACAGCCATAACTCAAGGTTATGAAAGAGACTCTTGGGGTAACTGGACAGAAAAATAGAAATGGTACTTCTGGTTTCTTTCATCGAGTAACTCACAACCCCAAAACTAATATGAGAAAAAGTCTCATACAAATTTCAACAATAGGACATTCTACAAACATTTGAACACTACTCCTCAAAATTTTCAAGGTCACCAAAAAGAATGCAAGTCTAGAAAATTGTTATAGCCATGAGGATCAAAGGGAGGCATAATTAAATGTTGTGTGGTTCCTAGGTTGGATATCTTGGATGGAAAATACTGTATACAAAAACCAAGGCAGGTTGAATAAACTTTTTCTCTAACTAAAAGTCATTAGTTTATTCAACTTTTATTTGATAAATAATACCAAAATTGGTGTACCAACTATAACACATGCACCAAACTATTATAAGAATTACTAATAGAGAAATTGGCATATGGTAAAAGGAAACCATCAATGCTCTGTGCTTAAATTTTCTATAATCTCTAACGCTGTCCTAGAAACTTAAGTCATTCACAATGTATAGAAGTATAGTGACAGATAAAATAATTATAATCATGAACATGTTGATAGGTTGAAGTACGGGAACAAAAAGGAATATATTTTTTTTCTGAAAAAGTATTATTTCCTAATGAGTTATAATGTTAATCAGACTGCATGGTTTTTAGTCCTTTGTTTAATTTCTTAGTTTTCACTTTTGTAACTTAAATAGATTTTTGTTAGACATTAAGAACTAAATGAATTAGAATAATTCTCTCTACTTTGATTTTATCACTAGAGAAACTTGAACTTTTACATGAATCTTGTCTGTGTCTTATGATTTCATAAGATTACCCCTAAGTGAGGGAAAGACACTTTTCCAAAAGCAAGTTCCTAACTCAGGTAATTATATTGATAGAAAAATACTTAAATGCATTTTGGCTTCTCATAAATATATAACTAATTTAGATTATATGAAATAAAAATTAAAAACAAAATGCTTTATTTTTAATATCACTTTTATATTTAAGAAAAAGAAGGAAAAAAATTTATCTACTTCCCAGCTTACCCTAACGTATGTTTCTTAGGGACACTCAAAACTTTTAGTATTTCTCAGCATATTTCTATGAAACTTTTTATTTTATATTTTCCAATGACAAATTCAGTTTTAAGAGAGTCAGATTAATATAATCTACTATTATCTTTCATTTTTTGTACATTTTCTAAGAGTTTAAATCTGGTGGGAAGGTTAAATTATATTTAGCTTGCAATATAAAAAGATAATGTCCAGTTGGAAAGCATTTGGAATGTTTTCCAAAGCTGGAATCAAAATGTAATCAAATCATTTATTTTCAGATGGATAAGTTGTCTTTTGGAATATTTAACAAAAGATAGCTAATTACAGAGATTGAGATAGAAAGGGTATTATTTACACATAAATAGTGCGTCTATAACTAGAAATCAGAGAAAAAGGAGAGAGATGATTGAGTAGAATTTAGTAAAACCCTGCTCTCTCCATTAAAAAAAAAGCTATACATTTTGATGGGAAGACAAAGAAATCTCTAGGCACCATAGCTGGTACAGGTACTTGGGCACAAGTTAATGTTTCCTAGCAAAGTTAACCTTTATATTTGAGGCTGAGACTGGAAACCTGTTTACAATCAGAACTCAGATATAAACCGCCCTTCTTGGTATTTTAGAATAAGCTGCATTTGGATTTCAGGGTGATCCAGGATAATCCAAAGGAAGAACTTTAAGAAAGGGAAGGTACAGTAAAAAGAGACCTAGAAAGAGTGCCCTTGGCAAGAGGGAGGATAATCTTGGGCCAGGCACTGCCATGAGGGAAGCTTAGCCCCACCTAGCCACTCTGGAAGCAGAATGGTGTGTCCAGAGGAAGTATGGATGCCAGGAACTGCTCGACCAGTGAGCTACACTCCCAGACCCTTTCTACCCAGTTCCTGATATTAGGATCTAAACCATCAGCTGGTCTAGGGGGCTACAAAAGGTAAATTTAACAATGTTTTTTTTTTTAACAAATGACTAAATAATTCAACTTTTTATGTTTTATCAGCAGAGCTTTTAAAAATTTAGTGTAGAATTACACCAGCAAAATTTATAAGGAATTTATGTAGAGTTCAGTTTGGGGTCTGTATAGTACTGTACATCAGATGTTTCTGTAATGATGAAAATGTCCTAAGATAATAGGTCTGAGGGAATATTTAAGGAGTTAGTCAATTTATTTTTATTTTTTTAATTTTTTTAGTGCATTGTGGTCATACAATCTAAATGGGTTACAAGATGGTGGAGACATACATGCAAATACACATCACCCAATTAGCCCTTACCCAAGTCCTACCCCATTCCATCCCGCTCCCTCCTTCTCATGTTTGGCTTGGTGATTGACATTGATATGTTTGTTAAAGTACATCGTGCACATTAGAGAATTTCCCTATTCACCCCTTTTATTTGCTCATCTATAGAATCTTTTTCTTTGTCTACAGTTCCTCCCATGACCCATTTCCCCCTTAGCTTTCACATATTACGGAGAACATTTGATTTCTTATTTTTTGTGACTGACTAATCTCACTTAGCATAATGTAACTGGAGTTAGTAATTTTTAAATATTTATATATGTAGAAATAGTATAGTGTTTGTGTGTGTATGTGTGTGCATAAAACAATGTTATTTTCAGTTGACACATGGTTAGTGAGTTCCAGGGTGAATATATTTAACTTAGCATAACTATAAATTAAAATGGTTATATGTGTCTATTGGCTACTTTACTAAATGCAAATTTATAAGGGGACAGGGAAAATTTTATCTGTATTTGCATTAAATATGTAACCTTTGTCAAAAGCGTGACATATCTCCCCAAGCCCCACAGCTACTGAGGAGAGACTATCTTATTTACAGCAAGTTGTCTTTTCCTCTCTCTTTTCTTACTGAAAAACTGGTAGAAAGGGAAAATGATCAATCAAAATGCAGACAGAATAGGAACTAGCAAATAGCAGTGATAATGGTAATTACATACTGAAAACCATTAGCCCTGAAGTACTTGTGGAAGAGGCTAAGTCATGACCTAGGGCCCCTAAAAGTGCCAGATGTACAAGGTTACTCTGGGAAGTTTAAAGCAATTTATGACTCCCCATTAGGGGTAATATATTTGTCAGATATTAGAAAAGATAGGGAATTCATGGTTTCAAAAGCCTGTAATCCTGCTACTTGGAATGCTGAGACAAGAGGATGGCACCTCAAGATTAGCCCCAGTCACATAGTGAGACTCTCAGTAACCTAGCAAGACACTGTTTCAAAATTAAAGGAAAAAGAAGCCGGGCAAGGTGGTACACACTTGCAACCCCAGTACTTGGGAGGCTGAGACAGGATGATCAAGGTTTGAGGACAGCCTCAGCTAATTAGTGAGTCCATTAGCAACTCAATGAGATCCTGTTTCAAAATTTAAAAAAAAAAATTAAAAATTAAAGGAAAGAGGAGGCTGGGGCACAGCGTTGAGAATGAATAGCTCTAAAGTTCAATCGTCATTATTACACACACACACACAGAGGAAATAAGTAACACCTTTTTGCTCTTTTTCTTGCATTATAGCTTTTGTTTCACTAACTTCTTAGCCACCTATTCCAATTTTTTTCTGTTCTCTGATAAATGGCAATAGAGACAGACATGTCAGTAATATCTATATGCTACCATTTTGTGAAACAATCTTCTTTGTGACAGCAAATGTTGACCACTTTAAAATTATGACTGTACCTTTTAAATTTATGATTTGTTTTTTTTTTTGACAAATTCAAGATAGGATCTCTGCTTTCAGCATAGAGACCCTTTTGATGGATGTAAATGGTGGTTAACAGAATCTGACTCCCAAGGAAAGATTGACAGCCCATGTCAGTCCCATGATTGAAAGGGTATTGTGCTCTCCTGACTCACGTGGATACAAAGAATCTCTTATGATACTCGCAATGATAATGTACCATTTTGTATTCTGGTAAAAAAAAAGAATTGTGTGCGAGTAATGTGATGCCTGTGGCAAAGGTGGTCATCACGTATTCATCACTGGACCTCCTATTGGTAGGCACAGGTAAAGATGTGGGCCACATCTGCTGGCTGTTAAAGCCTTAGTTGGTGAAGATCAGATCACAAAAGCTTAAGACCAGCTTCAGAAAAACTCACCATGGCTCATCCACAATTCATGCTCAAACACTCCATTTTAAAACATGCCATCTACACTGCATGAGGATCATTAGCAGTCCTGTATGTTAGATGCTAAAACAACTTTGTGCATGTGGTGTCTCTGTCTGTCTCTCTATATATACCTCTTTATCTCTTGTAAAAGTTATTGGTTAGAAATCCAGAGAAAACCAAATTTACTTGTCTTTGGCCTTATGTACTTCTTATATTTGCAATGCATATTATGAGAACTTCCTACAAAGCACAGTCTCTGAGCTGATTCTCCTAAGGAATAAGTCCTTTGGCATGCCAGTCGTGCTGTTTAGTGTCATCTGGACCTGCATCATTTGGTTACATTTAAATGATATTCCAGCTGGTGCGGCCACACACATCTGTAACCCCAGAACTTGGGAGGCTGAGACAGAAGGTTTGCAGGTTCAAGGACAGTTTCATAAAAAGGTGGGGTATAGTCAGAAGTAGAATGTCCTGGGTTCAATGTACACACACACACACACACACACACACACACACACACACAAACACACACAATTTATTTTCTCTTATAGAAAGTGCAAATAACTAAGTATTTTCAAATATGTGAATATATGTAAAATATTTGTAAGTACTGAAAAAATATTTTTAACAGATTTGGTATAAATAACGAGTTAAGAATATGAAAGCTGGTACTTTTAAAAGCATTCCCATCTTTCTAAAAACCTACCAGAGCAATATACTAAAATGTACCTTCACCATCTCTGTGAAATGAATTGAATACAATCAAAATTTATACACTGAATGCCTAACTCTCTGATGTCAGATTGACAGACTCTAAATCCACCTTCTTACACATACCCGGACCTAGAGATTTCCTAATCAGCTTCTTATTTCTTAGGATTTAGATGTCTACTTCTGATGCCTTTCAAAATGCAGTATTTCCTAGATATACTAATTCCATACCATCCTATACAGAGTTTGTTAACTTCTACCCACAGAGTAGTACTCTGGTTTTCCCAGTATAGAAAATCTGATGGACCAACCAGATAAATTTATCAGCAGTATCTCTACCTATTTGATCTTTATCTACATCTGATTCTGAAAACTCTTTTGGTTTTAATCCCTTTTGTCTACCTCATCAGACACTCCACACTTTCACTTTTTATCAGAAAATCTTCCTACTTGTAACCAATTGTCCTTTATTGAAGAGTAGAATATTTTCCAAGTTTTTGTGGTATTAGCTTTTTAATTTCAGATGTTCCTTGCAAAGGTTTAAAATGATTGGCATGTTTAACATGTTGCACTGTCCAGCATTATTTGCTAGTTTAAGAATTATACCTTATTTTTACCTGGTCCATCTCTTCACCCAACTGTCAACAAAGCAGATATTTTAATTCCAGATATGCACCTCTGAGCTCAGCATGGTGGCACATGGCTATAATCCCAGTATTTGGGAAGCTTAGACAGGAGGACCTCAGGGTCAGAGCCAACCTCAGCAATTTAGTGAGATCCTCAACAACTTAATTGCTGTTTTAATTGATCTTTTTCTTAGTACTATCTCTCATGTCTGTGGAGCCTGTTCTCCAGCTTCGGATACACATGACCCTATATGAGTCACCAGCTCAAAAAGCTGCCAGCTCCTACTTTTTGACTTACAGTGGCTGACAGATACAGCTTGTTCTCAAACTGGATTATGTGCATTTAGAGTCCCATTTTACTTCTACCCCTTAGTCTCTAATCTGTAACTTTATGTAAGGTAGATCCTTGTAAGCCCCTGATAAAATAATTAACACATCACTTTATCTCCAATCAAATATTAAATAATTCAAGTTCTAAAAAGGAGGAATAACAAATCTGTCTACAATTCCTGCCAAACTTCTATATAAGTGTTTTAGGCTTTATTTTTTGCATCTCATTGCAACTGGACTCATCATTAAGTCTACTAAGTATTCAGAGAGGTTGTCCATGGATGTAGGTTGCTATGGAAATGCAATCCTGCCAATATATAGTGCTATTAAAACTATGAATTTCCTGAATGTAAAAGTCCTGGAATAAACATAACCTTTACACTTTAGGTTTAGGACTATAATTTTAAAAGATATTTCTAAAGAGAAAAACAAAGAGAAATCCACAGATCTCAAAAAGCTTTGCTTTAAAATCAGCAATATTCTGCTAGGGCCTATATTCTGAAACTTTATTTTATTCTGTATTTTATTTTATGCTCTTTTTAAGTATCATAAGAAAAGGTTTTGACCATACAAAATATATGTATGTACGTTAAAAATATTTTTGTAAATTGGCTGAAAACTTCTCATTGGGAAGGTGGTATTCAGTATTGCACAGACCAAGGCTGGTTCAACATACAAATAACAATCCATGTAATTCATTGCATAAACAGAACCAAAGAAAAAAAATCATATGATCATTTCATTAGAGGTTGAAAAGTATTCGTCAAAATCCAACACCCATTTTTGCTAGAAAACACTGCAGAGAATCAGAATAGAAGGAGAACGTGTCTCAACATCATAAAGTCACTATGAAATAGGCCTACTACCAACCTCATGATAAATGGGTAACACTGCAAGAATCCCCCCAAAACAGTAACAAACATGGATTTCCATTATCACCACTTTTTTCAATATAGCACTTCAGACTAGCCAGAGAAATAAGGCAAATAATGCAAACAAAGGGCTACAAATAGGAAAAGTAGAACTAAAACTATCCCTATTTGAAGATGACATACTATGTTTAAAGACCCAACAAGCTCAACCAAAAGCTTATAGAACTGATCAAATTCAGCAAAGTGTCTGCATGCAAAATTAATCGTAAAAAATTAGGTTTTCTGTATCCCATGGGGGGAAAAACATATAGCAATTGATTTTCTGCAACAGAAATTAAGATGTTTCTTAAGATTTTTTTTTACAATTATTATCAAATATTTTTCATTATCTTATACCAACACTTAAATGTATTTCACAGGAAGCTGGTTAAATGGAAAACTCCCGACAGCTGTCTACACTAATACTCAAATAACAAAGAACAGTCGAATGCTAGCTAGTGCCACCTCCATGAGCTCAAGACAAGCTCCAAAAGAATTTGATGTCAAAAGTACATTTTGGCTGGGTGTGAATTTATTTACTGCTATTTGTAAATTGCCATTCATATAAAATAATGGTATTTTTGACTATTATATGTAGAAAGCCACATTATCAGCAAATTATCTTTCTAATAAGGAATTCATAAAAAACACAGGGATTTTAATCTACAATTATCAGCAAATTATCTTTCTAATAAGGAATTCATAAAAAACACAGGGATTTTAATCTACACTGCATCAAAGAATCTTAATTAACAGAGAATAAAACTACAGTTTGCAGTATAAAATAGGTAGCTTTAAAATATCAGTTATTAGTTAGGCATTGTGACACACAGCTGTAATCCTAGTATTTTGGAGGATGAGACATGCAGATTGCAGGTTCAAGACCAGCATCAGCAATTTAGTGAGACTCTCAGCAATCTAGCAAGATCCTGCTTCAAAAAAGAAAAAACTAAAAATGGCAGGGGGTGTAGATCCCCAGTACCAAAAGTATTTAGTTACTTGACCCTTAAAAATTAATATCAGATAAGCAAATAAAGAGACCTAACTGAGGGGGATGGGAGGGAAGAAGAGAAAAATTCCTTAATGTACATGAAGTATATTCATAAGCATATCAAACTCAATCACTAAGCCAAACATGAGAAGGAGGGAGGAAGAGGAAATGGGGTGGGAATTGGGGAAGGGCTAAATGAGTGATGTGTGCATGTATGTCTCTACCATCTTCGACCCCATTAAGATGTATGACTACAATGTGCCAATAAAAACTAAAAAAAAATAAATAAAAACAGTTTGTAAAGATAAAAAATAAATATTAAAGATGACCAATAAAGCAGATCATCTGGGCAGGCAGACCTACGGTCATAAGTATATATTGTCTCCTTTAAGGGAGATGATATTGGCTTGAGATGAGAAAGTTCACTAAAGAGTAGGCAGCATATTTGAATCAAGAACCCCAGGTTTATTTGGAAAATATATTTTTGAATCCCTGATTTCTGAATTACAAAGTAAGGAAAACCTTTCAGAATGGATCTGGTAGCACTAACCAAGGACCAGTGGCTGAGGATAAGTGGGTTGGCATGATGAACTCGCTAGGAGGAGGGAGAGAGCAGGTATGAATGAATGAGTCACAAATACAGCAGAGTTGAAGGGACATGGTGGCTTAAGGACCTAAAACATCACTGAACCCCATTTGTATTTTAACATTACAGTGGCTGATCAACACCACACCTCGGCCTCACACACACTGAAGCTTGGTAGGTTGCTGGTGATGGAATCAGATGTAAGGACTGCTATGTTTTAAATATGGTGCTCCTGCCAAAAAGTATGCTAAAACTCAATCCTCAATGCAATAATATGGAACAGTGCAGCCTCTGGAGGTAAGCAAACCAAGAGGCTTTGTCTTTATACATGAAATTTGCACACGATAAATGGGGTTGAGATGGAAGGGAGATTTCTTTCTTGGTCTTGTCTTTGTGCCATGAAAAGACTTAAGATTTCTTCCTTTCCACCCCCAGAGATACAGTATCAGGGCCATTTAAATAGAGCAGTCTCCAGACACCTATGCTACTGGCACCTTGGTCTTAGAATTCCCAGCCTCTACAAAACATATCAGAAATATATTTCTATCATTTATAACTTGCTCTGTCTATGGCATTTTGTTTTAGGAATACAAATAGACTAAGGCAATGATCTTACTCCCTTACTTCTGAAAATCAATATAGCTTTGAGACATCTCCATACCAGCAAGAAATCAAGCCCTAGCCTAATCTTCTTGATAGAATAAATTATAAAAAAAATTTCATAATTTTCAGTTTTCCCCCTAGCTCCCACATAGGAAGGAAAATATCTGACCTTTAATATTTTTGACTGACTAATGACACTTAGGATAATATTCTATAGTTCCATCCATTTCCCTTCAAGTGACATACTTTTGTTCTTCTTTATGGCTGAGTAGAATTCCATTGTGTATGTATCTTACAACCTTGTAGTCCAATCATCCGTTGATGGACACCTAGGCTGGTTCTATGGTTTGGCAATTATGAATTGTGTTGATGTACATACTCAAAAGTATCAATGCCAATCACAGCGTCATGAATGGGAAGGTAGAGAGGGAGGAGAAGGAATGGGGTGAAAATTGGGTAAGGGTTCAATCAGCATTGTGCATCTATGTCTCTATCACCCAGAATTCCACCACACTGCATAACAATGTGTAATTACAATACACCAATTAAAAAAAAGAGAATTTTCAGGTTTTACTGAAACTGTAGCAAGTAGCAGCTAATTCTGAAGCAAAGATTTTTAGCCACTTTGAAAAATTCTTTCAACCTCATAAAAGCTACTTAGAGATCTGCTTTTAATCTATAAAATAGTAGAACATTTCTAAAGGAACTATTCTGCATTGTGAGAGGAAGCACCTAAAGAGTTCTTTGAATTATTTTTAACTGGTTACTTTAACATTTTTAAATTATAAAGCAATATCCTCCACTTGAATTTATAGTCTCCACCCTGCCCTGAACCCTTAGCCAAAGGAGTACTAAACAGAGCCACAGTGAATCCCATAGGAACCTGGACATAGTCCATTTTTATTCTCCCTGCATAGTAGCAACCAATTTCCCCTGATAATTAGGATTCGTTTTTTCCTGGCAATAGGCTGACCTTCCTCTCTGCTATTGGGTCAGTCACATGAGGAGCTCCAAATGGCCAGGGAGCAGTTTCAACTTTCAATTCATCAGAAACATGACTATGTTCTTTGACAAGAAAAAAAAAATCTTTTGAGCAACAGAAGCTGCAGGCTTCTGAGCCCCATCTTTGTAAAACAAGGAGGAAATTTCCTCCTGAGTTACTAATGAGGGGATCACTTCTACCTCCACTGTTTTCCCCAGGCTCTGTCCATTATGACTACAGGAAAGAAAGAACCACATTATCAGTGGTAGTTTTCAAGCCCATAACATAGTCAGTAGAACCAGTACCCCAACATCACGTCTCAGTCTTCAAACGATGTTAGAACTCAGCCACTTCCTATCTAGTGAGATGCCCCTAGTTAACTTCAGCATGGAGAGTCCAAGGAACTCAGTGTATATAAACCCACCAATATGAAACACTGCCCCTTTCAGAAGCAAGGTTTGCAGGAAACCATGGTGATGGATGAGGTTTTCCGTTCATACACAGGTGATGCTATTGGAGGTGCTGAAGACAGAAAAGGCAACTTCCTGCCCAGATTAAGTCTTTATTTTAGAATTATGAGTAACTCTCTCCTTATACAAAAATATTAGTTATCTATAGGTGCATAAAATCTTAGCTGAACATTTGTCATGTTAAGCCACAAACTTTTATCATCACACACTTTCGGTGTATAATACATCTGGCTGTCTCTCACTGAAGAGTCTCTCAAGCCTCTGATCCAGGATTAGCTAGGTGTGCATTCATGTTTCAGTAGACAAAGGACCTGCACAGTAGTCTCCAGTAACTCTACTGACAGGCCCTGGGAGGTCTATTCTCAAGCTCAAAGCAGCTATGGCTTTCGTGGGCACTCTGCTCAAAATCACTGTAACCACGGCATGCATAAGTGGTCCAAATTATAAGGGTTTATCTCACAATTTTTCAACTTTATGGTGATGTAGAAGCAATACAACATGACCATGTTATCTGAGGCTCTTTGAGAAAATACCTGGCTGCCTACGGAAAGAGGCCGACTGGCATACAGTATTAGGTATCCTGGCCATTAATAAATGAGAGCAAATTTTTGGGGTGGAGGAGGCATCTTCTGGTAGGCATCTTTTTGTAAGATACAAATACTTTTATACTCTGTTTTCCTTTCAATATATAGAAGTCTCACATTCTTGGGGTTTTTTTCACTAGCTCTGAATTCATATGTGTGTGTATGCATGCATGTGTGTGTGTGTATGTGTGTCACTGGGGCTTCAATCAACCTCACTGGATCTACGTAGCTTAATGTTATTGTTTACAAAAAGGCCCACTGTTTTTTTCAAAATAATCAATATATTTCCAGACTTTATTATGACTGAAAGGGCCGACAGAGCTCTGAAACTCTCCAGTTGCAGTCCACCTCTCTCCCTTTCAGAAGCAAATGACTGCTGCTCTCTTTTTTAAAAAAATGAAGGAAAAGCATTTGATAGATCAAGAGCTGAACACCAGGTGCCAGAGGCTGTGTTCATGCACAAGAATACAGATAACACTCCCAGAAACTCAACAACAATTGATAACACCATCTGATTAAGTTTGCAATAATTTTTTTGTCATTCTCTCTGATCCATCTGGCTTCTGCCGTGACCAAACAACTGCTTTAAAATCAGAATGTGGAAAGAAATGAAAATGCAACCCTGCATCCTTGAAGCCTTTGAAAATGAAATTAATCTCTTTCCGTCCCTGAGGGGGCTTGATTTGGTTTTCAGCCTGTTACCTTGATAGAGTGTGGCAACATGTCCAAAAACTACTGGTCATTTTCTATCCTAATATCCTATTGTACAGGGCAGAGAACAAACGCGAAATGGCCAGTTACTAGGTTTCTTTACATAAGACAGTGAAGAGACATCCTGGTAGTATCCATTGACAATATCCTTCCTTGTATTTGTTTTCTGTTTGGAATGGGCTTTATACTATCATTTGAAAGTGGGGATGTAATTGTAGCTATGGTCTACAGTTATTGAGAAAAAAGGTGGTTTCCCAAACAGGCTGTGGGGGTCAGCTTATTATCAAAATAGATTCTGAGGATTTGGGGAACCAAGGTCCTCAGCCTACTCTATGTTCTTGGAGTATTTTAGCATCCACTCTTTCAAGTCAGTGTGGAAATTAACTATTTAATTGACTCTTCAACTGCCAGCTTTACATTCAGATCCGTGGTCTGACTTTAAGACATGTATGCCCTGCACATACAGAAGATGGGGAATATCTTGAAGGCAGCCATTGTGACCGTCTGATTATGCATTTTCTTTCTCAATTAGAAACATCCTGCTTTTCATTTTAATTCCTCCCTTTCCCCCTGTGTGCTTTCTGGTTCTACTAAAAGTCGAAGAACTGTATGACCTTTCCTATTGCACCATCACCACAGAGACTAAGATGTTCTGCTATGGTCTCCCCATACCTTACCTTCCATCTGCACCTGTGCATCACCCTGCTCAAGCCAGCCACGGATTGACAAATAGAGAAGACACCTCAGCATTGCAGTACACTGCCCTGGTCCCTTATGGAAAGAAGGGTATCTATTCACTCTTCAAATCTGTGAGCTGTGCATGCCAGAATCTCATCTTGATTGTCATCTTCCTGTCTAATCTCAGCAACAATCACTCTATAAGTTATATTTCCAATGGCATAGCTGGAAAATGATTTGTGGCAATTCAAGATGCTATTAAAAGCAGCTACATACATGGCTTCAGGTGGTTATGTAGAAAAATGATAGTGAGAATGATAATGGCTAGGATGGCAGAGTGCACTGCACTCACTAGGCTCAAGCAGAGACCAGTGATTCTGCCAAATACCTCAGCTCAAGCTTCCTTCTATATGACAGAAATAACAAGTGTGTTAGCTTTCCATCACTGTGGCAGAATGCTCAACATAAGTCAATTTAGAGGAGAAGATTTATTTTGACTCATGGTCTCAGAGGCTTCAGTCCATTGACATTGACTCCATTGTTTCTGGTCCTGTAGTGAGGCAGAACATTATGGTAGAGCAAAGTAACTCACCTAATAAAGATCAGGAATCAAAGAGAAGGTAGAGGGGTAGAGCATGATAGCACTCTCAAGAACATGCCTGAAGGACCTACTTCTTCTCACCAGGACCTGCCTCCTGGTTGCAACACCTCCTAGTAGCCCAATGAACTATATATCCATCAATACATTATCCATGAGGCTAAAGCCTGCATAGTTCAATCACTTTCCAAGTGCCTTACATCTGCATGCTGCTCCCTTGGGGGGTCAGACCCTGGACACGTGAGCTTTTAGGAACATTTCTGATTTAAACCATAACAACCATTAAACATTTCTTGAATAATCTGAAGAGTAATTGGGATGATATTTGTAAAACACCTGTCACATAAGTAATAAATAATAGTATTGTGGACTAAATTGTATTTCTCCAAAATTTAAATTCATATGTCAAAGTTCTAATCTCTAATATGATGGTATTAGGAGGTGGGTTTTCTAGGGACTAGTTAAATTAATTAAGGTCTTGATTGGGCCATTGTCCTTGTACAAAGAGACACCAAAGAGCGTTCACACTCTCACATGTGCTCTGTCTGTCTCTCTCTCTCCCACCAGCCACGTGAAAATAGAAACATAGTGACTATTTACAAACCAAGAAGAAGGACATTATCAGGATCAACCAGCACTCTGATCTTGGAATTAATATCTCTAGAAATATAAGACATGAATTTTTGTTGTTTAAAGTCTCTGGTATTTTATTGTGCCATCTCATCAGATTAAATAGTGTTTCAGAACCTCAAATAGTAAAATTTTAATAACAGCCATTTAATCATTTTCACTATGCATCGATCATTGCATTAAGGTAACTCGTTTAATCTCTGCTACAATGCAGTGAGGTAGACATACATTTTCCTCCCCATTTTTAAAGAATATTAGACTGAGAAACTAAGACACTTGACCTAGATAGCACAGTTAGTGGCTTTTAGAACCGAAATCTAAATACAGGCTCTCTGGCTCCAGAATCTTTCACCTATGCGCTATTAGCTCTGATCCTCGATCTGCACAGGAAACTAGTTTGCAAATTTTATTGAGAACCTTTCCTATTTCTAGATTGTTGTATTCATGATAAATGGAGCTTAATTAATAAATACTTTGATGAGTGTCAGAGGATAAGTATGTACTCACAGTAAAACAGGAGAATAAGGACTGAAATTGTCACTCATATTTTCCTGTCTGCAGCATCCCCTTAAACCTTTGCAAGCAAAGTTCAAAAATCAATGATGTGTAATCTATTCTTCCTGTACTCTTTTACGAATATTATTTTTATTATTTCTTTATGTTCATTTCTGTACTGTGGGTTCAAAATCTAGACCACTTCTGGGTTCAAATCCCAGTTCCATTACTTTATAAATGTGCAGCATTTTGCAAGTAGCCCTCTAACTAAAACTCAGTTTCTTTCCCCCCTTAGTATGATAGTAATAGCTTCTCACTGCTCAAGTTACTGTGATAATTGAATAAAATGATCAGTATAAAGACCTTCGGCTAGGCACGGAGCTTGGCAACTATGAGATAAGTGTTGTCTCTAATTTTAACTTCATCATTAACTCATATTATTGTTTTTGTTTACTACTTGGATAGATTGAGGAATTAACATTAAAGTGTTACAACTTTTGGCATAGTTACAAACTATTAAACCAGAATACATAGGACATAAACATAAGAGAACTAGGCCCAAAATTTGATGAGTGATTTTTATATTCAATCTCTTCAGCTAAAAAAAAATAGGTCCTGCTGGCCGTGGTGGCACATACTTGTAATCCACACACTTGGGAGGCGGAGACAGGAGGATCACGCAGGTTTGAAGCCAGCCTCGCTGGCTTAAGAGACCTTGTTTCCAAATCTAAAAAAATATATAAAATAGGTCTGGGAGTGTAGCCCGGAGGTAGAAGGGTTTGCAGGAACCCCAGTACCACCAAAAATAATAATAATAATAATAATAATAATAATAATAATAATAATAAAATAGGTCCTACAGAGGGTTATTTGAAAAACAAAAATTTGCTTTAAAAATTCTGAAGCACTACCTAATATAGATAATATGTTTACTATTACCATCAAGATATTTAGGATTCCTCCTCCCCTTGTTTGCTCTTTTTGCTTCTGGTTTCCTTGTACGTTCCCTTTCTCCAATCCCCACCGCCATGCCCTGAGAACTGTGGTTCACACATGGACACATGGACTAATCCATGAGCAAATAAATTTTCTTTTTTCTAAGTTCTTTGGTCAAAGACTTTTAGATAATAGCTATAAAAATGCTGACTAACAAATATAACAACTTATCAAGAACCTCAGCAACTTAGCAAAGCCTTATTTCAAAATAAAATGTAGAAAGGGTTGGGGCTGTAGGTCAGAGGTCGAATGCCTCTGGATTCAATTCCTAGGCCCAAAAAATAAAAAAATAAAAGTATAGAAAAATTTTATTGTATGTGGTATTATAAAAAAAATCTTTGTAACATAAAAAATCAAAGTAATGTTTTTGGAGAAATGAACTAGGAACCGTTCCTAAATATCACACTCACTAGCTGATCAGTCTTGAGAGGGTTGATCTTCTGTCCTGATTCTCCCATCAGCCAATGAAGTAGTTGGAATAGTTAGAGTTCATGGTTCCTTTGAGCTCTAAAATTCACAGGAAGATTTTAAAAAGAAGCCATGGCTACTGATTAAGAATCCAAGACTGGATGTAAATCTCAGCCCTGCTCTTAGCCGGTGTCCACCTCGAAATGGTCACCTACTTCCCTTGGTGAATTGCATGTGTTATTGGTTCATAATCCTCCACTGCAAATGTTTATAGTATTTCTTGTTAAATATATGTTTTAAAACATAAAAACCATTAAGAACTCTATAGTTGAATAAATGACTATTGGATTTGTTTCTCTCAATAGAATTTATGTAATCTTCATACTTCTGCTTGTCTGTTTGTGCTGTGTTTTGCCTCAGTGAACATTTATTAAGATCTCACTGCATGCCAAGTCTGTGTTAAATGTTACAGACATTATCATGAACAAAAGCAGGTGCAGTCTCTGCTTGTTTGAAAATGTTTACTTCTTCCTTAGCCCACTAAGAAATGGTATCATTTGGCAAACATTTTAAGATATTCTTCATAGGATCATAGCAAAGACAGTAGAGAATGTGTCAATAGAATAAAATCCCTTCGAAACCATGCAGTGAATTCTAGAAAATAGATGGCTATTGTTACTCTACCCCTCTCTATATACCAGTTTCAGCATAAATTATTTTTATAGACAAAGATACTACAAATCTAAAAAGCATTTGTAGAAATTAAGTATGTATGCATAATATTCTAGTAAGGAAACAAAATATGTTCTACTCTGATCATTACACATTGCACATATATATCCAATCATCACACTGTATAGCATGAATGTACATGAGGTATCAATTAAAAATAATATTTATTATATACATATATATGCATACTATTTGGGTTACAGTAACTTAAAAAAATGCAGTCAATTATTTTTAATTGGTATTATTTTCTGTTTTTGTCCTAAGTATTTTAAAGTTTTTCTCTCACAATCAACATGTTTTTAACAAAGTGAAGTTAATTTTTGTAAAAGAAATCAGACTATGTCTTGAATTTTTCAATATGAATAACTAGTTGAACCAACATTGACTGCACGATTTATCCTTTACTACTAGTTTTGTAACCACTCGGGATATGTAAATACCTACATATATCTTTGTCCCTTATTTATACTTTTCTAATCACTAAAAATATTTAATAAATTTTTATCTGGCAGGACACATTTCATTAGTTTCTTCAAACTTGTGGAATTTATGATATCATATTTGTATAGATTGCATATATGCATACACTCAGATTTTACATATACTTTTGAGTCTATTTCTATGTACTATATAGGAAAAAATTAAATTTATACCTTCCTTTTAAGAAAATAATGTCTCCTTTTTTCCTCCTGGTTGCAGAAATTTGCCTTTTATTGTTTAATATTAAAATAGTATGCCTTTATTAATCTAAGAAAATAATTTTTAAGGTTCCTGTTGTGTTTTATTTTAAAAGTTTTGTTCTTTTTTCCCTTTATTTTATTGGTGCACTGTAGTCACACATCTTAATGTGGTACAAGATGGTAGAGGCGTACACGCACATGCACATATCACTCATTTAGCTCTTCCCCGATTCCCACCACATTTCTTTCACCCTTTTCTCCTTCTCATGTTTGGCTTAGTGATTGATATGTTTGTAAATGTATATTATGTACATTAGGGATATTTAAAATATACAGAGAACTCAAAAAAATTTTGTTCTTCACTGTTTTCTTGTACCTACACTGGGTTTTAATTTCCATTACAAAAGAAAACAATCAACCTATGTGTTCCTAACAAGACTCAGAAGCACTCACAGATCCATAACAGTTTCCCACCCTTGTTACAATATGCCAGCTTTCCTGGGCTGCCATCAGGCCCAACCCTGCACAGGGGCTCTGTCCCACTCACGCTCATCATTACTTTGACTTATGTCTCATTCTGGTATCATAATTTAATCTATCAGTAACTTTACTTGTCCTTTACGTCTGCTATATGGCTGCACTCTTTATAAATATTTTTCATGGCATCACAGCCTCCTCCCCTTGCCCTTTTTGTCTCCTGTTCACGTGATCTCTCCTGTTGAACTGTCCACCTATACCCCATTACTTCTTGTCCAGTGATGTTCTACTGAACCATCACAGCCAGCCTTGGTCCCCACCACCATGGACAACTCTTCTGTTGGTTTCCTCAAGTGAACTCTGTGGTGTTACATTTTAAGAGTGTACTGGGATTCCTAAAGTGATAGTTAAAATATTTTAAATAAATATAGCTGATATACAAAAGGAGATAAAATGTAATTGTTTAAGTACACAAGTAAAATCAGATAAGGCAAAAGTGGAGGGTTAGCACAAGACAAAGAATACATGAACAAATACAGAATATTTACTAATATGGTATATAGTTAAACAAGTTACCAATCACCTTTTTAAACATGAATGCACCAAATACAGCCATTAAAAATCCAGAAGTGGACTCCAATAAGAGTGTATATGGGCAGTCATTGTCCTTGTCTTTGCCCTTGAGAAACCTATAAGAAGATCCACACTTGTATTAGATACAAGAGATCTAGAAGTTTGCCCAGTGCTGAGAAAATCAAGGGGAAAAAAAACCCTAGCTTTTAGAGAGTAAAAATAAATCTTCAGAGTAAAGAGGCCAGAGGGAAAATAGGAACCAAATCTTTCAAAGTCTTTATTCACTCAAAGATTTATAGAGCCCATCCCAATTGACAGGAACCAAATGTCCCGGTTTTTATGAAAAGGTAGGAACAAATATATACAGTAGGAACAAATGCAGAAGAGAAAAACAGAGCAGACAGGACATAGAAAGTCCCAGGATGGAGATGGGAGTTGTTATCTAATATAAGATGGTGAGTGAAATCTCATGCATAAAGGGATGTGTAAGCAGAAAAGTGACAAAGTCAAGGAAAACAAGATGAGGATGCTTTGAAAAGCTGTCCCAAGGCAAAGGACTGATCACCTCAAAGGCCCTGGGGTCTGAGAAGCTAGGCATGTGGAAAGTGAGAAGGAGCCACATTAAGAATGGAACGAAGTGTGGGAGATGAGGCCCTGGGTCCTAGTGAGAGAGGGGTCCATTGGAGGGTTTGGCCTCAGAATGACTCTGGCTGTTAGATTTTGTGCAACACCTATACATCAGAGTCAGTGCAGAAGCTGCTCAGTGACAAGTCTAATGGGATAGCGTTGACAATGGGTGATGGGGCTGGAGCCGACTGGTAACCAAGGCGGACATGCCAAGCCCAGGGGGGTTTACAATAAGGGTGATGACACAGCTTCTAATGGGTTTTATATGAAGCAGTGATTTGATAAGTTTCATTAAAATTCTGGTTGGTAGAGAGCAAGAGTAAACTGAAACCTTCAAAGACTAACAAGGAAGCTATTACACAAGTTCGGATATTTCCTGTGTTCTCTTTTGTAAACTTCTAAAGCTGGAAGAGAATTAGTTTATATCTGTGATAGAGACAAAGCTGATGCATATGTTGGAAAAATAATGGAGTAATTACTGTGGGAAAGGATGGAAAGGTAACTTTGCCAGACAATTTAAAGAACTGGTAAGAGATAATAATGAGTTGGAATCTATGGGGTTTTAGATCATAGAAAAACAATAGACCATGTCATATTACAAAACCTACAAAGAAGCAGGGAGCATATCTTTAAATCAAACTATTTTAATGCAAAGACTGTTCATGGATAAAAATGCGGTAATTAGATTTTTAAGTATGTTGAAATTACTTGATAAAGAGAAAGTCATGCTTTTTAACCCATCCCAGTCATGGAGCACTATTCATTGTACTATTATTTATAATTGCTGTCTTCATTATTTTAAAGACTGGACTTTGCTAATTAGCTCTTTCTGAATACTCAGATCTTTTCTGATTCCTGTTTCCTTTTCATCTCAGGCTTCGTATAGTCTTGCTTTTATTTGTATCGACCTTTGACACTTCAATTTTCTGTTTGCTTTTTAAATCCTAGCTAATTAGAGGATTTCAAATTCCTCTTGATAAAGAAGTCCTTGCACAGAGCATGTAATTAGAATATCGGATGACAAGAACTGAGATTTCAATGCCCCAGGGTTGAACGCAGCGACCTGAGAGCAACATTTCCCCCCAGGATGTTTTGCATTTGAGCAATTAACCTCCTGTTCAGGACATGGCCCACGATTCATCTCCTAATACCCCTTAGCTGGGATTATTTCAAAGTCTGCTCTTTTATCGCCTTTTATCAGATGTGGTGAACCCTTAGGTCAAAGTAAAAAGGCCTAGAGAGAAAGTCTCATCATCTTGTAGAAATGATCATAGTGCCTTTTGTTAGAAATGTATCACTGAATGCTTCCAAATTGCCTTTTGCCCTGTATAAAATTGTTATGCTCATGTTGCATTATAATGCTATTTATTCAGCAATGACAGTACTTTCTTCATGTATGCAGTTGTGGACACATGTGCATGTATACACCCATGCTCCCCCACACACACACATACACATTCACCTCTTAGAAGAGTCACAGAAATTTTAGGATAATTCAGATATAAGTGATGAGCTAAGACAGAAAGGGATATCTAGACTCTCGTGCCACAATATCTTAGCAGGATCTTTCTATTCTTCCTTCAAGCATTCATTCTATTTCTTTTTAATAAGTGAATCCTTTGTAATAAGTGCTATAATTTTTGTTGTGGATGTAAATGTAGTAAACAGTAAATGGATCTTGCCTGTAAGACATATAGAGAACATAGGTAGTGTGTAACCTGTAGTGGCCTACAACTCTAGTCCCAGCTACTTGGAAAGGATGAGGCAGGAGGATTAATTAATCCCAAAACTTAAAAAAGCATTCCAGAAAAATTAGGGAGGCTTGTCTCAAAACAAAAGCCAAGGAAATATAGTGAACAGGTGAGAAGTAGACACAAAGTATATCACCACATATGGGATTCCAGAAATGATAGTATGTAAACCCTTAGTGGTAACAGACCAGGGACGTCTGCTTCTGCTTAAAGAACCAGGCAAGACTTCAAAGAGGAGAAAATGTGCCCTGAGGCTGGGCATGTACATAAGGGATCGCTGCATGGACACGCAGGAGCTGGGGTGTGTGGTGGGGAGGGAAACGGAGGGAGAGGAGATTCCACATACATGAAAATGCAGTCAGAAGAGAACGTGTTAGAACCCAGCCTCATTCTGTATAGTCAGACGAAGTACACATGGGAGATGGGTCTAAGTGTTAATGAAGCAAAAATATATGGCTACTTTTCCCAAGCAGTGACCAACTTGCAAAGCCTTGACACAGATGCCAACAAAGAAGTATCGTGTTAGAGGAACATCCAGACTCTTTTCAAAGTGGCCATACAAATTCACATTCCCATCAACATTATAAATGTGTTCTATTCTGCACAGCCTCACCAATACTTGCTGTTTTTCATCTTTTGGATAATAACCAATCTAAGCGTGGTTAGATGATAGCCCACTGTGGTTTTAATTTGTATTTCTCTAATAATTTGAGATGTAAGCATTATTTTTGTTTCATACACGTAAATGCCCCTCCCTAGATGAGTGGAGCTGAAATACGTGGTGTAGACACGAAATGAAATACTATTAAGCCACAAAAAAGGAAATTCTATTATTTGCTATGACATGGATGAACTTATATGACTGTATATTAAGTAAAATGAGCCGAGAACAGAGAGATGACTATTAATAATCTCACTTGTACATGGAATCTACAGAAGTAGAGAGAATGTGTACAGCAGAATGGCAGAGGAAAGAGATGCACTGGTCAGCAGGTACGAAGTTACAGTCAGATGGAAAAGATATGATCTAGTGTTCTATTTGGTAATAGGGGGCTACAGTAAACAAGATATATATATATATTACAAAACAACTGAGAGATGGTTTTGAGTATTTTCATTACAAAAATAAAGAAAAATGAGCCATGTGTGATTGCACACACATCTTTAATCCCAGTACTTGAGAGGCTGAGACAGGAGGGTTGTAGATTCACAGCCAACCTCAGCAACTTAGCAAGATCCTGAACAGCTCAGAAAGACCCTGTTTCAAAATAAATAATAAAATATGGCTGGGGTGTAGCTCAAAGGTAGAATGCCTCTGTGTTCAATCCTTAGTATCACACACACACACACACACACACACACACACACAGAAAGATGTTTAATGTGATGGATATTTTAATTACACTCATATTGTAATTACAAAACATATGCATGCATGCATCTAAAAATCACATCGTACCCTCCAAAAATGCATGTTTTGTAGTTAATGAAAATTTTAAAAAATTACCCTGTAAACAATAAAGAGCCATGAGAAATCTGCATGATTATGCATGCTAAATAAATCTCATTAAATGAGATCATTTTGCAATTAGTAAGAGGGCTAATTGGGACAGGCTGAGACTAGAGATAAGGATGCTAGTCAGAAAACCACTGGGCCTAAAAGGAGAAGGTGAGACTGAATGATGACAGAGGAAGCAGAACACACAAGGAGGCCCTTATGATGCAGATGATATCAGTACTGGTGATCCATCTTCTGATTTGCAAGAGCTTACAACAGAGGAGATATATTATACGTACACCCAAAGTGCTCTGTAACCAAGTGAGCTGACTTTAGCCATGTGGCATCAAGTCCTTGAAGCTTATCTCTAAGTGAGGTGATGCTAGCAGCTGCCTGGTTGGATGCTATGAGGTTTCTTTGTCTGTGTGTCACACTGGTGAGTGAGCCCAGGGGCATTCTCCTTTAAACTATACCCAGAGCTCTGTTTTTCATTCTTTATTTTGAAACAGGGTCTCACTTGAATTGGAAACATCCTTACTAAGTAGCTGAGGCTGGCTGAGAAACTATCTTCCTATTTCAGTCTCCCAAATACTGGGATTACAAACGTGTACCACGCCCGGCTGGATGTTGCGAGGTGTTGATGAGGATTGTACACACTACTTAAACTGTAAGGCACAGAAAAAGGCACTGAATAAATACTTGCTAGCATTATTTGCCAGATGTCTTGAATTTATCATGATTTTGAGGCAATCAATGAAATGAAATGTCTGCTATTGGATAAATAATAGGCTAGAGAGAGCCTATCATTTTCAGCAAAAATTCAAAAATTTTTAATCAAAATAGCTTAGTTGAGCATGCATTTTCAGGGAATACCAAAATTAACAGAGGAAAAATAGGATGTAGAAGTTGCAAAAAGAGTCAGTGTGTCTGGGACTCCAGGAGCTAACGCGATGCTGAATTCATATGTGAGGTGTGGTTGTGATAGGTATCCAGAGCTTCTTGTGTTAGACATTTGTCTTCAGCCATATTGAGAAGCATTGGGCCTTTAATAGGTGAGGCTGAGTGATGGGTGGTACGTTATTGGATACAAACAGCTCTCAGGGACCAATTCTCATCTTGTGGAGTAACTCAAATTTCATGAGATGGGCTTGTCACAAAACAGCAAGCCTGCCCACAAACCTCCAGGTATTCCCTTTGCACCACATTATATTTCCCACACTGGCTCCTACCATTGTGGTACTGCCCAGCATAAGACCCTCACTAGAGCCACCGTCACCATGAGACTACCCGACCTTGCACTCTCAGCTTCCAAAAATCTAAGCAACATTAAGACCTTTTTTTCAAAAGTGTCCAGTGTTAGGTATTTTGTTATAAGAGCAGAAAATTGGCTGGTGCATCTGGTAACTTAAGATAGGTCCAGTAGTCTGTGATAAAGGAGCAGAAATCCAGCCTCTGAAGATGTTCTGTATCTGCTATGTATTAAGATGTGAATTCTAAACTTAGTGACTAAAAACGAGTGTTACAAAATAAAACAAAGCATTCCATTTGCCTAAACTTGGCATGTGCCAAACATAGGCTGTGCTCGGTATTCTTTTGGTTTCTCCTGAAGCCACTCTTCCAGATTCACTTTCTCACCCCTGAGAAAGCAACAAATATGCTTAGGGGGATAGTAGTAAGTAGTATGCATGAAAAGTCTTAAAATGATGATTGTTCTTTGAAAAACTAACTTCAGCCGGGCGTGGTAGTGCACGCTTTGTAATCCCTGCACTTGGGAGGCGGAAACAGGAGGATCGCACAGGTACAAACTCAGCCTTGTTGGCTTAAGAGATCCTGTTTCTAAAAATAAAAATATAAAAGGTCTGAGAGTGTAGCCTGGAGGTAGAAGAGTTCCATCCTCAGTACCACCAAAAAAAAAAAAAAAACTAATTTAACTAATGACTGCACTGGATTTTCAAATTCTTCAGAATGAAGGTGTACCTCATCCTACCCTAGAATGAATTTAAACTCAACAATGTAATTCATTGCAGCCAACATCAATATCTCTTTTACATAATATAGGTGGACTAATGCTGTTAGACCCAATACCCAGAGTAAGATAGAGATAATTCATCTGAGTTTTGTCAGTACATGTCAAAGTCATTCCCATTAGATATTAGGCACCATGCATCTTTGGGAGTGGCCATCTCTACAATGGATGATCTTACATAAAATGACATAAAAGACCAAGTCACCATATTCTTAAAATTTGGTGCAATGTGGTGTGTCTGCAGGAAGAAAGCCACAACACAGACACAAGTGCTTGAATCTTCAGAGAATTATAAGATATCGAGATTATCGCAGTGCCCAAAAAGCCATTGAAAATTTAGCTATCATTGTCAGCTCAAATCCAAAGTGCTTATACCATCAGTGAAGTCATTCTCCAGCATTGGCTATGAAGAAACTCGGGACTCGAAAGCAAAACAAATTCTCACATACTTGGTTCCTTGCCATTGCCAGTAACGGTCACCTTCAGCCCATGTCTCGGAAGCCTGTTTTTCTGCCTTTTTGCTTTTTATATATATTTTTATTGGTGCATTATAATCATATATCACACCAAGGTATAAACTGATGGAAATATACGTGAATACGAACATCTCTTGGTGTGTTTTCCTCTGGATCCCACTCCACTCCTTTTCCCCTCCTGTGTGTGTTGGGATTGGCATTGGCGATTCCATATATACACACAGTGCCATTTCAACTGTTACTCTCATTATGATCCTATCCCCCCTCCCAAGCCCATCATCACTCCATTGGAGTCTTTATTCCTTTATCTGAGATCTCTTTTGTTAATCAATTTCTATCTAGTCTCCACATACAACATAAAAGGCAAAATTACTCACTCTCTTTTTCAATTGTGCTAATTCACTTTCTCAATAGATAGTCTCAATTTGCACAATATTTACAAGTTCCTTTTCCTTCAAATCACATAGTTTTGTTCTTTATGGCTGAATAAAATTCTATTGTGTGTATATGCCACAGTTTTGTGATCTATCCATCTGCTGACAGACACCTAGGCTGGTTCCATAGTTTAGCCATCATGAATTGTTCTCTATAAACACAGAAGTGAATATATCCTTGCAGTAATCTGCTTCTTTAAGATGACTCCAAAACCAGGCTGTCTCTGCCCACAATACTATAATCCAAAGTTTTTATCACCTCTTCATCATGAAACATTATCTTTCACCTTAGAGCTCTGCTAATCCATCTTATTAGTTTAGCCAAAGCCTTCATGGTTTATTTAGACTTAGTTATCTCTGCCAGTTACCATGTTCTTGTTCCCTGGGGTTTTATTGGCCGAAGCCAGTGCAGACAGAGAACCAGAGGGAAATATCTGGGGAGGCAGGTGCAATCCAGGTTTGAATAAATTCACACTGCATTTGTGACTGCCTAGCTTTCATGGGTTCAAAACCCAGGTCTGAAATGCTTTCCCGTGAGAGCTACACCGGATGGAGACCGAATCCTCAGACTGACAGTATTTCCCCATTTAGCCAGTGTCTTCAGCTTGAAATCCAGCAACTCCAAGAATGATGCAGAAGCCCAGAGGCTTTCCTTAAATGTCTCAATATGAATCGTTGACAAGTCATAGAATTCTTTATGCTGGGAGGGGGCCAAGGGAAGGTAATTGAGATGCAAATTATAAGTAAAAATGGTCACATAAAAGAGGAGGTTTATTTTCAATTCCATAACAATCCAACACACAGTTATAAATTTCCAAGTGAAATCAGAAGCTTCCAATTACCTGCTGCTCCTGGATGGTGGACCAAGCATAGCTGATTGCTTTATTATCTGCCCCCTGAGAGTGCGCCAGATGTTAGAAACAATGTGATCAGAGTGTGCCAGTTTGGGCTGTTGCCACTGAATTAATAGGAAGCAGCAAGAGATGAACTACAAAGAAACGACTTTAACATTTCTCGGGACCATAAATTTGAGATGCCCATTACCTGCGGCTCTTTGTTTAATTTCCTTTGTAAGTCTATCAGAGGTTACTAATCTTCCTAGTAACCGACATATCAAAAAATGCTCTTCCCTGATCTGATAACCTCATTACATGTTGTATAGATGGGATCTGTGCTAGGCATGTATATTTTCACTACAGTGAAGCAGCATTCTGTATTAAGGTCAGTGCGTGTTTCCTGTTAAGGGCCCGACAGACAGTAAAAGTTTAATTGTGTGGGCCACGTAGTCTCAGTTACAACTGTCTGATTTTGTCAACACAGCAGTCAGGTGGCACAGAACACACATGAGTGAATGAGTGTGTTTGTGTTCCAAAAAAAAGCTTAGTTACAAAACAGGCAGCGGGCTGGATTTGACAGAGGGCCATGGAATATGGAGCCCCCCTTCTTCTCTATGATGTCTGTGTGAACTTTTCTATTCACCATCTTTTATGATGCTTTGAACATGGGCAGTACTTAATACTTATTGGATGTTGTGTGACTCAACAAAAGGATTTTAAAACACGATTTCTTAATTAAAGTTAATGATGATATATTCAAATGGTTAAATCATATTCTCCTCTGATGATATACTATAATCTGTTTAGTTATACATTTATTTGGTGCCTTGTTTCTTTTTATTTTTTCAGTAATCAGAACAATGATGAGATAAAATTAAAGTTAGCAATAAGTGACATATTCAGCAAAGCCTTATCAGGAAACAGTTTGATAACCACTCTTTTTCTTTTTCCTTATACTGTGAAAAATATTAAAATGTTCTTTCTGAGACACTATCCTAAAATAACTATTCACTTTTTAGGAGAAGATCATGAGGAATGCATAGCTTGTAATCAAGTAGTACTTAAAAGAGAATTTATAACTCCAGATTCTCAGGAATTAATACCATTTAAATATCTTGCTGTGCTCTATTATGTGGAAAATTAGATGACAAAGCAGTACAAAAATACTTTTAAAACTTTAGACTGGGAGGAAATCCTTCTAGATTTAATAATAAAATGCTTAATATTAATAATTATAAATAATGACATTTGGTTTACCAACATAAAATGCTTTTGAATAAAATTTTAGCTTAGTTGACCTTATGCCTTTAACATAATGCTCAGAGTTTTGTACTAAGCTGGGGAAACAATTTCATTGACTTACGTGGCCTGCACAACTCTACCCATGACATGATGCTATGGCTTTGAGCTGCAATGTCCCCTAAAGTGTCATGTGTACAGAGGCCGGGCTTTAGGTATTGACTGGATCATAAGGGCTCTGACTTCATTGGTGGGATACTCAATTTGATGATTGATTTACTGACAGCTGAATGAACTACAGGGTGGGGGGCTAGTTGGAGGACCCAGTTGGAGGACTGAGTTGGAGCCCTGGAAAAGGTATCTTCTCCCCAGCCTCTCTCTTCCACTCTACTATCTGTCTGCCATGAGCTTATCGACTTTTCTCCACCATACCCTTCCTCCATGGCATTTGGTCTCATTTGAGGTCCAAAGCAACAGAGCTGGCCAGCAATAGACTGAACCCTCTGAAACCAAAAGTCAACATAAGTCTTTCTTCCTCTAAGCCAGTTGGTAAAGACTCAGGTCCTTCCATCTTGATACAATCATGCAGGCAATAGCATCAAGATGTGAATAAGCTCTGCCATGAGAAGAATGTACTTTATAGCTCAGAGCAGAGAGAGAGAGAGATAGAGAGAGATAGAGAGAGAGAGAGAGAGAGAGAGAGAGTCAGAGTCCACTCGGCATGGAAGCAGTGAAGATTAATAGCACATCGGGAGCCAGGCATGGTCATGCAATATTAGTGCTTGGGAGGCTGAGACAGGAGGATCACGGGTGAGATAAGCTTCAGCTACTTAGTGTGACCATGTACCAAAATTAAAAAGAAAAAAAAAATTAAAAGGCTGGGGGTATAGCTCAGAGGTAGGATGCTCTTGAGTTCATTCCCCAGTACCACAAAAAAAGAATAGCATGTCATGGTCAGATACTTGAAGCAGCCTGAAGGGTAGCCAGTATGGACACACTTAAGATTGGTATTTGCTAGAAACCACATGAGGAAATAGAAATTCAAAGGTCATGGTAGAAACAATGAAGTCAGTTTGAGAAAGTATCTTAGTCCAGATCGATACACGGCGCTTCCAAGACCTTATTGTAAGATTAGACTCCACAAATCTTAATGGATGTCACCAATTTCATGAGGTATTTTGAATTTAAACAACCAGTGTGATATCTAAGGGCTAGAAAATCGCTCAATAAATTTTAGTGCTATAACTGGACACATATTTATCATGGGTGTTAATCTGCTTTTTGTCACCATGATATATACCTGAGAATAGCAACTTAGCCTACTTTTGTTCCATGGATATCAGCAGAAGACATGGGACTCAAGTCAGAGGCAAAGACTGTTAATTAACTCACTGTGGAAGGAGAGCCCAAGTGTGAACACTCAGGTTCACAGTTCAGGCCTCAGTGTCGTCAGAGCATTATGAAGAGAACCGGGTGATGTTGCACACACAGTGAGCTGAATTACAGGAACGGAGCCATGGTTTAGGAACCTGAATCTTTCCTAATGAGTGGAGAACATACCTCACCTTTGTCTAAGAGAAAGATGTCTGAATAGACAAAGATACCTGTATCATACTGGGATAGTTATCATCAGGCTAACAACCTGCTCCAGGAAAGACACTAGCTCTGTCGTCTCTTGTGTTCACTCCCAAATATCGTGGAGATCACAGGCCAAGCAAAGGCACTCTACACTTCTGCCCACATGATCCACTCAGGATGAATGATCAGTGAGGACTGTCTCTCAGTCAACGTCTTTCTCTCCTTTTCTTTCCTCTTGTATGATTGTTTTTGTTTTGTTCCCTTTGAGAAAGATCTGGAAATGAGGATTCTACTTCAGGGAGTTTGGAGTAGGTGATGCTATGAAGTAACAGCAGAGAAGTAGGAAAGAGAAAAAACAAGCAGGGAAAGTCAATAAAAGGTGAGATAATCGAACCATCTGCCACAGTAGGTAATGCGGAATTAGTGATTCTGAACAATATGGGAGACTGTGAACAAAAAATAAAAACTACTGATTTATCCCCCTCAGGAAGAAGGTGAGGCATTTATCTAGCAACCTCTTTTAGTCATAATGGCATGATTTGAGGATTGGTACTAGTATATGATAATATCCTAGAGTTTCTTCCAGGTGTATTAAGAGACAAAATAGGATCAGGAAAATAAAAATGATGCTTAGGCTGCAGAAAAGAAGGCTGTTACGCACTGTGCACAAAAGTGGTAGGACTCAGAGGATATGTGTTGGCCATAGTCACTATCTACTCCAAGAGCAGAAGTCATGGTTTTCAAAAAGAAATCACCGAGTGTATTGACATCCAACAATTTTTTATTCATATTGAGTAAAAGAAAAATCATTTGAAATATGTCTAGAGAAATACAATATCAGAAGTCCAAAATGAAGAAGGCAAACAGATCTCTGAAAAAAAATTACTCAACAAATAAGAGCCATAGCTTTCTTGTGGAATTAGAAATAATTTAAATACTTAATTTTGTTAGTTTACTTCAGGGATGCAGAAAAAAAGTGACCCTATGGCTCATGGGATCAAAGGTCAGTTTGGCAGACACTAGTGAAAAGCCACTCTTCTTTTAAAACATGTTCCATTTTATTATCTGCATGTAGACATGAAATCAACGAAGCATGCTAAAGATAAGCCTAATTCATTTTCACATATATTTAAGACTAAATAAAGCTTCCTTTTCTTGTCACGCATTCTGTTAATAAATTTAAAGGTAAATGTTTAAAGAAAATATTAAATTTGAGTAAAGTTATTATTCCAAATAAAATAATTCTCAGCAAAAATAGGTTTGACTCTGAGGCTTTAATAGAGAACACATCTGACTCTCATCTCATTTTGCAACATGAAACTGGAAGGTTGTCACTCTTTCTGGCATAAAAGAGCATCTCTGGGCAGATTTTGCCAAACTGCCCGGGAGCTGCCTGCATTCATGTGTAATCCTCAGTTCAAACATTGATTAAATTATTGGATGCACCGAGTTTTCTTTAGTTATTTGTTTGGATATTATAGAACTGTGCTTAAATCCTGATTCCGGCCAGTGAGCCTTACTGTTAACTAGCCTTTTTGAAACAACAATAGAATATTAACTTCAGTTAGTATTGTATGCCTTCACCCAAAATTATTTTGTTGTTGTTGTTGTTACCGCAATTTACAAACTTTTTGAGTGTGGTACTGGGAATTAAACCAAGCAGCATTTTATCTCTGAGCTATACCTCCAGCCCCATTTTTATTTTTTATTTTGAAAGGGTCTCACTAAATTGAGGAGAGCCTCCCTATTTGCTGAGGCTGGCCTCCCACCCATAATCCTCTTGTCTCTGTTTCCAAGCTACTGGGATTACAAGTGTATACCACTGCATTCAGCTTTAAAACATTTTGGTTTTGCTTCTTGGCCACCTAACCTACCCCTAAAACAACTGGAAAACTCTAGAGAAGCCCACCTCTTAGTCATACTAATCTGAAGGTTAGAAGAGGTACTAGGGTTTTATAATGTTGGTTTCCCAAAAGCATCCTCTCCACAGTGCTCTTGGACAAGTATCATTCAGGGTTTGTGCTACTATTTGCTACCTCAAAAGCAGTGCTAGGGAGGCATGATGACACATTCCTGTAATCCCAGTACCTGGGAGGCTGAAACAGGAAGACTCTAGGTTCATGGCCAGTCTAAGAAACTCAGAGATATCCTCTGTAACTTACTAAAACCCTGTTTCAAAATAAAAATAAAATAGCCGGGCGTGGTGGCGCACGCTTGTAATCCCCGCGCTTGGGAGGCAGAGACAAGAGGATCGTGCTTGTTCGAAGCCAGCCGCACTGGTTTAAGAGACCCTGTTTCAAAATAAAAACATAAAAACAGGTCTGGGAGTGTAGCCTGGAGGAAGAAGGGCTCCCAGGAACCCAAGTACCACTAAAAAAATAAAAAATAAAAAAATAAAAAATAAAAATAAAGTAGGGCTAGGAGTGTTGCTCAGAGGTAGAATGCCCTTGGCTCGATTTCTAGTACCACCAACCACCACCACAACAAAATGGTTGCGCTCTGAGTAGAAGTAAACTTTCTTCTTGAAAGTCAAAGTTTACCTTTCTTTTCCTTCTTCTATTCAGTTTAACCTGAAGCAATGGAGAATGCGCATAACCAAGAGCCCATTATATACGGAGATCCAAGCCTATCTCCTAGTTTCAATTCTTCAACTCTGGTAGATGGCACTTATCCTGAATTCCTGAGATTCACCACCAACTAAGTGAGGATCCATTAAAAGTGTTCCACATTTTAAAATATCTATTTTGAAATGCTCAGACTTGTGGTGGCAATTTGTATCATATAGTATGATGACTTACTTCATATAATTTTAACGTGCAAAAAAAATTCAGCTTATATTTTATACAATAATTCATGTGTAGTTATATATTCAGATTTAATAGAAAAATTATATTTGAAATCATAATGTCATAATAATACTTGCATGTCTGTGTTCATAGTAGCACAATTACAATGGCCACATCACGGAACCAGCCTAGGTGTCTGTAAAAAGATGAATGGATCACAAAAGTTTGGCATATATACACAATGGAATTTTACTCCGCCATGAAGAATAACAAAATCCTCCCATTTGCAGGAAAATGAATGAACTGCAAGCATGTCACACTGAGTACAGCCAAGCTCAAAAAACGAGTAGATGCTGTGTGTTCTCTTACATGTAGAAGCTAGAGAGAGAGTCAGGAGTGAAGGCAACATCAGAGAGATGAGCATAGACTCCAGTGTAATGTCTGAAGGGATTGGGGATGGGAGATGAAGCCATCAAGAGTGCAATAGTAGAAATAATGTTATGAGTGTATATAAAACTACCAACTCCAATACCCAAGACATGTGAGGGGAGGGCACCCAGAGCTGTATCTGTCTGGCCCTCTATATCCCAATATGATGTAAAATTACAATGTACCCCAAAATAAAATACTGCATTTTTGTAGTACTGTAGATTGAACCGAGGAACAGTCTACCACTGAACTGCACCCCCAGCCCTTTCTATTTTGAAATAAAATAGGATCTTGCCTCCTTACACTTGGCCATGCTGACTAAACTTCAGTGCCTACATCAAATATATAATCATGACCTGCTATTTTTTTTTTCTTTTTGTGGTACTGGACATTGAGCTCAGGGTCATTTTCCCTCTGAGGTATAATAACCCCAGCCCATCTTCTGTATGTATATATGAATGTATTGTTTTATTTTTAAACAAGATCTCAATTTTCTGCGGGTAGTCATGAAACTGTTATCCTCTATCAAGGCATGGTGGTGCATACTTGTAATCCTAGTACTTGAGAGGTTGAGAAAAGGGTATCTTAGGTTTATGGTCAGCCTTAGCAACTTGTGAGGCCCTCTGCAACTTAGTGAGACCATGTTTCAAAATAAAAAATAAAATAGGTCTCTGGGTGTAGCTCAGGAGTAGAGTGCCCCAGTACCCCCCAGTACACATACAAACTGTGATCCTCCTGTCTTAGCCTCCTAAGTACTGGGATTACAGAGATGTACCACAGGCCTGGTGCATATTTAATTATTTAAAAATTTCCAGGTACAAAAATTAAGGACATGCTTGTAGATACACAAACTATTAAATATTTATAAATATTTATGGATATACGCTTCTGCATGGACACAATGAAATTATGTTAATTATCAACAAATTAAATAAACAATCAGTATATCTAACAATTACTAAGGATATATCATAGCAAGTCTAATATCTTTATGTATTTTATATAATGAAATTTCTTTATTTTAAAAGTCATAATCAAAATAAAAATATTTTAAAATGGTAAGGACATAAAAAATAGGCTATAAAATTATAAAATCTGTCTGCTTTCAGGAAAGAATAACTACATGGCTTCTTTTTATACAGCCAGAAATTTTGAGAAATTCATCAGAGTGTAATACACTAGTCATGGAATCTCAATATTGTACAGTCAACATTAAATTTATTTTTTTATTTATTTTTTATTTTTTTGGTGGTACTGGGGTTACTGGAAGCCCTTCTACCTCCGGGCTACACTCGAAGATCTATTTTATAGTTGTTGTTGTTTTTTTTTTTTTTTTTTTTTTTTTAAAACAGGGTCTCTTAAGCCAGCAGGGCTGGCTTCGAACCAGCGTGATCCTCCTGTCTCTGCCTCCCAAGAGCGGGGATTACACTCATGCGCCACCACGCCCGGCCTAAATTTAGACTTGAAGCTTAAAATATACAAGGGGCATGAGACACCTAATGGAAGAAAACTTTCCCCTGAACTTCACATTATGTCTACATTTTTATATGCAATAAAATGTCTATGTGCATGTGTGTATATGGGTAGTCCTAAGGACTGAAACTAGAAGCATTCTACCACCGAACAACATCTCAAGTCCTACTTTAATTTTGTTTTATATTTGAGCCAGGGTATCACTGCATTGCTGAGAGTCTTGATAATTTCTTGAAGCTGGCCTCCAACTTGAAATTCTCCTGTCTCAGCCTCTCAGGTACAAAGATTACAGGTGTGTGCCACTGTGCCTGTTGTTTTTAACATAGACATTTTTAGTATTTTTTACTGGTGCATTATTATATTTCCCTTTAAGCCCTCGTTTTTTTTCTGTTATAGCATTGTAACCATTGCCCTCTCTAAACCATGAAGCATTTGGAACTCGGAGCTTCAGTCATTTGATTTAGAGGTGGAGCTTGGTAAATCTAATCTCATTCCATTTCTAGGTCTTGGCTCCAGAGTTTTCCTGGAAATGCTGAAATGCAAGAACAACTTAAGAGGACTGCTTTTGACTTCCTACATCTCCTGAAAGCCTACAGCGGACTCCATGATGTATGTTCTTTGAGCGTAAATTTATGACACATTTTTCAAGGCATTCACTGTCAATTCAGCTACATTGCTATTTTGGACTGTTTTATGATGTCTATTTTTCTCAGTCCAACACTCCAGAGGGTCCTAGTGCGCGCGCACACACACACACACACACACACACACACACTCAGTGGGGAAGTCTGAACATTAAAGAAACACAGGCTATCAATCAAGTATCAATCAAGTATTAGTGACTACATGGAACGAATTACTCCAGCCTGTGAGAACAGCACAGAAAGAGGTACACGTGGTCCTGATAGTGTGCACGTGCACGCTGAACCAGTATTACTAGAAAGTATGTGATGATTGCCACGAAGTTCAGATGAAGCTATGAATAGAAATGTTTAAAGGCAAAATTGATTCCAATTTTTAAAAATGTCTAAGGAAGTGTCTTAAGTGTGCTCCCAGCACTTGATACATTTCTACACTCTATATCTTCCTTACTTTGTGGCCCTATTCCATTACATTATTTTTTAAATACACCCTTGATATACTCTTGATTACTCTGGTCTTCATGTTATGGATTTCTTGTTCTGATTTCTTCATTTCTTTCTCTCTCCCCCCCTCCCTCCCTTTCTCTCTTGTTCTCAGACCCATTTTCTTTCTGTCACTCTGTTTCTGTCTCTCTTTCTCTATATACGCATATACATATGTACATAGAGAGAGGTACTATATGTGTATAATTATAGTACCTCTCTAGAGAGGTATTATAATTTTTTCTCTCTACCTATAAAATGGAAGAAAACATTTGTAAATTATATATTTGATAAGGGATTTACACCGAATATATAAGTACTTCCCACAGCTCAACAACAACAACAACAACAAATAACCAAAAAGGTAAAAAAACAGGCAAAAGATTTAAAAAAGGATGATATAAAACAAATGGCCAACAAGAAAATGAGAAGATATTCAACATTACTAATTATGGAAAGCTGCAAATCCAAACTACAATGAGATATCTTACACCCATCAGGATGGCTACTATTAAAAATAAAAGAAAACAAATATGGGTGAGGCATAGGGACATTGGAGCCTTTGTGCATCAGGGTAAGAGTGTAGAATTGTAAATGTACTATTCAAACTGTACGGAATGTCTTTAAAAACTAAAAATAGAGTACCAAGTTATCTAGAAATGCCGCTTCTGGGCATAGATCCAAAAACATCAAAGACATACCTGACCATCTCCCTATGCAGAAGCACTATTCACAGCAGCCAAAAGTGACAGCTGCCAGTATTTCCATTGACAGATGAATGTAAAAACAAGAATGTGATATACATAATATGTGAATATTATTCAGCTTTTAAGAGGATGAACATTTTGTCACAAGCTACCCCATGGATAAAACTGGAAGACAGTATGCCACGTGATATAAAGTAATGACTAAAAGATAAATACTACATGATTCCACTGATAGGCGGTCTGAAGTCATCAAATTCACAGAGAAAGAACGTATAGTGATGGTTACCAGGGCCTGAAAGGAAATGTTTAATGTGTTTTCAATTTTGCAAGGAAAAAAAAAACTCTGGAGCTCTTTTAATAAAAAATGAATGGTCAATATTAAAATGTTCAAGACAGTAAATTTTATATGATGTTCCATTTGGTAAAATTATTAAAAGTGAATAAAAATTATCTTAGGAAATCCCATGGAAGACTTTGTACAGAAAAGGATCATAGTTCCACCAAGAACCAGAGGATATTTCCCTTCTGCTAGTCACATTTCCTAATGACTTGTTTTTTTCCTCCAGAGACCATCATCAGTTCAAATGTTGAACATATATTTGCTGAGGTTCTACATTATTTTCGGTGCTCAGTACATTAAGATGGAGATAACAGCCCTTAACTTCAGGACTTCACAATCAACTAAGTGAGCAGAGAATTATAACACCATATATGCAAAGTAAATGAATATGACCCGAGGTGAGAAGTTCATTGATAAAAGTGTATCAGCATCATGAAGGGGAGATTATTAATTGTCAGGGTGCACAATAGAAGCTTTGGAGCGGATTGAAAGCCAACAGTCTACCAAGCAGATGTAAGAGAGGGATGAGGGATAAAGGATAAGGGAGCCTCACAGCAATAACAATGAATAAAATGCATAGTGTGCACGGAACCACAGATCTTTCAGCACTGCTAGAATTTGTAATGCAAGAAGTCAGAAGCAAAGCAAGAGACATTTGCAGGAAAAAGTAGGAACTAGATAATGAGCGTCCTTGTAACCCGTACAAAAACAGGTGGATTTTGTATTGTTGTTCATAGGAATCCTTTGAGAGATCGTATTAGTATAGAGAGGCATAAGCTCATAGAGCATGATACCTAACTCATTTTAGGAAAAAATGCAGCAATAATGGCATAGATTATGGTTTGGAAAAGGTAAGCCTATGAGAGGGAAGAGCATCAATTAGAATTTTTTTCAGCCTTTAAGATTAAAGGTTTTTAAGTATGGGTTTAAAAAAGAGGCATGTAGCACCAGAAACTCATTTGAAAAACACTTATGAAACTATATTTGTAACTGCACAATTCAAAATTGCAAAACTATGGAACCGGCCAAGATGTCTGACAGACAAATGGACTACAAAATTATGAGATATTTAAACAGTGGAATTCTACTCAGCCATAAAGCAAAATAAAATTCTGTAATTTGTAGGGAAATTGATGAAACTTGAGCATATTACACTAAGTAAGATTAGTCGGTCACAAAAAGGGAAAGGTCGGATGTTCTCCTTCATATGTGGAAGCTAGGGAGAAATTGGGACATACAAGAAACTCCAGAAAAAAAAGTAGAGCCCGTAGTAGAGTGACGGAGGGGGTCCAACTGATGGGGAGGGGAGGGGGAGAAAGATTTGAAGAGGGAAACATCTCAATGATTATGATATACATAAATAAATGATCAAAATGAATCAATGTGTTGATTATGGGAAGGTGGGGGAGTGGAGAGTGAATGTTGGAAACTCAGAAAGGGCTAAAAATCCCTGTGTGCATGTATGCCTGTCACCCTGAACATCATCAAGATGGTGACAATGCACCCATAAAATATATAAAATAGTGTTACAGGATGTGATACTGAGTTCGGTAGACTGGATAAAGGAAAAGAGAAACTTAGAATTAGAATGTCTCAGTAGTTCTTAACTTCAGCACCTTCCACGGGGGAGGGGGGACAAGTAAAATAGGAGAGAAAAACTCTTGAGGATGGAGGAAGAGGAACTGTCAGAGGCCAGAGAACAGACAAATGATATATTGAGTTTTTGCATGTGATGGAGATTCCTCCGGAGCATGCAGACACCGTACTAGACGTGGCGGATTGCAGGACTCTGGGCTTCAAAGGTAGGGTTCGAACTGGGAATGAAGATCTAGGACTCTTCACGTGGCTGATACTTCCTCAATAATAGAAGGAGAACAAGATGAAATGTATAAATAATTATGTAGCCAGAACATGTTACAATTTAAGAGACCTACCTGGCAATGAAGATTTTAATAAGAGGTGAACAAAGTATTGTAACAATCTCCCTATTCTATAAAATTATTTTGCTTAATGGAAACATAAGTCATTCGGAGCACTAAGCAGATCCTTTTCTCTTAGTTTACTTTGAAGAAGAGTTCTAAATTTTATATTTTTTTATAAAAGACAAGCGGATGCAGGATGGAATCATAATGTTGGTTACTAATGAGTACTTAAGAGCTTATAAATAGTGAGCATTTCTAATGCATTGCTTACATTGAATATTAATTTCCTTAGAGTCCTCCATCGCCTTCCATCTGTATGCAGTATATAGACTCTGATTTTTTATCTTGTCTAACATGTCCTGTGCATAACTTAGTTATCAACACATTTTGTGAATTCTGTTTATATCACACATGTTATTTAAATATTCAGCATATATATCTAAAACAGCTTATGAGTTTCAAATATGTTCAGTTGGTTAATAATTTATGCTTAATATAAACAGCTTTTTTAGTCATTTTAGTTCATCCCACATATTTCCTCTTCATTGACAACATATTGTGTATTCTAAATTGAGGAAGTAAGAATGAATTACAACCAAATTCTATCAAAATCATCAGGCATGTTACCTATGTGTCCTTGGAAAAGGGGATGTGATTAAGGAAATAAGAACTTCTGGTTTAAGCCAGGCGTGGTGGCACACACTGTAAGCCCAGCATTTGGGAGGCTGAGACTGGAGGATCATAGTTCACAGCCAGCCTCAGCTACTTAGTGAGGCCCTCTGCAACTCAGTGAGACCCTATCCAAAAATAAAGGATAAAAAATAGGGCTGGGGTATAGCTCAGAGGTAGAATGCTCTGGGTTTTACCCCCAGTACCGTAAAAAAAAAAAAAATCTAGTTTCAATTAAGTCACATCTTATAGATAATTGTTTGTTTCCAAAAATCTTAGGTACCCTAAATATCCTAATACAATATCTCTCAGATATATTTCTTGGAGAGAAAATACTGAAAATATCCATGGGTAAAACACTCAGTTGGATACAGTATTAGCAAGCATTACTCAGATGAAATTTTCAGAGTTACATTAGCACATTAAAATTATAAAGAATGAGTACAAACAGTTTTAATCACTAAACTAATAATTATACTACTTGTTCCATTGCTGTGAGAAAACTTTTTTGGTACTAGGGATTGAAACCAGGGGTGTTCTACTTCTGAACCATACCCAGTCAATTTATTTATTCATTAATATGCTTATTTGTACTGGGGATTGAACTAAGGGGCATTCTACCCCAAGCCACATTCCCAGCCCTATTTTACTTTTTATTTTGAGACAGGGTCTAACTCAGCTGTTGAGGGCCTAAGTTTCTGAGGATGAGGTAGAGCCAGCAATCCTCCTGTCTTCATCTCCCAAGTACTAAAATTAAAGCAAGCACATAAGGAAGCTTTTCTAAATGAAAAATTAGAAAATGTCACATCACATAATTTTCTTCTCCTTTATGGCTGATTAAAACTCCATTGTGTACATATCCCATAATTTTGTAATTCATTCATCTGTTGATGGGCATCTTGGCTGCTTCCATAGTTTGGCAACTGTGAATTGTGTGGCTATGAGCACAAAAAGTAAGAAATTGGATGTTCTTCCTAATATGTGGAAGCTAGAGAGAAAATGGGTCATAGGAGGAATTTAAGAAAAAAAAAACTATAGATGAACAAATAATGTGACCTGAGGGGGATGGGATGGGGAAAGAGGGAAATTTCCAAATGTATATGGCATACATTCATAAACATATCAAAGTCAATCATTAAGCCAATCATGAGATGGAGGGAAGGAAAGAGAATGGGGATAGGAATTGAGGAAGGGCTAAATGAGTGATGTGTGCTTGTAGGCCTCTACCATTTTTGTATGCACCTAAAAAATTAAAAAAAAACTCAATGGCCGGGCGTGGTGGCGCATGCTTGTAATCCCCGCGCTTGGGAGGCGGAGACAGGAGGATCGCGCAGGTTCGAAGCCAGCCGTGCTGGCGTAAGAGACCCTGTTTCAAAAATATAAAATAGGTCTGGGAGTGTAGCCCGGAGGAAGAAGGGCTTCCAGGAACCCCAGTACCACCAAAAAAAAAAAAAAAAAAAAAAACTGTCAAATCACTAGCAGGTCTCTAAAAGTACTTTTTCAAAAATGTAATCTCGCCGGGTGTGGTGGCGCACGCTTGTAATCCCCGCGCTTGGGAGGCAGAGACAGGAGGATCGCGCAGGTTCAAAGCCAGCTGTGTGCGCTGGCTTAGGAGACCCTGTTTCCAAATAAAAATGTAAACATAGGTCCAGGAACTCCAGTACCACCAAAAAAAAAAAAAAAAAATGTAATCTCTTCCTTGAAACTGTTTATAATTAATGATATTAGTGTATAAGTAACTATTTTTATATAATAAAAATACATTTCTTGGAAGTAATATATTTTAAACATTTATTGATTTTTGTATAATATAGGCTCAAGCAGCAATAATCTAAAATGTTTTAATAATCAAAGGGGATGTTACCTCATTGAAATAAATGTAGAAAAAATGTAGATCATTGAGCTCACATTAATATTACGTAGGATTCTAATCCTTGTATTAACTGATAGAATTCTAAGATACCAAATTTAAAAACAAAGCACCCCAAAATTTTCCAAAATACATTGATCTAGTGGAATTTGCAAGTAAAGTAGTTATATTTTAGCATTATTTTGTTGAGTCAAAAGAGAGTTGGGCCGGGCGTGGTGGCGCACGCTTGTAATCCCAGCATTCGGGAGGCTGAGACCTGGAGGATCACGGTTCGCGGACAGCCTCAGCTACTTAGTGAGGCCCTCTGCAACTCAGTGAGACCCGGTTTCAAAATAAAGAATAAAAAAATAGGGCAGGGGGTGTAGCTCAGAGGTCAAATGCCCCTGGGTTCCATCCCCAGACCCGCAAAAAAAAAAAAAAAAAAAAAAAAAAAAAAAGAGAGTTGGAAGTTTTGTCTATTTTTTTTTCCACAAGGATTTTGCAAAAAGACATCAAACGTATTTGATGTACTAAAAATATCATTGGCTTTAAGTAAATGAGTCCCTTCCAAAAATATACATATTGAAGACAGTTTATTTAAGGGTCAGGAATGGTTTGCAGCAATAAGAAATCTGGAAATACGCTCAGGGAGAAAACCCAGAAGCCACCCAAGTAAAATCAATGAGGCATGGCATCTGTAGATTGTGGGTATGATATTATAAAATAAAAATGACAAGGGGATAGGAATAATAAATGTAAAGTGATAAGCAGCCAAACTACTGCAGAGCTCTGTAGATATCGGTTATGCCAGTCACCTTCATCCACCTTATGATCCACTTTTACTAGGTGCAAGAATGTCTAAAGAAATTCAGACTTAGGCAGGCGAAAGAGCACAGGAAACAATTTTCTCATGGTCACAAGCAACACGCACGCATGCACGTGCGCACACACACACACACACACACACACACACACTACTTATCACCCCTTCTTCTATGTCTTACAACCAATTTTCAGTTCTAAATATTCTAAATAAATACTATCCTTGGTGGATTCGTGGCAGGCTGAGTCTGATTCTAAATTTTCTAGAAGTGCAAATGATGCATTAACAAAGTTTTCTAGGTCATGTTTCAAGATAGACATCTCAAAATGGTCAGTAAGTTGGGTTTTCTTTATTCATTAGTAAATATGGGAAAAGTATTCTTGCATCACAGATATTTCAGTTTGCTTAAAGGACATATTAAACCGGCATTTATTACCAACAAACAAGGAAAAGCTCCGATAATTCTCAGATGAGAAGCCCTTGCAGTCTCCCCTAAGCCCACCACCAGTGAACCAGTCCACAGAACTGCTGTTGTCCTTAGCAACAAGAAATCTCAGCCTCATTTCCAAAACCAAGCACTGACGTTCTCTTTTCTAACTTAATGGTTCATCTGTAAAGTCGAGGCTACTAAAGATTCTTCAAAGTTACTGAAGAAGAAGCCGGAGGCTGTGAATAAAGGACAAATTTCATTTCAGCTAAGTGTTAGGTTATAGAACATAACTACCAGTGCACATTCAGATATCTAAAAAGAGAATTCAATTAAAAAGTATGTCATGTCTCAAATATAAAAACTTATAACAGGATAAAAGACAATTTTCTAATATTCTAAAAACTCAAGAGCAAATATTCTGAATAATCCTGGAAAGGGTTGGAGCTACCTCAAGGTGAAACAAAGAAGCCAAAAATGTGATCATAATCCTAAATTTGTTCTGAGGACTAGAAATCACCAAGAGAAGTTGAGAGTTAAAAAGAAACGCAAGAAATAACAGGGAGGCTTCCTTATAATACTGCACAATCTCGTGTAATTTGAATCAATTAATAGCTAAAGTGGAAATTGGAGGTTTTGTGGCCAGCAGGGAAATGTTGGAAAATGTCTTATTGATCTAACCGATGCTTCTCATCCAGCTGAGATTAATGCATTGATACTCCACTGAGAGGAGGATATTGTGTTCTGTTTTGGTTTGATTTTTGTTCGGATCTCATTTGATAAGAATAAAATGTAAAAGCTTGTTGGCAGCAGTAGTGATTAACTGTCTGCCCTCTCTGTTTTAGCCTGTATCGTTTAAAGACCTGAGAAAAAATGAGATTTATAAGCAGCCAAATGTGTCCAACTAATCCAACCACCACCTGCACGAAAGGCAGAACCCTTCCTTGGACAGACTGCTCTTTCAGTCTTTAATTTCTTCATGGTCATGGTCAAGAAAACAGAAGTTTATCATCAAGTTACAGATGTCTGTTTCAGTGAATTCAGAATCTTCAGGAGAAAAATAAATAAATCCAAATCTAGATAGACTAGGTAAATAGCTGTAAAACCCATTTCCAAGTCATGCAGGAACCAAATGCTTCCTTTTTTTATTACCATTTTACTTGAAGAGAATTTTTACTAAAGTAATGATAGAGTTGTTAGACTTAATATTCTTATGCTGCAGAATACCAAATCTTCTATATCCAGCCATTAGGCTTGATATTCTATTTCACATCATTTGCATTAAGTCTAGATATGCACAGGATTCCCAGTCAAATACTATCAAAACCTAATAATATAAGAAATAGGTTTCTAGAGTGAAAGTCTAGTAGCAGCCATATGAGAATTGATTTCTGCCTGCCCCCAAATAAATGACAAAGCAGTAAACAAATACTTGGATTCAACTAACTATGCATAGAAACTTTCTAATATGATTTTAGTGAATGAAAAAGAAAAGCTAAGTGTCACATGCTATGCTTAACTTAGTCAATCCTTTACGCAATTTGTTTTGCCATAGTATAGAAAATTTCATCAATCATCCTTTTGACATATATTTGGATTTGCATTATTTTTTAAAATAAGTTAATATAATGGTTAATAACGTGTTAACCTGAAAACTAAAAGCTAGGCACCATTGTTCACGCCGGTCATCTAAGTCTTTGGGAGGCTGAGACAGAAATATTAGAGATTCGAAGCCTACCTCAATAACTTAGGGAGACTTCCTTCCTTCCAACTCCTTTCTTCCTCTCTCCTTCCCGATGTCCCTTTTTCCCTTCTTAACTTCCTTTTTTCTGCACTAGGGATTGAACTCAGAGACATACCCCAAGGTGTTTTATTTTTTATTTTGAAACAGGGGTTCACTAGGTTGCTGGGAGTCTCACTAAATTTCTCAGGCTTATCTTGAACTGGTGATCCTCCTGTCTCAGCCTCCCAAGTACTAGTATTAGAGGCATACATACATCCCTACTCTTGGCTAGGAAGACTCTTTTTTTTTTTTTTTTTTTTTTTTTTTTGCGGGTCTGGGGATGGAACCCAGAGGCATTTGACCTCCGAGCTACACCCCCTGCCCAATTTTTTATTCTTTATTTTGAAACCAGGTCTCACTGAGTTGCAGAGGGCCTCGCTAAGTAGCTGAGGCTGTCCGCGAACCGCTATCCTCCAGTCTCAGCCTCCCGAATGCTGGGATTACAAGCGTGCACCACCACGCCCGGCTTAGGAAGACTCTCTTTCAAAAATAAAAATCGGTTGGGGTTTAACTCCAGAATAGAACATGCCTGGTTTCAATCTCCAAACAAACAACCTGAATGTTAAAGTCCAAAGCAGGGAACCCTCATACCCTCATTAACAGTAGGAAAAAATGGAGATACATTCCCACATAATCTTTTAGTATCTGAGGAAAATAAAATCAATATCATTTGGCATGTATATGTCTGGATATATGGTACTCACTGTAATATGTTTTACTCAGGAAATACATAAACCATGCTCTACGTTCTGACTTCAAATGACCACCACTTCTCCTGATGGACATTTTCTAGTTTTTATGGACTACTATGGTATTTAACCCAAGCTCTGTGGAAAGGCGGCTCCTTGTCTGTAACTCCTGCTTTACAAGCGGTTGCGCTTGGGCTGCGAAGTAATTCACATTAGGGTTCAAGACTGTAGGCCTTTCTCACGGTTAGGTAGACCTTTGAAATCAATGTCCTTTAACTTGGAAGAGATTAAGTAGAAAGAAATTGGTTTTGCTTCTTTCCTAGGAAACTTAGCTCAGAATGAGGCTTTGAGGAGACTTAAGGGCCCCGAAGCTGCCTTTATTTTCAGAAGGAGCACTGAGCAAGATGAAGTAAGATGACAAACCTGGACACAGCAAAGGGAAGGGCCCAGAGCAGATGCAATCGACCAGGGATCCATCCTCCAATGAATGATCCATCCTTTCTAGAGAAAGACAACAGCCCTGAGACCACAGCTTTTTTCCTATGGGAAAAATGTTTCACCTCAAGAAGATGTCAGCCCATTAACAACACTCATCGGAGTGTATTTGAAATTTAATATTTCTTGCCTTGACACTTGGGATCTTTACTTGCTATGTATAGATTTAAGTCACAGCTCATTGCATATTATTTAAACACAAAGCAAGCCTTGCGTATGACCTGCATTCCCAAGAGAGTGGCGAAATTTCATTAGCAGAGCGTGTGTAAGCTTTATTGAGGTCCTCTCAGGTAAAGTGTTACATAACTTTAAGTCCTCGTGTGGAAGTTATTAGATCTTAGCAAATAGCATAATTAGCCATCTATGTTTAAATAAGAGACAAGTGAGAATTTATAAACTAAGATAAAATATACACCATATAATTAAGGTATGTAGCAGATTTTTCTGTAAACAAAAGCAAACACAGCCTTTTTTTTCATTTTTCACAGCTATAATGTCATTTTGAAAGTACCATGTTTCTCAGGGGCCATCAATAAAGGCACTACATCCATCTTTGTCAATTTCCTAGAGGAGTCATTAGTGAAATGTCACCTTCTGAGTTTTTCACACCTTGAATACGGAAACTTTTTACTCTTAAAAATAGCAGCATTAAAAATGACAGCTGACAATAACCTCCTGCATGAGAATTGTGCCACAGAAACATTATGCGGTCACAGAAAAATTCTAAAGTATCAACATCATTATAATCATTAATATGATGTTATTATTGCTGAAAACTTGACCTCAGGCATTTTCTTTCTCATATAACACCCTTTCTGAAGTGCTGCCCAAATCCTGCCTAGATCAAGTCATCAGAATGAGAACACAGCAAATCATTCTTCCAATTTTTCCTCTTCAATAATTATTTTGTCACGGTTTAAAAACTGGAATTGAGGAAATAGAATAAAATTGCACAACACATCATTGGCTGTAATTCCGTATGACTAGAAAAATAAGGACCGAGATCAGCAGTTGAATTACTATGCTTGAAGCACACTTGGCAAAGTCCAGACATACGGATTTCCCAATGTTTTGATGGCTAAATCACTTTTCCTGCCAAATATGATATTAAGGAAATTATTACATGTAAAGTGCTGCACTTCCTAACATCTAACATAAATACCAAATACAGCATTCCAAGGTTACAATAAGATGGCAATTTAATTTAGTTTTCAGAGAATAATCTGCACTTTAAAAATACTTTTACTGAATTCCAATTATTTTTTTTTCAAAAGGCATAAAACTTAGGATAGAAATTATTTATCTACCTCTATGTCTGTCTTGATAAACATGTATTTTTTATTGTAGATGCTTTCCTTAGTCCCCTGGTAATTATTAAATCGAGACAGAGCTAAATAAAGCTTCATACAGATGCTACTTTCTTGTCTCCAGGAAATTCAACATACACCAGCATCCGACTTACTTAGTTCACTTAGTGAGTCTGAAGTAAGCTCAACAAATGCGGATCACTACTATGGCAGGATCAAGGCAGAGGTCCTGACCTCAAGACTCTATTAATCTCATAGCAAGAGAGGGATATGAATACAAGGTGCAGTCAACACTAGGACGGATGAGAGCACACTATATCATCTAATGATATAAGTCATCTTCCTCTCGGATTGTGTGCATTTCCTGTTGCTACTATAACAACTCACAAGTTCAGTGGCTTAGATCAACATGAGTGTGTCCTCCTACTGTCTGAGGGCAGATATATAATCTGTTTCACTGTGCTTAAATCCAAGTGGCATCGGAGCTGGTACTTTCTGCAGGCTGTAGAGGCGATCTATTTCTATGCCATGTGTTATACATGCATACACACCCACATTTCCATTTATATTTCCTTTCCTTCAAAGATAACTAGTGGCAAGACAGCAATAAATATATCTGTGCTTGGGTTTGGAATACTTAGTATTTACATAGGTACCAGGAAATCATAATTACTAGATTGATGAGATCCAGAGTTATGAGTTCAACATTACTTGAAATTTATATAATTCCTTTATTATTGAGGTTCAGGACTGTAATTCTCCTGATAGTCTAAATTAATGAAACGCTGTAGAGCTCTAATTGATGGCTTTCTCAGGTTTCTTCATAAACCGTTATTGCTGTCTGCAGAGGCTTATAAACTTGGGGAGTTTTGTGGCATCTTCACATCTCGAGACAGATGTTCTGAAATCATTTTCAATTAAATGTCAGATTTTGGCAAGTCCAAGGTAGATTGGGAAGGGAGAGTAGAAAGAAAATTGCGATTCACTGTTGGCAGGTGGCTTGCTTTGAAAGAATGATTCTTGAATCCTAGAGGCACTCATTTTGTACTTGGCCCCCACTTACTGCTAGTTCATAGCACATCAGTACCTCTTTTTATTAGAAAATAAAACAAAAAAAATAATAGGTTTGGTCCAAAGCATTGAAATTGGCATTATTTATTCATTAACAAACATTTATTGAACTTACATGTGAAAAAAATTGTGTATAAGTTGCTAAGGATACAGAGTAAAATGTAATGTTCTTCTTTCATTGAAGAACTTTAGAAAATCATCATGATTTTATTTTTTTGAAGATTTAAAGAAGTTTATTAGAAACATAGAAATACAGGAGATAGAAATACAGCCCCATGCCAAAATGGCATGGGGGGTTGACTCGAAATGAATACACCCAATCATCATGATTTTCCAAAACTCATGTGTACTTCTTATTAAGATGTATGGCTATATTTTTAGTATATACCATATGTATTTTTCCTTTAAATATTATTCCTCAGCTGGAAATCGTGGTACATGTCTGTAATCTCAGTACTTGGGAGGCTGAGACAGGAGGATCACAGGTTCAAAGCCAGCCTTGGCAACTTAGTGAGGCCCTCTGCAACCCAGTGAAACCCTTTTTTCAAATAAAAAAAAAACCAGGCTGGGGTATATCTTGGAGGTAGAATGCCTCTCGGGTTAAATCCCCAGGACCACAGTTACACACACACACACACACACACACACACACACACACACAATCTTCCTCCAAATAACTGTAAAGTGTACTGAGGAAATGGGCTCTATTTTTATTTCTATTTTGCATAAATTTCAATGCAGAATCCATCACCTCCTCTAAAAAGAATTATTTAATAAATGCTAAAAATATAAATACTAACGATGCTATAAATTATAGAGAACATTTTTCTCCAAGCAAAAATTGTAGGGTAAGGATATTCTTTTCTTTTCACCTAGACCTTAAAATAATTTAACTTTTCTACATAATGATATTTTTCCATATTATACCCCAACAGGGAAGAGAATATTGACACCTTGCTAAAGGAGCAGATATAAAGTGTCAGAATTTCTTTTACGCTACTAGCTGATACAACAATTGGCCATTTTTTCAAGATTGAACTTTTTCTTTCTCATTATATAATCACTCCTACCTCCTTGAAGGTTGGTCAACTAAGCTGAACTCTTGGTAAGGTCTTCCAAAATGCAATGTGAGAAAGTCACTGGCATGCTAACTGCCTTAAGAACAGGCACGAGGACACCTAGTGGTGCCGGGAGGATTCATTCACTGTCAACAAAGTAGTCAAGAAATGTGCCCAGAAAATGGGAAAATGCATGGGTTTCAAGCTTCAAAATTGAAGCATGTGCCTTTACGTTCTAACTCTATATGCCCTTCGCTTATTTAGCTGTACATTTCACAAGGCACAGATTGGTTTAATTCCAGAGTGATTTACTTTCTCACAAATATTTTGCATACTGACAATACATTTAATTTTTCAATATAAAATAAAATTTAGATGAGGCTTTCCTCGAACAGATCCATCTAATTTGAGTTAATCAAAGGCTTATAGGCCATTTGGTCTTGACGTTTAAACCTCAGAAAACTTCAGAGTCTCTTCATATTTCTGTATTTTTTTTCAAACTCATAGCTGCATGGACCTTTCAATTTAATATTTACAAATAAACACATACCCACTTCCCTGTTTCCCCAGAGAATTTAAAATGACAGCAGGCTTGAAATGTCAGAGTCTGCAGTAATTTAGGTGGTGTGGATATTTATATGATCACAGTGCCTGCCATTATAGAAAGGACTCTTTAATTTCCTACCTGCCACATTAAAATGTCAAGCTCTATCATAATAGCGATTAAGGATGACCCTAAAGTTTGATTCTTCCCCCTGTTCCAGAAAAAGTTTGCTTCAAGATACATGAGATATCACCTTTATTGTATTCTAAGGATAGAAGATGCACATGAAGTTATTTCTTAGTTTTATCATACAGTTATATCAAATGGAGGCGATGCCTGGCCTTTTGCTATAGCATATTATTATATATTTTAAAAGCATAATTTTAGATTGAAACAAAATTTTTAAGGTAAGTATGCAGACTTGCAAAGATGAAGAACTGATTATCAGGGCGCTGGATGTCAAGCTGCTGGTGCTTCTCCACCTGTGTGACCTCAGGGAGCTGGCTAAGCCTCCTGAGATTCAGATCCCTCATCAGGAGCGGTGTAGGGCGTGCCTGGACTGTATCTGAAGCACCCCTTGTTTCTATGATGATACATTGTCAATGGCTTCAAACTCAATGAACAAAAGTTAATTTAGCTTATTTCTTCTATAAAGTTCCAGAAAGTCATTTTCTTTTTCCTTCTTTTTTCATAATTTATAAACTATTGTGATCATCAATTATATTATTGTTCCAGTTATATAAATTCACTAGGAATAATAATTCTTTCAAATTTCTGGAAAACATCAGATTGTATTCAAGTTAACTGCAATGTGAAGATGGGTTGATTTGTGCAAAATTTTCCACACAGAGAAAAGATGTTTTCATCAACTTCTAAATTATTTTCCTTTATGATATCTCATTTTAGTCAATTAGACAAAAGGAGTTTTAGCACATGTAGTGACATATTTGGGTATAGGGGGACAAAATCACAAATAAACCTTGATTGCCTTTCAACTCATGTAGCAGTGAGCAATGGACCCCACTGGTTTACATGTACGGTCTGCTTAATAATGTGCCTGCATTTGGTTTCTGGCTTCTCATAGGAATTAAATGTTAAACAAAACCAAATGTCTTATTTCTACACTAAGATCTTCTTAGAAAATAAAAAAATGTTCTTCTGTACTTTTATACTTTTCTTGGTATACTATAATCTCCCATCATAATGTTGCTGGTAGTGATGGTGACAGGCACACAGCACTTGGGCTTTCTTCCGGCTCCCTCCCCCTTCACCTTTCCCCATACAAGATCCTGAGATTGACATTAGAACTCTCACATATGTATATAACATCAGTGCTATTTTGCATTCTAACAGGTGCCCTTCTAGAAGAAGGCACAAGTCATTATTTAGGTAGGGAAATCAATTCCCTAATAATCTAATAAAGACAGACATCCCTACTTCATTCCATTATAATTTTGGATCAACAGCAATGACATACAGCCTGTCCAAAATAGTATGAAATAGCAGAAAGGCTTTAAAAGGAATTATACAAAACCACATATCTAGTCATAATATGATACTCTCAGATCAAGAATTTGTTTCCTATTTTTATAAGCTCACACATCTCAGTATAAGCAATATAAGGAACACTTCATATTACACTATAATTCAAATATAAACACTTTGAAGAATGAAATTTGATTTTTCGCAAATATTATATTAAATTTCAAAGAATAAATCAAGAAGCTCTATGCATATGCATGTGTTTCAAACAATGCACCCCTCAGTTCCAATTTAGTAAACATTAATATCTGCGTAAATGTATGAACATAAAGACACGCAAGTATGTATAAACTGAGATGCATGATGCTAAAAGGCTCTATTTCATTGAGTTGCTAATGATGATATAAATAAAGTGAACGAGTCTAGAGTATATTACTCTTTCACCAAAATACCAAAATGCAAATATATCTTTCTAATAAGTTAAAGTAGAAATCGGTTTATTACTTGTAATAAAGTTGCTGACAAACCTAATAACCCTAAAGCAATGTTAATAAATAAAACTTCAGATTGTGCATGATTTAATTTTTAATGTATTTTTATTGGTGCATTGTAGTCATACATCTTAATGGGATAAAAGACTTGTGGAGACATCCATGCACACATCACCCAATGACCCCATACCCAATCCCCACCCAGTCCCTCCTCATGCCTCTTCCCACGCTTGGCTTAGTGATTGCTGTATTTAAGTACATCATGTGCTTTAGAGAGTTTCCCTCTTCCCCCTCCATGATTCAATTTTTCTAGGCCTTTCTAATTATTTTTGATATTTTTTGTAACATATACCTGTCCAAAGTCCTGAGAGGTCCACTTTACAGATGGCTCTAATAACACTATTGTTTATTAATCAGAAAACAGTATTTCTGAGAATAAACAAGTATTCACACCTTGTTAAACTAAAAGAAAGCATAGTATTATTCAATATATCTGATCCATTTATACCCAGCATGAACCTGTTTGTCTGAATCTACAGAGAATATGTGTAGTAAGCTATTATTACCAATTCAGAATCCTTGAATAAGCCTGGAAAAGTCTATTCTCCTGGAACTCTTGTAGAAAATAAGCAGGGAATGAATAAAATTATTATTTTGGTCTGCATTTTTTAATCAAAATAACTTGTTAAACATGTCATAAAAGTACACAAAGAAACTACTTCTTTTACAAAAGCCTAATAAAGTATTTGATGTTAATACATGTGTGGCTAAGTCAGTGGGAGTGTTCCTACTGAAACCAGTGGGTGGGTGAAATACTCCAACTCTGCATTCTAGAAATGCCTTTTAATGCCACTCAACTGTTAATGAATGGCAGGCAAGGCTAGAATGTGCCTCTGCCCTCCTCCCTTCGCCCATGATTACAGGTTCTGCCCCTGGAACCTCTCAGAGCCCCCTGCTGCATCCCCACCCACACACCCATCTACTCTTGGGTTAAGACAGGCTTGCGCTCTTGATATCTCTCTCTCTCTCTCTCTCTCTCTCTCTCTCTCTCTCTCTCTCTCTCTCTCTCTCCCTCCCTCCCTCCCTCCCTCCCTCCCTCTCTCCCTCTCTCCCTCTCTCTCTCTTGCCCTCTCTCTCTCTCTCTCCCTCCCTCCCTCCCTCTCTCTCTCCCCGACTGTGTTTTATCTATAGAATGAAAATAATATCACACAGAATTATTTAGAAAAGTTACTGCCAATTAATTCATGACTATAAAGCACTTTTCAGCTATTCTACATGGCTCTTAGGGAATGCAGCCAGAGGCAATTTTACCTTTTCAAACAGTCTAACATAAAGCCTAAAGAATTCAGAACATAGTATTTTTCTGTTTTATTCCTTCCAATCATCTATAATGACTGGTTGCTGAACATTTCTAAAATGCAAAATATTATATCATGAAAAATCTTTCTCTTGCTTTTATAAGGGGAGAGTTTTCCAGAAACTAGGGCTGTTAAAATGATCTGAAATATTTTTCAGTTAAATATTAAGAGCTGTCTTGATCAAAAGAAAAATAATGGTGTCCTATGCAAGTTTGCCTTCCAATTTTTTTTGATGTCTTCTTCTCTATACTGCTTTACTTAATTATAACTTACTTTTGTGAAGAAGTTTGAAGAGCAGAATGCTACGGAAAGCCCAGGTGACTAGCATGGTCTATAACTTGTATGCCTTGTTTAACATATTCTGAAGTTCGGTAGCATTTAAACAATAATATTTGTATATTTTTATTCTTCTTTAGCAGAATGCCTTAAGAATGCCCATTTTGAAACATCTTACAAGTTCACTCAACATAAAAATATATAAATAAGAAATACCTATATGCATATGTATCAGTACCAGGAGAAATACATATATATATTTCTGGCACTGATCATTTCCTGATATTGATCATTTACTAATTTTTATTTTATAAAAATATTATTTTAGCCGGGTGGTGGTGCACGCTTGTAATCCCCGCACTTGGGATGCAGAGACAGGAGGATCACGCAGGTTCGAAGCCAGCTGTGCTGGCTTAAGAGACCCTGTTTCCAAATAAAAAATATAAAATAGGTCTGGGAGTGTAGCCCGGAGGTAGAAGGGTTTCCAGGAACCCCAGTACCACCAATATAATATATTTATAATATATATAAAATTTTAGTCACTTGAAAATATGAGAGGTGAGGCCAGGCATTGTGGAATAATTTACCCATAATCCCAGTACTTGGGAGGCTGAGACAGAAGGATCACAGGTTCAAGGTCATGCTCAGCAATTTACTGAGACACTCAGCAATGTAGGGAGATCTTGTTAGAGAGCCAACAGAATGGGAGCTCTTTGCCAGCTCTCCTTTGATAGAGTGCTCAAGAAATACAAATAGCCAATAAATATATGGAGAATGTTCAACATCATGAGTAATCAGACAGATGCAAATCAAAACTAAGTCACTGAGATTCCACCGAACCCCGATTATAATAGCAATCATCAAAACTAAAAATAATAAATGCCGACAAGAACGTAGGAAAAATAGAGACCCTCATACATTGTTGGTAGAATTGCAAATTAGTGAAACCACTTTGAAGATCAATGTGGAGGTTTCTCAGAAGAATGAAAATGAAACTACTTAATGACCTAGCTATGCAACTCCTAGGTATCTTTCCAAAAAGATTTAAACCAGACAACCATCGTTAGGCGTGTGCGCGCGCGTGTGTGTGTGTGTGTGTGTGTGCGTGTGCGCGCGCGCGTGTGTGTGTGTGTGTAGTAACATAATTCACATTAGCCAAACTGTGGAACGAGCTAAGTGTTTATCAACAGGTGAATGGATTATGAAATACATAAAATGGAATTCTACTCAGCCATAAAGAATAAGAAAAGCATTCAATTTGCAGGAAAATGAAGAAACTAGAGAATATTATGCCAAATGCTATCAGTGAGTCAAAAATTAAAGAAAGAAATGTGGATACAAGAGGGACTCCAGGAAAAGTAGGAGAGAGATCCTAGTGGACGGATAAGGGAGGGTCTAGGGAAGAGAGGTGGGCAAAGGAGGGAGACTTGATGAAAAAACACTTCAACTGATGGTGTATACACTATGAAATTATTACTGCCAAACGCAATACCACATCCCAGGAGGGGCCATTCCCTAGGAAGCTCTCCAAGTAGGACATACATGTATGCCCCTATCACTCTTAGCTTCATTACGATGTATGATTACAAGGCAGCCATAAAAGTGTACTTAACTTTAAAAAAACTAAATAAAATAAAAAATAAAAAGGGTGGAGGGGGAAGTTCAGAGGTAGAAGGTCCCTGGGTTCAGTCCTTCATATGGAAGGAAGGAGGGAAGGAGGGAAGGAGAGAAGGAAGGAAGGAAGGAAGGAAGGAAGGAAGGAAGGAAGGAAATTGAGATAAAAGGTGAAATAAATAGAATGCATCTGTAGAATATGTATTCCATTCTGTGCAACCCATTAACATTTATAATAAATAATATACATATATAGAGATATGCAGATATCTAAAATTACTGAAATTCAGAAAGGATATTATAATGTAAATAAAAAAAAAATTTTAAAAATCAAAGACTGGACTCTCCAGGATTGAGATTCCACTTAACTGCTTTCTGTTTTGAGTGATATCTCTATACAGTAGTAGACTTGAAGTATGATTGTTTAAATAGGGCAGAGTTCAGAGTTTCCAAGGGTGGGAGACATTTCCAATCCTCCTTAGTCACATTTATTTATTTATTTATTTATTTATTTATTTATTTAATTTTTGGAAACAGGGTCTCTTAAACCAGCACGGCTGGCTGGCTTCAAACCTGCGTGATCCTCCTGTCTGCCTCCCAAGCGCAGGGATTACAAGCATGCGCCACCACGCCCACCCTGTCACTTGTTTTTAAAAGGAATAATATAGTTCTTTGACAAACTAGAAAAAAGGACAAAAGCGCAGCTCACTGCAGACCTGCTATATGGCAGCCTGTGATGGCTTTACTACACATGATCACATTTCACTCCTTACGTCCACGCCTTTTGGAAATAAAGGCTTTTTCTCTCGTATGATCCTTCAAAATGCTTCTCAAAACTAGCAGAATGTCTTCTCCGTATCCTAAGTAATGCTCATATTGCTTAAGCAAATTATTTTCTTTATTTCTAGCCTCTAATACTCCAGACTACATTTAGGAAGAAAAACAAGAAGCAAAGAAAGTGGCAATGTCAACAACAACAACAACAACAACAACAACAATAAAAGGTGTTGTTGTGTAGCTAAGCCTTTGAATTTGTATCTATGATGCTGTGGAGAAGTGTAAAAATTTATAATTAAATAAGGCAGCATGCGGCTGAGAGTTCAACATCAAAAAGTACTAAGGCCAAACTTGCATAGGACACGATTGTTTTCTTGTTGTTCATAGAGCCCTTAATATTTAAATAAAAATTTATTTCAGATGATTTCAACAATATCAATTTCTGGAAACATCTCCTCTTATAAAACCAAAAGAAAGATTTTGATAATATAATAGATTGCATTCTAGAAATGCGGAACAACCAGTCATTACAGGTGATTGGAAAGAAGAAAACCAGAAAATACTATATTCAGAATTCTTTAGGCTTTAAGTAAGAGTATTTAAAAAGAAAAAAAATGACTTGATTATACATCAGTACCTTGAAACTGTGATGAATTTAGGAACAGAAGAAAATACTGCAAGAACTGTGAAACAAGCTTTGCAATATACAATTGAGAGCTCAGAAAACAAAACCAGTCATCTATAATATCAAAAATACTTGAGGGAGAAGTTCTTGAGTAAGACACAAATTAACCCATATATATTAATATGCTAATATATTATACATTTAATTTATACACACAAACTGTACACCTCAAATAGTATTTCTGGGCAGTGTGCCACTTGCTGCTACAAGATGGTGTCCTCAGCCTAGCCAAGCTACAGTTTTCAGGCTCTGCATCAAATCTAATTTTTCCATATTCATATCAGCAATGCTGATGGTTTTCATAGTTGAGCTCTGGTGAGGCTACTGGGTGACAAAGATATGGTGGGCTTAGTGGGGAGCCCTGGGGAAAACAAAGACTGCATGCTCTATTACCTCTCATGAATAAATATATCTGATTACTGCTTGCCTCAGACTGCTTTCCAAAGTGGTCAAAGGGTTGTTTCGACCATTACAGCTGGTTGAACATTTGTTTTGGGGGACTTCACATCATCTACCATTCTTTTTGACTTTGATATTTATCTTTCTTTAAAATCAACAATAAAAAAATTAAACACACAAACCTTGTGTGGAAAGGTTAGTATGCACTAAATTATTTAATTTTTATCATTTATAAAACATATTTTTAGGTCAAACAGAGCTATATAAATATAATAAGCATACTAAACTTGCTGATTTAGTAGCAGTGCAAAAGAATTGTCAGTAACTTATTTGCACAATAAGAACATTTATGCAGCTTCTTTCTACTGAGTATTTACATGTACTTGATGAATACAAATTAAAAATGAAGAGCCTAAAATTTTCAAGAATAACCCTTATTTGTTATTTACAAATATCTTGTTTATGTATTAGTGAAATGATTTAAAATCCATAAGTCTATTTTAAACATTTTTAAGGTCTCTTACAATTCTTCATTCTAAATTTAAGTAGTTGAAATAAATAATATTTTATTTTATCTCAATTATTAAAACTTCTAAATAAAATTACAAATCCTTTTTCTGTCTGTATCCAAATGAAGATCCCAGTACTCACTATTATTCATATCCAAACAAATATTTGTTCAAAATCTTGTTTAATAATTTGAATATGTATGTCATCTAGCTTTATGTTTTTTGAAAAGTATACATTTCAGAGAACTTCATATAAAACAAAACTTACAAAATCTAAGTACAGAATTTTAACATGCATATATATTCATATATATCTTATTCTTAGCAAGTAATATCTAAGATTTTGAAAATATTTTATATACTTTTAAGTTTTCTTGATGAACCTATTAACTAAATAAAAACATATTTTATACATATATTACAATATAATTATACATATTTATTCAAGGAAAATAATGTAAAAAAATAGCGACTTAGCAGAAATTAAATAGATAGCCAAGACATTAAAATTTGCCAGATATTTTGTTCAGTATTCCACTTGCGAACATTAGACATATTTAATCATCAATTTTGTTCTAATTTCTGTTTATAAATATATTAAGGAAAAAAGATGTTTATTGAAATTAGATAGTCACTAAGGAGCTTTTATTACCTGATAAATATGCAATATGTTCCATTTTTTGTAAGTTAAATGTAAAAAAAATCATAGTAATTCATCAGCAAAATTTGTGTATTACGATTTATTAAAAAAACAGATCTATTGAGTGCTTGTAAATTTTTTTGAAAATAAAGAGTTTCTTAGTACTGGCTGACATAATTTTTTAGTACATAGTCATGAAGCCAATTGTTTGCAATATCATGAATAATTTTTCAACTATATTTCTTTCAGTACAAGTAGGGTATGACACTAGAGACAACTCCAGGTAGGTTAGAAGCAAGACACTCTTTTGTACACTGGGATAAGTTTCAGAACACAAGTGGACAATGAAAAACCATATGATGTTTAGGGAAAGGATTATCCTTTAGGAAGATAAATCCACAGAATGGGAATATATGGGTTTGGGGGTTTAATTAGTTCCTACACCCAGGAGATATGTTATATACACTAAATGATATCTATAATTCCATTATATGATTATTGATATATATCAAGCTCTAATTGTACAAAGTAGTCTACAGTAAATAAATTAAACATGTCTGACCTGAAGCTCCATATGATTAATTGATGTGAATATACCATCCAATATGTTGTGTACTTAAAAATTGCAGGTTGAATTCATTAGGATAAACTCAAACATGTTTTCTCATAAAATCAAATGAATTGCAAACTCTAATCTCTAATTTTAGTTCACACTAGATCACTTTTACTAAGATGACCCACTGAGATGATTTAACAATCCAAATCCTCTTAAATCCTAAAGAAAGTTTAAACTTCAAGTAATTCCTTCTTTAAAAGTAAAACATACACAATTTAGAGCAGGGATCTTCACTACTCTATGTATGGTAAGTGATACAGAACAGGTAGAAAGAGATAGGTTAAGTGTTCTAGGAAATACCAGCTCCTTCAAAAACAATGAGAGATGATTACATTATCTACTACTTTAAGTTTAACAATGCGTTCTCTAGTATTTGTTTCAACATGCTTGGTTCACCTTGAACACTAATCATTATCCTTAATAATAATCATTAATTAATAATAATCATCTTCCTTAATGGAAGAGTCCTAACCAGTAAAGCTGCTAACAACTTATACATTAATCGCTTAAGACTTGTAGATACACATCTTTCAATTAGAGCAAAACAAGGCCCACTTGAATTATTATTATAAAACTGTCCATACTGGGGAACCTAAAACCAAAGATTTTTAAGAAGCCTTCCAAAAACAACTGTAGAGAAGAAGAGTTAGGATTTCCTCTGAATCAGTGGCTGCAGAAAGCAGGTATCTTCCTTCCCAAAACTCAGCAAACAGAATCCATAATTTCTCATTGTTGGTTTAATCTTGGAGTTTTTAGTCTATTCAACTATTTTAATTCACCTTTGCTGGCTTAATGTGAATTTAATTAAGACAGTTAATTTTTAACTGTCTTAAACATTTAAAACTAGATGTTTTTGTTTAGTTTTGTTTTTTTAGTAACTTCTTGGTCGGAATTAACATCTTTGCTAATTATTAGGCAGCTAAAACACAAAATAAAACAACTGTTAGGTTGGTATCACTTTCCATTGATTGCATCTATCTTCCTTTAACATTGATTTCTTGAAGAGTTGGTTTCCTGCATAATTAGACTCATGTGGTGGCACATGCCTGTAAAACCTAGCGTTTGGGAGGCTGTGAGATGGAAGGTCATGGGTTTTAAGCCAACCTCAGCAACTTAGTGAAATTGTCAGCAAGTTAGAAAAATTCTACCTCAAAGTAAAATAATAAAATAGGGCTGGGTATGTTGCTCAGGGATTAAATCCTCAGCATATCTATTTTCTTAAATAAAGCAATTTAACTTTAATAAAGAATTTAACTTTAAATAAAGCAATTTAATTGTCTGTTAGTGAAATATATATGTATATATATATTGCATGTAAATATTTGTGTATATATATGTATATATACAGACATACAATTTTGAAACTATACATTTTTCATAGCAAATATTTTTCCACAAGCACTTTTATATTTTATCATTGTAGATATAATATTCAAAAATATTCACTCTATTGTATATTACATTTATGATAATAAAAAGTTTTTTTATGATCTCACAAGCCATAATTTTAACACTGTACTTATATGGAAGTGAATTTTTCAAGCATGAAATAAAAAGTTTCTCATGATTTGTTTTCTACTCAAAAACATGCTTATGGTATGTAATATTATCCATTGATAATTAAAATTCTTTTGACACATCTGATTCCCTAGCATGAAACCTAATGCCGAATACATTTATAATTATCTTTTGAATGCAAGCCATTATTTTTGACATTTACTCTATATTCACAGCTATGAATCCGTATTTTCCTTAAAGCCTCCCCTGCTGGTCTGTGCTATAAGACTAATAACAAGCCAACGACTCAACATTTGAATCCCCAGATTTGAGTTGAAGTTTTATTGTTCTGTACCTGTGAGTTTCAAGCCAGTTAACTTTTTGCCCTGAAGAAATAAAATATTCAATTTAATATATTTGTGAAAAAATGCATGGAAGCCACAAGACATTCCTATGAGAATTTTAAATATTCCTGGAACATATTTTTTCGTCCCTGAGCTATGAACACGTATTAAGATATAGCAGCTTGGTGGAGGCGAGATGCAACCCTTATTCACATCTGTCAGCTAATAGAGGACTAAAATGCTACAGCTGCCAGGGTAAATATTAATCACTCAGAAAAGGGAAATTGTATTAATCTCTTGTGCATGCTATGTTTATATATGAGTGCTATTTATGCACCATATGCTATGTTTTTGCAAAAATAACCCTGCCCTTGATAAGCCATAGGGAAGTTTTGTGATTGGACACAAATCATGCAAGTATGTGGGTTTATTTAGGCATCAACATACATTGGGGATAGAGAAAGGCTAGTTTTATTATAAAATGCAGAGTACCACAAATGTAATTAAAAATCAAGTTACGACTTTAAGCAGGTTAGTAGAAAGGTAAAAAAAAATTCTCTAGTTTTATGAAACATCACTAAATTATATGTTTCACCAAAAATATTATTTAATCATGTTGTGCATTTGACAAAAAATATAAAGCTAATTATCGAGTACTGGACTAGATGTTGTTGTTGTTGTTGTTGTTGTTGTTGTCTAAAACGTTCTATTGAGGCAGGGTTTGATTCATTTTAGTTTTGTTTCGGGATTCTTGTTTTAATTATGTTTGATCAGTCTTTTCAATCAAAAGTAAACTAAAACTGACATCTTGCAAATGTATAGCTGTTTCTCAAAGCACAATAGGAAGAAGATGCTGGTCTCCCATGGAAATCTCAGGGAAGCTGCTGCGAATCCTCGGAAATACTGTCTCCGGACTCAAAATTATCAAGAGGCAGGATGGCTTTGCTCTGCTCCTACAGGTCTATGTGTAACCAGCTCTCAAAAACCAGTAAACTTTGGGAAAACAATGTGAGAAATGATTTTGGAATCTGGCTCTCAGCACTTAGAATTAATGTTTACTATTCCTCCCTATGCATTCTAGCCATGAAGGGCTATTTTTTCCCCTCCACAATGAAGCACATGGTGCAATGGGCTGAGTTCTGGTTAACCACAGGATTTCAATTCATTTTTCTCAAACCCCGCTAAAGAATATATTTTAAAAATAAAATAAAAGGCAATGTTGAGACACAATGTAAAGGGTTTCAGATAGAAAATCTTTAATAAGTTGCTATTTAAAAGGTAGTAAAGAGCAGGAAAGATGAACAGAATAACCTGCATGGAGCATGTTGGGGAAAGCATATCAAGTAGAGCTCATGATGACAAAATATTTGGCTTGGAAAATTAAAAAATAATTGGAGGTACTATTTGGATCTAACACCAAAGGGTTGACTTGAAAATTTTATACATGGATTTTTAGTGACCTCTACTATCACATCACCACTTAATAAGAAGAGAAGAGAAACCAGGAATATTATATGAGGCTTTAAAATTTTAAGTATTCTTTAGAAGATTTGAAAGGTGTTATAGAAAAAATATATGTCATATATAGCTGAAACCTATGAGAGTAATAGCATATACATACAGTCACCCTAAAACACTGGGACTCCTCTGCCCTTCCTAATACTTGCACCTGGTTCCCAAGCACCTCTTCCATGCCTTGGTCCTCAATAGAGAGAGAGACACAGGCAAAAGATAAACAAAAGTGACCACTAAAAATACAGATATGTGTCTTTCACAAAGGCAGAATAACCCCAATTGGATTTCTCAGAAGCATATACAATTACATTGCAGCCCCAAAACAAGATTCATACTAAGAATAATAAATAGCCAGATTATACTACTTCTTAGAAAATAAATTATTAGTAAAATTAACAATTTAATGCAACTTTGGAATATCATATTGAAAAATGTCTTCTACAAAGCTGAACAAAATTTCAGAGATAAAAAATATGTAAATAAGTCAAAATCCATGGACAATCAATTCAGGAAGCTCAATGTTAAATTAATAAAAGTTCCAGGGGGAGAAAATAAGAAGTGAAGATAAGAGAGACGGGTATAAAAGAAACCATACAAGAAATAGTCTACAGAGGGTGATAACAGAAGCTTCCAGATTAAAAAGTCAAATTGCGGATACAAATTAGTGAAAAACAGAAAATAATATCCCTAGTGAATACAAAAGTGTGATCAAGATGGCCTTAATGTTGCATTCAACTAAATTTTAGTCAATTTTCTCCTGGACCATAGAACCCTGATCTCCTTCTTAAGGGCATTTCCTTAAAACATTGATATTACAACTTTCTCTGCTGCACTGAGATGTAAATCGACTCCCAGGGTCTTTACAATATTGCAGCCCAGGAATTTTCCCATGGGCCTTTGAGCCATCTATTTAAAATAGATGTCTCTATAGATGTCTCTGAGAAGACACTGCCTTTATCTCTCAGTCTCTGTGGGAGGCCAAGAGCTATTCAGGAACACCAATCATTAAATAGGCATGTGCTAATCATACTGTCCAGCCGCTGCCCCAGTCATCCTTCAGTAATTTTCCACTAGCTCACACCAGTGTTTAAAATCTGGCCCCACACTTTGCCGCAGTGAAATTGGGTTCAATCTTTTCACATGCAGTGAAGTCTTCCTTACCTACCTAACTCATCTGCACATTTTTTTGATAAGTATGTCATGAGCAATTTCCAGAATATCAGGGGAGAAAAAGATAACCCAAAACAACTCCAGAGAAGGCAATAAAAAGATTATCAGTATTCCAAACTTCTAAATTAGATTTTTACATACTGAAAGAAACAATTCTTTCAAGTTATGAGATAAGATTATTTTCAACCCGGAACACTATCTTTTTCCAAGCCATAAATCAAGATAAAGAAATAAAATAAACAGCTTTACAGACAGGAATACTCCCTTCCTTAAGCCTTTAGTTTCATAACTAGATTGTTTTATTTGATAGGTTAAAATAAAAAAATCAGTATTAAGGGTTGTGAGCTGGGGCTAATATCAAGATAGATTTGGTTCGACTAAACAGAAAATTTTAAAATTGAAGTATACTGAAAAATATATTTTTCCCATCATATATAACAAGTATGCTTTGTCTTCAAAGACCCTGAACTCTGGACTTGTTTCTAAGTTCTCAGTGTGGCATTTTACTACAAGGTATCGCTGGAGCTCCAGCCATTACAGAGTTATTCCAGATAACTGGATGAAGATGGACAAAATGTAATCATTCTCTTCTTAGGAGATAATCTAGGCAATCATAGAATGCATGCACTTATAACTTATTGGCTAAAACTCATTATTAGGACATAGCATAATAAGCTAAGGCTAGAACATATTGGCTTTCCCTTGGATCACATCATTCTAAAGTTAGGACTCTAACTTTAACACTAAAATAGGTTAAGGAGCCAAATATTGTGTATAATGAGATTGCATTCAAAAGAAAAGTGTAGAGAACTCAGAACAGAACGATGATCAAGGTATGATTATGGAAAATATTATAATTAAAAAATAAACTGTGAATCTTCCAAGTGCTATGTGCACAGATCTCTCTATCACTTTGAACTTCACTATGAGATAGGATTATATTTCACCAATAAAAGTGTATTTTAAAAAAGGAAGATTACATATTCAATGCAAATCCTATCAAAATACCAATAACATTCTTCATAGACCTAAAAAATCAGTCATGAATTTCATATGGAATAACAAAAGACCCAGAATAGCCAAAGAAATTCTCAGCAATAAGAACCATGCAGGAGGCATCACAATCCCTGACTTCAAATTATACCACAGAACAATAGTAGTTAAAACAGCTTGGTACTGGCAAATGAACAGGCACACAGACCAATGGAGCAGAATTGGTCCATGCTTGTAATCCCGGCATTTGGGAGGCAGAGACAGGATAATCCAGATTCAAGGACAGGCTCAGATACTTACTGAGGCCCATTGCAACTCAGTGAGACCCTGTTTCAAATTAAGAATAAAAAATAGGGCTGGGGTGTAACTTGGAGGTAAAATGTTTCTGGGTTCCATCCCCAGTTCCACACACACAAAAAAAAGTGAATTAGTTTAAAGCACCTATCAAACACAAAAATTCACTATGCATTTGACCACAAAGATAATGTAACTAATGAAAATATACAGATTAAACACAAAATTATTTTATTCACCACATAAATTTGGCCCCTTTGCCCAAGATCAACTAATTGTAAGTGTGAAGGTTTGGTTTTTTATCTTCTATTCTGTTCCCTTGGTCTGTGAGCCTGTTATTCTGTCAGCACAATGCTGTTCTAACTACTATTGTTCTGAAGTAAATTTGAAGTCAAGGATTGTGATGCCTCCTGCGTGGTTCTTATTGCAGAGAATTGCTTTGGCTATTCTGGGTCTTTTCTTTCTTCATATGAAATTCATGACTGATCTATGAAGAATGTCATTGGTATTTTGATAGGATTTGCTTTGAATCTGGAGATCACTTGGCAGATTGGCCATTTTATGATATTTATTCTTTCTATCCATGAGCAAGGAAGATCTTTCAATCTCCCCAGGTCTTTCTTTAATTTCCAATTTAATTTTCCAATTTCTTTCTTTAATTTTTGTGCTGGAAGAACTGACTGTCCATTTGTAGAAGGATGGAACTAAATCTTTACCTCTTACGGTGCACAGGAATCAACTCGAAATGGATCAAAGACCTGGAAATCAGACAAGGGACTGTTAAGCTATTAGAAAGAGGCATAGGTTTAACACTCCAACATATAGGCACAGGTAGTAACTTCCTCAACAAGACCTCCAAAGCACAGGAAATTAAAACAAGAATTAACAAGTGGGATGGCATCGACAGAAGTTTCTGCTCATCAAAGGAAACGATCAAGAATCTAAAGAGAAAGCCCACAGAATGGTAGAAGATTTAAAAAAAGAATGGGAGTCAGGCATGGTGTTGCATGTTTGTAATCCTCACACTTGGGAGGCAGAAACAAAAGGATTGCACAGGTTCTAAGCTGGAACCTGTTTCCAAATAAAATATAAAATCGGTCTGGGAGTGTAGCCCGGAGGTAGACGGGTTCCATCTTCAGTACCACCAAAAAAAAATAATAATAAAAAAAAAAGAATGGGAGAAAATCTTTACCTGATACAACTCTGATACAGGACTAATACCCAGAATATACAAAGAGCTCAAAAGACTCTTCACTAGCAAAACAAATAACCCAATTTAAAAAAATGGGCAACTGAATTGAAAAAAACACCTCACAAAAAAAGAGATACAAATGGCCAATATATACATGAAAAAATGTTCAACACCATTAGCCATCAGGGAGATGCAAATCAAAACTACACTGAGATTCCATCTAACTCCAGAGTAAATGCTGGTGAGGATGTGGGGAAATAGAAACTCTTTTACACTGTTGGTGGGAGTGCAAACTATGGAGATCCGTGTGAAGATTCCTTCGAAAACTGGGAATGGATCCACCTTCCCCATTTCTGGGTATCTTTCCAAAGGGGCTGAAATCAGAGAACTACACTACATATGCATACTCATGTTTATAGCAGAACAATCTGCAATTGCCAAACTATGGAACCAAGTTAGGTCTCCTGATCAACAGAAATATGGATTGCAAAATTATGGTAAATACATGCAATGGAATTCTACTCAGCAATAAAGAAGAACAGAATCATGTAGTTTGCAAGAAGATGGAAAGACCTGGAGAACATTGTTATGTGAGATCAGCCAAGCACAGAAAGAGAAGGGACATATGTTTTCTTCAATATGCTTAAGGTAGTGGGTATTAGGGATACCAGAAGGACTCCAGCTAATGGAAGGGAAACCTCAGCAAAGCCAGAAAAGAGGGGTAGGGGAGGAGGAAGGTTAAGGTTAATTAATGGAAAAGGTACACTGGACTATATATATACATGTGAATATAACATTGTTAACCTAGACACTTAGTATTGGGAGGAAGGAAAAAGGGTGAAGCGGGGGGCGGGGGGGTACCAAGTACTATGTGAAAAAATGCCACTGTCAACATGATCTCCATTATGATGTAAAACTATAGTGCACCCATAAATATAAATATACATATACCACAAAACTCTGAATCCTAGATCACAGACTTTTATAAACAATCGAATTAACATGTGTTGATGAGAATGATTCAGTCTCAGTATTTCTAAAATTAAGAACTATCACGCTGAGATATGCCCCAAAACACTGCAGATGACTCTAAAGAGAGAGAAAAATGAAATAAAATATATCAATTTATAAGCTTGAACTCATAATAAAACTGATCCTCCTTAATCCAAAAGCCAGTGGTAGACACTGAGGAACATGAGGAGGAGGAGAGACAGGCAGTGTTTCTACAAGGGAGAAGCTGACAACAGTGGTGTAAAGTGAGAAAATTTAAAACCATTTCATGAAAAGTTTGCCAGTGTCACCCATCCCATGTGAGAGTTTACAAAAAACTAAGTTTATCTCTGTTTAAATTTTTTTTTTTTTTTTTTTTTTTGCGGGTCTGGGGATGGAACCCTGGGATATTTAATTTCCGAGCCACATCCACTGCCCTATTTTTTATTCTTTATTTTGAAACAGGGTCTCACTAAGTTGCGGAGGGCCTCACTAAGTAGCTGAGGCTGTCTGCGAACCGCGATCCTCCAGTTTCAGCCTCCCGAATTCTGGGATGACAAGCGTGCGCCACCACGCCCGGCTTTCTGTCTGAATTCTGGGAGCATCTACATGGGTGTCCGTATGTGTCTCACTAGGTTTCTTAGAGTGTTGTTGTATTGCTGAAGCTGTCCTTGAACCTGTGATCTTCCTATCTCAGCCTCCCAAGTACTGAGATGGCAGGCATGCCCTACCACATCCAGACTAACTTAGTATTCCACAAAACAATATATGCAATACATAAATCAGACACAAAAATTAATAACTGTAAGACTATTGAAAGTTTTCAAGCAAGCCTAAGCCTCGTAAACAAGGTCTGAGTTTTCTTCACCTGTGTTCCTCTTGCTCATTTGGGCACAGTTGCCATCACTAAAAACGATCATGTGAAATGACCACGTTCCTGCCCAGCACCGTGCAGAATGAGTTTGCACTGTTTCCATCCTTACGGGGCTTAGTGAAAACGTGTCACAGATAACATGCAGCAGAACAGGGAGAGGAAGAACTGATCAAGGATGAAATCATGAGCTTGTATTCGGGTCAGAAAATCTACTCTGAATACTAAAGGGCAAGCAGACTGAGTTGATCACAAGCTCACAGCAAATGTGCAGATTTGGGCCTCTCATTCCATCCTGAAGAAATCTCATGCTTTCCACTTGCCCAGGCTAACCACTTGGGCCATACCAGGTAGTACTTAACATCAGGGCAGTGCCCCTCAGCCTAATTGCAATCCCTCTGTTGCTTCGCAGAAGTAGCCCTAGAGATTCCACTGAGCTGCCAGAGTTCTTTCTAGGTTTTTCTGGTCTGCTCTCACAGTAGGGAGATGGGCAAGGTAAGCAGCTACTTTACTGGGAGCAAGAAGGGAGCAGGCAAGCCTCCAAAGATCTTACGATGGGACCCTGGCCCTGAATAGCCATCTATTGCGGGGCGGGGGGGGGGCTTTAAAGAACACGGCACCTCCTGATATAACAGTAGCTCAGTCAACTTTGTATGACTCGTAAGTCCTAAAATTCTGTGAACACCTATGTGGATGTCCATATATGTTAACATGACCTACATTAATGGGCAGGGTGGTGCACAACCATAATCCCAGTACTTGGGAGGTGAGAAAGGAGGACCACAGGTTCAAGGCAGCCTGAGCAACTTAGCAAGAGCCGCAACAGCCTCATGAAACCTTGTTTCAAGATTTAAAAAAATAAAAGAGTTGGGTGTGTATCTCAGAAGTAGAACACCCCTAAGTCCAACCTCCAGTATCCTCCCCCAAAAAAAGTTATCTACAAATACAGTGGGCAGGGGAATTTAATAGTGTTGAATCCTAACAAATTATCATAAATTAGGTGGCATAAAACAACAGAAATGTAATTGGTCACAGTTCCGGAGCATAGAAATCTAAAACCAGGGCCAGGCATGGTGGCACATGCTTATAATCCCAGCATTTGGGAGGCAGAGACTGGAGCATCACAGTTTGCAGACAGCCTCAGCTACTTAGCGAGGCCCTTTGCAAATCAGTGAGACCCAATTTCAAAAAATAAAAAGACTAAAAAATAGGACTGCGGGTGTAGCTAAAAGGTAGAATGCCCCTGAGTTCCATCCCTAGTATCCCCCCACAAAATCTAAAACCCAATGTTTTTGCAGACTCATGGGTGCCCTTTCTTCTCTTTCTCCCACCCTCTTCCTCCCTTCTTCCTCCCTCCCTCCCTCTCTCTCTCTCTCTCTCTCTCTCTCTCTCTCTCTCTCTCTCTCTCTCTCTCTCTCTCACTCACTCACTCTTGAAAGAATATGTTCCATACATTTCTCAGCCTTTCATGTCTCTGTCATACTTATCATCCCTGGGCTTCTAGACACAACACTCAGATCTTTTCTTTCTTAATGACATATTGTTGTGTGTGTGTATGCATCTCCACTTCTTATAAAGATATCAGATACACTGGATTTCTATAACTCTGAACTTACATCTTAATTACAATGAAATAACATGGCATCCACAGTGCTGGCAAGGAAGACTGCAACATAGTTTGGGTTCATACAATTCAACTGACAACAGGGAGCTCCACAGGCAGCTTTAGAATCAGATGTACAGATTTTAAATCAGTAAAAAAACAAATCAGTTTATAAGCCTAGTATTTCGAGAAGCCCGAAATATACACAATCAGAACTGAGAAACCTGAAAAAAAATTTCATAGTCACAAAGAACATCTCAAAGAATATTATCTGTCATTTCTCTGTATTTTCTAAGAAAAATGCACCTCTCAAAAATATTGCTTCTTCAGGAAAATATATTGAAATTGAAACATAAAATAAGAAAGATCCCATATCAGATATTATTGCAGGAAATTCAAAATCTGCCTCACACATAAATATCTGAGAAAACAATTGACTTTCTTTAACAAAAGTATAAATCTTGTAAAGTTTAGATGATATAACTACAGAGAATGTTTTGTAGCTCCTGATAAGGTAATAGAGTGCCTCTAGAAAGAGTATACTAGGAGGATTGAGTTTTACATAAACACATTTTCATATGCCCCTACAAAGTGGTACTGAAATAGTCTTAATTCAAATGTTCATTATTATTGAATAAGAAATCATTAAATGGATCCATCCCCTTGCTTTCAATAGCAGATGGGATGTCTACTTGATACATGCCTAGGGTGCCCTGGTTAAAATAGCAACAATAAGTAAGAAAAGCCTGAATCTCTGGCTTCTGTTCCCCACCAGTATATAAAAATTATTCATGCAAACCAGTTATGCCCTCCTGGAGCCCCTGGCGGATCATTACATTCTTTCATGTAACCCTGGTGTGGCCCTGCAAGACATGTGGTCCTGCTTTTCCAGTTGTGAGGATATGTGGCTCCCAAACTGATTTACGTCTCATCTCTTCAGTGTTGGAAATCATCAGTTCAGCTATCCACATAACCCTAGGGCAGGAATGCCTCCCTCAAGAGGAGGCAATTAAAACATGCCTTTAGGTAATTGACTATGAGCAAGAAATCCTTAGAGTCTTACAGCAATCCCATAAGTATATAGCATTTGATTGGCCAGGGTGCTGAGCCCCCTGGGGCAGGGATGAGCAGCAGCTCCTGGAGCAGGACCCTGCTTCTCAGACTAGAAACATCAGCCACTACCACCACCTGCTGGATAGGAAGGAAGCCAATGGGCCATGTGCTCATAATTTCTTGGAAAGACTGAGTATTGAAAAAAATGTGGAGGCTATGGAAGACGTGTTTACCGAAGCCAAGGTTGTCATGTATACTTATTTGTAAATAACTTCTTAGAAAAAACACAGTAATGTGTAACAGCATCTCATCTTTTGCAAAATCCACTGCAGGGTCACCTCTGGTACCTTTAAAACTGATCCCCATAGAGTGCCAGGTATCTTAAGTAAAATCTGAACATGCCCATGTCTGTTCCTCTAGAGGCTTTCCATTCCTTAAAAGGGTATTAGCTCCTAAACATCAACTGCATGGCCTGGAGTTATCCAACTCCCAGTCTCCTTCTTCAGTCTCACTATGCCTTATTGATGATGACTATTTTGTTAGCATGGAAAAAACTAAGATTGTATATAGCCTGGGGAAGCTGAACCCTGAGAGAAGAGGAAGCTGTTAAAAATATATTTGAGAAAGGAGATACCTAACAGAGCCATGTTGTGGAGAAGGTCAGAGGTAAAGTGAGTTCAGCTCAAATTTGATTAGGAAGATATTGCACACGCTGATCTTGTCATGATGAAATTAAGAGGTGGGTTAAGAAAACAAATGCAGTGAATGGGAAAAAGAAAATTCATTATTTGAGGATGTCAAATTCTAATTGATTTGGAGAGTAAAACATCTGCTGAGGATGAAAGGAGGAGTTGGATAAGGGTATTAAATATACAGGATGAAAATCTAAAATACTCATCCCAACACATAGGAGGTAGTTTTCCCAAGGGCTCACTGAGGGCCAGTCTAAGGCAGGATTTTATCTGAAGTTTCAGGGGTTTTAGCTGAACAGGGATAATTGGGTGACATGTGCATGCATGCCTCTAGCAACTTGTACTTCATTAAGATGTACGACTACAATGCACCAATAAAAATTTGTTTTGAAAAATAACTAAATCTGCATGGGCTAAGCTATGATGGTAGAGAGGCTAAAGATAGCCATGCTCTATTTCTAAAGAAAGGATGAGAGAGCTTGCTCAAAGCATAAGGACCAAGACTGAAGCAAGGCAAATCCCCAAACAGAAACCAGACTTGTTAATGAATTAAGATGGATTACTGATGAGAAAATAGAGTTCTCAGGTCAGTCACTACAAAGGGTTTCATCCTCAAGGACAATATGAGTCTGAACATGACATGGACCAACTTAACCACCCATGTGGCTTTGTATAAAACTTCCCAACATCCCGGCTCTCCTCATGACCTCAGCCCAGCCAACTTCATGTTTTCTAGTCTGCTGCCTTCGAAATCCCCCTGACGTTTTCAATTTTAGTTTCAGTTTAGATTAATTACAAGCAGTAGAAACCAACACTACATGCCTTAAGCAAACAGGAAGAAAACTGAAAGGAAGAATTTGACATCAGCCAATTTTTGTCGTTGTTGATTTTGGAAACCTGAAGAATCACTTTCCAAAAAAAGATGTGAACTAACACATTTCTGAATGTTGGATACCAAGAACTCATCCTCACTTGAGAGATTCAGGATTGAATAAACATCAATTTTTCAAACATTTGTTTAACTCTGCTCAGGATTTAAGCACCAGAAATTAAACATTTGGTTGCCCTAGCTTGGGTGATACATGTCTTGCTAGGGCAGAAGTAGCCACATGAATTTAAAGCTGATGTTAGAATGATCAAAAGATTAGGAAGATATTATATAGGCCCAAATATGGAGAGCAATAAAAAATAATATCTAATCTAGGGGAGACATAAGTCCAAAAACGAAAATTGATACAGTCAAAAAGAAAAATAAACATTGAGTACCAATGAGTATATTCATGAAAACCCTGAAGGAATTGCAGAGAAGGTGGTAGCTCAAAATAAATAAGAAGGAAAAACTATAGATGAGCAAATAAGGCAACCCAACTGAGGGGGATAGGAGTTGGAAGAGAGAAAGTCTCTAATTTACATGATGAAGCATATTCACAAACATATCAAGGTTAATCAGTAAGCGAAATATGAAAAGGAGGAATGGGGAAGGGAATGGGTTGGGAATTGGGTAAGGGCTAACTGAGCAATGTTGGCCTGTATGCCTCTACCATCTTGTACTCCATTAAGATGCATGACTACAAAGCACCAATAAAAAAATAAACATATAAATAAATATATATAAATAAATCACTGATCAGTGCAAGACTTCAAAGGTTTATGGTGTCTATGGTAAACCTCAGTCATGTAAGCAAAGGAAACGGAGAGACAGAATTCTTCAAAGAACCAGAATAACGAAAGCTTCAGGTAGTAGACCAGACTGAGGCTTGGTTTTGTGAAATCCAGGCAAGCTCCAACAAAAAGAAGAAAATTTTCAATATCTCATTCAACAAAAATTGCTTTGACAAATATTCTATAATTTGTTTCATGATAGGACTTTTGTGCATTTAAAAGAATATCAGCCAGGCATGGTGGTGTATATGCATAACCCCAGTATTTAGAGGGATGAGACAGGAGGATTGCAGGTTTAGGGCCAACTTCAGCAACTTAGCAAGGCACTTGACAATTTAAGGAAAGACTGTTTCAGAACAAAATGCCCAATGGATTCAATCTCTAATGCCACAAAAATAAAGAATATCAAATATACTCTTTAATTCTACTTTATGTGCTCTGATTGATTTCATCCCTAGTTAATAGAACTTTCTTTATATAAGAAGAGATTCTATAATATGTGGTTCCTGTATGGGAGCCATCAGTCACATGTGTCTGATATCATGACTAAAGAACTAAATTTGAATTAAGTTTTATTATAATTCATTGCTTTATATTTAAACTCAGTTGTTGACTAATGACTATAAGAATAAAACAACACAGTTCTAGATTATAATCTCATATGAAATAAATGAACGTCATGAGACAAAATAGAACTAAGTTGCACTACAGAAAGCCTTCCATTTACTAAAAGGAGGAATTAAAATTGACTTTGGATGATGCCTACAAGATGGCGACCGAGAAAAGCGGGGCTTAAGAGCCCCACTAACAACCAAACTCCATTACCACAAAATCAGCGCCTTTCATAGCCAGAAAACACCATCACCAGAGAAACAAAAAAATCACCAGGCTCCAGAGAGAAAGCGGAATGAGAACAGAGCTCAGAGCCACAGAGGAGATACACTGGCCTCACACCTGAGGACTCCGCAGTAGCGCCATACTGCCGGTGACAGCGGCAAATTCACCGGACGGCTACAGCAAGCCGAGGTGAGCCGCTGCGGAACAGCCAGGTGGGATTTCTCACCGCAGGTAAAATCTAAAGCTCCCAGTGGCTGAGCTCAGCACACGCCGCGGGGATTCAGAGTGGAAATCAAAATCAAGAAGAAATACTCCAGCCTCACGGCCGAGGGCGTAGCAGCGGCGCCATATTGCCACAGGCGGCAGCAGCAGAGAATTCACTGAATCCAGTACAGCTACATCTGCATACTCAAGAACAGTGAGTCAAATTGCGGGCCACAGAGGAGAAATCCCAGTACTGTACTCCCTGGGACTTGACCCAGTGGGGGAGTGGCAGTGGCAGAGATATCACACCATAGGAGAACGTGCAACCTGGCACCCACCACAGTCTAAAGCAGCCTCTATCGACTCCCTGGGTTGGAGACTCTGTGATACAACCCAGTAAAGGAGTAGTGGGGTCTGAGATACTACTGACTCGAGATCCAGAACACCTTAAGTGAAGTCATAGTGACCCAAGGGAAGAAACCAGAGAAGGCACAAACTTCTGAAATCATGGGAAAGAGGAATAATACTGGAGCAATGAATGCCCACAACCCCACAACATCAGAACCTGATAAAACAGAAAATCAGAGATTTCTAGAAGTTCAAATCAGGAAAATAACTGTAGAAATAATAGAGGTGCTTCGAAAAGAACTCAGAGAGAGCCAAAAAGAGATAAAGGATACAATTAATGAAGTAAAGGCCTCAATTCAAAGCACAAACAACCGATTAGACCACATGGAGAACAGAATCTCGCTCCTAGAAGATGATCATTCCAAAAATGAATGCATAGTTTCTAATCTAGAAAAAAATATCCGACAGCAGGAATCTGATATTGAAGAAATATGGGCCCATTTTAAGAGAGCTAACCTAAGAATAATTGGAATAGAGGAGGGAAAAGAAAGTGAAACCAAAGGGATCAACAATCTCTTCAAGGAAGTAATAGAAAATTTTCCAAACATAGAGCAAGAGGTTGAAACACAGGTCCAGGAAACTTATAGAACTCCCTTTAGACAGGATCTGAGAAGAGGATCCCCACGCCACATAATTGTCAAAATGACCAATGTGGAAGCCAAGCAGAGAATCTTAAAGGCAACAAAAACAAAGGGCCAAGTGGCATTCGGAGGCAAACCAATTAGAATCACTCCAGACTTCCCAAACCAAGTCATGAGAGCCAGAAGGGCTTGGAGTAACATATTCCAAACTCTGAAAGAAAACAACTTCCAGCCAAAAATTTCCTACCCGGCAAAACTTTCTATCAAATTAGATGGAAAAATAAGAAGCTTCCATGACAAACAGAAACTGAAGGAATTTATGTCTTCAAAACCAGCACTAGAGAAAATACTCAAAGAGATTAACTACTATGAAGAAATAGGTAACACACACCAGAACCAGAGAAACAAGATCTTTCATCCAACAGTCAACTAAGATTGGTTATATGTGTAGATTCATTACTTAGTCTTTTACCTATCTCTAAATGGTATTGTTTGCCTTTATTGTTGTTAATTTTTAGGATTTCTAGTTGGAATATCAATTTACCTTCAGATATAGCATTTGGAAATATTTTATCCCATTCTATTAGTAACTGTTAACTCTGTTTACATTGTCTTTGGATATACAATATTTTTTTTTTTAGGGAGTTTGTATACTCTTCTGTTGCCTGTGCCATTGAAATCATATCCAAGAAATCACTGCCAATTTCAATGTTGTGAGGTTTTATGACCCAGAGTTTCTCCTAAAAGTTTACAGTCTTAAGATTTATATTTAGGTCTTTTATCTATTTTGAGTTAATATTTGTATATGGGATTAGGTAAGGGTCCAACTTTATTCTTTTCCATGTAATTCTTATGTTTCAACAATATTTAGTTAAAAGATTATTATTATCACCACCAAATGTTCGTGGAAACCTTGTCAAAAATAACTTGACAATATAGGGAAGAATTTAGCTCTAGGCTTTTATTTAACTCCAATGGTTTATATATCTGCCTTTAGAATAGTACTACACTGTTTCAATTATTGTAGCTTTATATGGTTTGAAATCAGAAAATATATATCTTCTAGCTTTGTTCTTTTTCAAGATTATTTTGGGTATCTAGAGTCCATATACCATATTAGGATAGATTTTTTTTCTGAAAAATAAATATATAAATATATGATAGTTTCACCTAAAAAAAATAGAAAAAAAAATTCTCTGGTAAGAAAGAAAGTAAAAAGAAATATTGAAATGTTGTCTTTAAGTCATCAAAAGCTTGGTATCAGACAAATGAAACTTATGTGAGATTATCATTTTTAATTTTGGATAAATTGCTATAATACTAGATGTCAACCACTAAGCCAAGCATGGGAGGGAGGGATGGGGAGAGAATGGGGTGGGGATCGGGTGGGGGCTGACTGGGTGATGTGTGCATGTATGTCTACAAAAGTTTGTATCCCACTATGATGCATGAATACAGTGAACCAATAAAAAAAATTGACTTTGGATTTATAATAGTCATATGAATAATAATTAAAAATGGTCACTAAACTCATGCAATTCCCAGACGTGTTTTATAGTGAGATATTTATAATTAAACTATCTGCTTATTATGTATTTTTATGTTAGTATCTAGTCACCTCAGCCTCAGTACAGGGTAAAAGCAAAGAATCAAAGATCCCAGGAATCAAGAAAAAAAAAAATCTTGAATTGGGGAAGCTCACACTCAAGACAGGGGGAACACATTGGAACACAAAGCAATTTCAATGATATCACAGAGAAACTCTTCCATGGATAACACAGAAATAGGCACCATGGTTTTCTCCAAATATCTAAGGAAACTATGCCTCCATCAAATCCCATTTAGCAGACACTGTTTCTATGGATTTAGTTTTTGATAAGTCCAACCAGACAGATAGAATTGCCTATTTATTAACTTGGATCATTTGGATAAATATGCTTTATAAATGCTATTTTTGGATGTTGTGTTGCTAAAAATAGTTCTAAAACATGCACAAGATAAAGAAGTGAACTTATGTATTAAGGATGTAACAAGAATATTTTCTTTTTATATTTTTTTCTTCTCAACCCATTGGAAGGAAGTCATTTTTTATTATCTAAACTAAAAAAGAAGCATACTGGTACATTAGCTAATAAATATTGAGATTTCTTGCTAGTGACAGCCTTTCACTAAAGAATAAATATTACAAACTTCTGTAATAACTAATGCAATTGTATGAGTGAGGTTCTGTCACCATCCCCACTTTATAGAAGACGTCACTGGTGCACTAACCTGATATGTAGCTTGCCCAAGGTCAGAAACGTGATGTGGTGAGACCAGGATTCAAGCAGAGAGTCTGGCCTGGAGTTTCTGACTTAATTACTTCACACCACACTGTTACTTTCATCCAGTCATATTATTATGGCACACACATAGAGGATGACCAAAGGAAGGTCTAAAATTGGTTTTGAAAAATAAGGAGACACTAGTGTACAACCTCATTGCATGTCTTCTCTTCAATGGGATCCTGTCATCTGTCCTATGACTCTTATCTCTTCCACTGCTCAGAAGGAACCATTAGATCAGCCTAGGGGAAGACATGCAGATCCCAATCCATAAAACTTGCTGCACAATTCATAGAGAATAAGTAATTACTTATGCTGGCTAAGTATTTTGTTGCCAATGACACATATTTGGGAAGGAAATGTAAGCGGTAAGTTCTAAGAAGATTTTAAATACAGCAAACTAACAAAGGCAGAGTCTTCAGCCATGTAAAATGCAGCAAAATAAGGTCTTCATACCTATGTTTAACAATGCCAGCTAAAAGAGAATGGGTTATCTTTAAAGAAATGCCACAGCAATTACAGTGAAGGACAATTACAGTTAATTGTCCTCTGTCCAACACAATGCTAAATTTAAGAAATGAGAAGTAGGTATTTAAAATAGTTAAATACTAGGAGTAATTAACTTTTGTGGAATTTTGTACAATAAGTAGTATCTCACTTAGTAAAACTTCAATTTTGTTTTTCTGGTTGTTTCTTAAGTCCAAGACTGGTCGGTTGTCTCTTTTGTTGTTGTTGCTGTTTATTTTTTTGTGTGTGTGGTATTGGAGCATTACCAAATTTTTTTTAATTTCAGAAACCTTTGTTTTATTGCATTGTAATCATATCATGACAAAGTTCAGGGTGATAGAGTTGACGTGCACACAGTGCACGTTTATCCCCCCTTAGTGCTCACCCTGCTCTCTCTCACTCCCCACCTTCTTCATAGTTTCTCAAACTAGTTCAACCAAGTTAGAAAACAGTGAAGAGCATCCTTAGCAGAATGGGAATGAGCCTACCATACAACCCAGCTGGATCATTCCTGGGTATCTACCCAAAGGAACTGAAACCAGACTACCATAGTAATACATGCAGAACTATGTTTATATCAACAGAATCCATAACTGCCAAAGTTATAAAACCAGTCAAAGTATTCATTAGCAGATGAATAGATAAAATATTATGGTATATATACACAATGGAATTATACAAATTATGTTATGTGCAGGGAAACGGATGGAACTGGAAAATATTATACTGAGATTAGAATATTCATGGGTGTTCTACCACTGATCTCCACTCCCATGCTTTATTTCATTTTTTATTTTGAGACACAGATTTTCTAAGCCTTGAGGACCTTGAAAAATTGTTGCAGCTGACCTGGAACCTGTTTGTTTCAGCCTTGTAAGCAGTAAAATTAGAGGCGTGTGCCACCATGCCCGGTAAGCTGGTCAGTTTCATGATGCTAGACTAGGTGAATAAAATAGATACATTGAAATAGGGAATATATATATATATATATATATATATATATATATATATATATATATATATATATACTTAGTTTCATTATAACCAATTTTTATTATTCTTAATTTTTATTGGTGTATTATAATTGCATATAATAGTAAGAAGCATAGTTACATGTTTAATTCTTTTTTCTACCCTAAAGTTTTTCTGCCCTAGATTAAACCCCCTCAGTGTAGCAACAATGAATGCTAAATTATCACTCTGCTCTCTGTGCCTTTGATAGCGATTAGAATAAGAGGAGTCCAATGAAGTGTTGGCTGAATGGATATGTCCATCTGGCTGGTTATGGATAATTCTTTCTTAAATCTTCCCCAAGGTATACACATTGTTAAATATCTACTGGGCTGAAAACTTATTTCAAATAACTCACTATATATTAGTTACTCCATAAGGCATCATGAGAGCACTGGACAGGACACCCATCAATAGGAGAATCCTACTGTGGAGAAAACAGGTAAGCATTTATGATATGGTGTTTCAAGGTTTGTTGAAGTAAGGATTATGTCAGAAAGAATCCCCTGCTTAATCCCACTTGGAAATCCAGTGGTTGAGAATTCAGAGAAGAAACTAGGAGAAAGTAAATATTTAAGATGCCTGGAACAGGCATTTTTAAAATAAGGACTTTAAGATCATATGAACAGGAATAAATAACAGTAGTATATACTTGTGTACACATGACATCCAAGCTTGCGTAAATATATGAAAGCAGAGAATATGAAGAAGAAAAACAAAGAAAAGATGGAAGATAAAGGCAAAACAATCAAATAGTAAATAGATTATTTATAAACAATGCTCAAAAGTTTAAACTCTGTACAATGGGCCAATATTTTCCAGACAAATTGTAACAGTCCCACCTAAATGCCAAAATGTAATAAATTAAATAAAAATTAAAAACTTCTATTACTATATCTAACTGGGTGACAAAGTCTGCACTGAATACACCCAACAGACATTTCATTTCTTGTAACTCAGAATTTCACCAAATCATTTGACTGTAAAATGGGTCTGGGTGCTCAAACATAAGTATAAAGTATTAGCAAATCTACATTAAACATTTTATGAATCATTATAATAAAGGATATTTTAAGCCAGGACCATTGGCATTATTTCATATCTCAGAAGGAGAACCCTGAACAAGAAAATACGGAAGTGTAAGAAAGTGAAGAACACAATTAAATCACTAAGACAAAAGTCAGAAATTTTAAACTAAGGCAGTAAAAATAAGAAGGCAATATAGGAAATAAATTTGAAACATATTTAAAAAGAAGGTCTTGGTGAATCACTTGCTACGGTAGTTACAGAGATGGACGAGTGTGTGTTTTCTAGAATTCAGACTAGATAATTATTTAGTGGTAGCATCAACAGGAAGAAAAATGGACACTGTTAAAAGTAAAACAAATATACATTTATGAAAATTAAGTTAAAAGCTACTGTGCAATATATAATTGGAGCTATGAAATAGGAAGTTGACATATGTTTGTTTCATTCACGCCACTTTTAGAATGCATAATTTTATGTGTACTTAACATAGCCCATTGTTTTAGATTTAAAGTCCTTGAGGTTGCCGGGCATGGTGGTGCACGCTTGTAATCCCCATGCGTGGGAGATGGGGACAGATTGGGAGCCAGCCGCGCTGGCTTAAGAGACCCTGTTTCCACATTAAAAAAAAAAAAAAAAAAAAAAATGAGAGTGTATCCCATGGGAGTGTATCCCGGAGATAGAAGGGCTTCCAGGAACCCCAGTACCACCAAAAAATAAATAAAGTCCTTGAGGCAAACATATAATGCAAGATACATAATTCAAGTTGTAGAATTGTTTTCTTATCAAGTTTAAACATATAATGAGTCCAGTTGGGAAAGGAGGTGGTATTGCCCACATGTTCATCATTTATGTTGACTTTGTTGAAAGGACCAACTCAAACAAGCTTTACAAACACAACACACAGATATACAAGCCCATCCTAGACATGAATATGGGGACCAGGAGTCTAAAATGACCTTAGAAGGAAAAAGGATTTTAACAGTCTCCTTTCCTGTCACTCTCCACATTTCTAGAATTATCTGACTATTCTGAAATAATGGATTTCTCTAGGAAGTCCTTGGTTAGGGCATCTAGAAAGCTGTCAGGGCAGAGGAGAAAAGAAATATTATGTGTGCCTGGCTCTCTCTGGGCTGTAAGAAACAGAAGTAAACCTGAATCTCCAATTATCTGCCCCACCAAGTGGAGCTTACTGACTTGGGAAAAGACCCAAGAATTCAGCTTGCAGATATGATACGCAAGCAAGAAACTACGTATGGGAGACTCCATTCTCTAAAAGTACAGACACATAAGCAAGTGGCAAATGTCAACTGATTACAGAAATCAATCAGTGATAGGAATCAAAGACAAATACCTGCTGCAACAGTCAGATATGAACAATTTCCTGATATTTTCGGTTCCCAGGAAGAAGCTTCTATATATTTAACATTTTCATCAGCAAAAAGTTTATGAAAGAACCTGTTTTTATATTGTCTATCTTGGCTATGTCTGCATAAATTATACAAAGAAATGTTCATCAGTACATTAGTTCAAGAGCCAGCCTTGGTGGTACTGGTGGTATATGCCTAAAATACAAGTACTTGGTAGGTTGAGATAGTAGAATCACAAATTCAAAGCTAGTGTCAACTTAGCAAGGCCCCCAGAAACTTAGTGGGAACCTGTTTCAAAATAAAAAACAAATATGGTGAAATTACAGCTCAGAAATAGAATGTCCCTGGGTTTAATCCCCAGTACTATTATACATATATGTATATTATTTAACTAAAAGTGAATAGGTAATGAGTCTTAGACTTATAATTAACATAGGTTATAAATTTTAAAGATTTCTTTTTATTATTAGTACATTGTATTCATATATCATAATGGGACAAAAAACTTGTGTAGACATACGTGCAAACATCGCCCAGTTTGTCCCTACCCAATACCTATCCCAGTTTTTCCCCATTCCTCTTTTTCACACTTGGCTTAGTGGCTGAGATCAATATGTTTGTTTAAGTACATCCTGTGCTTTAAAGAGTTTCCTTTTTCCCCCGCTCCCATCCCTTCAGTCAGGTTGCCTTATTTTCTCCTCTATAGGATCTCCTTTTTCATCTAGAGTTCCTCCTATGACCCATTTCTCCTTAGCTTTCACATATTAGGGAAAGCACTTAATTTCTGATTTCTTGTGACTAATCTTGCTTACCATTTCTCTGAGAATGATATAATTGTGTTTTTTATGTCTGAGCAAAATTCCATTGTGTACATATCCCACAGTTTTGTAATCCATTCATCTGTTGATGGGCATCTTGGCTGGTTTCATAGTTTGGCAGTGGTGAATTGTGCAGCTATGAACATGAATATGCATGCATTGGTTTGGTAGTTTTATTTCCTTTCTTTTGGGTAGATACCCAGAAGTGGTAGTGCTGGATCGAATGATAAATTTGTTCCCATTCTTCAAAGGATCTTCCATACTGTTTTCCAAAGTGGTTGAACTAATTTGCAATCCCACCAACACTATTTTAGAGTTCCCACTTCTCCACATTCTTCCCAGCATTTGTTGTTGTGTTTTGAATGATTGCCATTCTAGTTGGAATTAGGTAGAATCTCAGGCATCTCTCTGATTGCCAATGATGTTGAGCATTTTCTAATGTATTTATTGGCCATTTGAATTTCTTTTTTGTGAAGTGTCTATTTAGTTCACTTGCCCATTTTTGGTTGGATTATTTGTTTTGTTAGTGTTGAGTGTCTTGAGATCTCTGTATATTCTAGATATTAGTCCTCTATTGGAGGAGTAGGCAGCAAAAATTTTCTCCCATTTTGTTGGCTCCTGACTGAGGTTCTTGACAGTTTCCTTAGCTGAACAGAAGGTCTTCAGTTTAATGGAATCCCATGTATTGATTCGTCTTTTATGTTCTTGTCCTTGTTATCCCCACACTTGGGAGGCAGAGACAGGAGGATCACGCAGGTAGAAGCCAGACTCACTGGCTTAAGAGACCCTGTTTCCAAATAAAATATAAAATAGGTTGGGGAGTTTAGCCTGGAGGTAGAAGGGTTCCATCCCCAGTACTACCAAAAAATAAAAATAAAATAATTTCCAAGTCTCTGATCCATCTTTAATTGACTCTTATGCTGGGTGAGAAAGTAGAATTTATTTCCATTTTTCTGCATATGGTTAACCAGTTTTACTAGCACCATTTGTTGAACAGACTATCTTTCTTCAAGTGAACGTTTTTGGCCCCTTTGTCAAAAATCAACTGGATGTAAGTATGTGGATTTGTTTGAGTCTTCTATTCTGCTCCATTTGTCTATGTACCTGTTTATCTACAATAAGCCCATAACCAACATCATTTTAATTGGGGGAAAACTTTGATAATTCCCCCTAAAAAAAGGAACAAGACAAGGATGCCCATTATCACCACTTCTTTTCAATATAGTATTTGAGACCCTAGCCAGAGCAATAGGGCAAGAAAAGAAAATCAAAGGAGTATAAATAGAAAAAGAACTCAAACTTTCAAAATTTGCAGATCGCATGATACTATACTTAGAAGACCCAACACACTCAACCATAAGACTTAGAACTGATCAACAAATTTAGCAAAGTGTCTGGATACAAAATCAATCTAAAAAATTCCACTGAAAAAGAAATTCAGAAAACATTTCCATTCAGCATTCCCCACAAAAAATGCTAGGAATAAACTTAACCAAGGAGGTAAAAGACCTCTACAAAGAAAATTATAAAACATTGAAAAAAGAAATCAAAAGATCTTAGAAGATGGAAAGATCTTCCATGTTCATGGGTAGGCAGAATGAACATCATTAAAATGCCCATACTTCCAAAAAGTGGTCTATAGATTCAACACAATACCCATTAAATTTACCAAGATCATTCCTCACAGACATAGAAAAATCAGTGCTTAAATTCATTTGGAACAACAAAATACCCAGAATAGCCAAAGTAGTTCTCAGCAACAAAAACCATGCAGGAAGAATCACAATACCTGCCTTTAAACTATACTACAAAGCCATTGTAATAACAAAAAAGCATGTACTGGCATAAAAATTTCTTAATAAACTATTATCTCATTTTTTTAAAAAAATATTTAAAATACAAAAAGAAAATAGCCACCATTTTAAAAATGCTATACCTAAGTATATTTAAACTATTTTACTCCAAGTACTACTTTACATTTATATATTAGTCATAAAATATTATATTCCAGTTAGTTGTTAGCATAGTGTACATGTACAGTGTGTGCACCACATTTATATTATTAGAGCACTCTGGTTTGTTCATATAATTGACCTTGCCAGTAAGTTTCATACTTTTTGATGTTTTCTTCTTACTCATTAACATTACTTTTAGTTTGAAGAACTCTGTATATCACTTCTTGTAGGACATGTCTAATAAAAGTATATTCTCTCAATTATTTGGGGATATCATCTCTCCTCTTTTTCTAAAAGATAGCTTTGCTGGGTATAGACTATTTGGGTGGAAGTTCCCCCTACACTTTGGCTTTATAAAAATTTGCTGAAAAGTCTGCTGACAGGTGGATTGGGACACCCATATGTGCAATTTGTTTCTTTTCTCTTGCTCCATTGAGAAACATCTCATCTTCTTTTTATGGTTTTATTGCAATATCCCTTGGCATAGATTTGGTGAAATTAGGTCTGACAGATGACACTTATCCTTCTTGTACCTGAATATTTGTACATTTCTCTACTTCTGAGAAGTTATCTCTTAATATCTTTTTAAAATGCTTCCTAACTCTTTGTCATTCTCAATTCCATCTTGAACCCCCCTAACCCAAATCTTTGCTTTTTTCATACTGTCCCAATGTTTCTGTATACTTTTCCTCATTTCTCCTTCTCTTTTGTTCATCAAGTATTGTATTTCAAATACCTGTGTTTGTAATAGTTCTTTTATTTGAGTTAGTCCTATTTATGCCTTTTATTATTATTTTACAGTACTGGAGATTAAACTTAGAAGTATTTTACCTTCAAGCTATACCCCCAGACCCTATTTTATTTTTTATTTTTGAAACAGAGTCTCACTAAGTTGATGAGAGTCTACTTGTTTATGCTGTCCTCAAACCCATGATCCTCCTGTCTCAGCCTTCCAAGTACTGTGATTACAAGTGTGTCATACCACTCCCATCATCTACCACATTTTAAATTTTATTTAGTGTATTTTTTAGCTCATTCCGTTTTATTTTTTGAATTGCTTTCTTTTATGTATTAAGTTTCTATGTTTTACATTGATAAACATATCAAAGTCAATCACTAAACCAAACATGAGAATGAGGAAAGGCAGAGGGAATGGGGTAGAAATTTGGGAAGGACTAAATGAATGATGTGTGCACATATGCCTCTACTATTTTGTAACTCATTAAGATGTATGACTACTATTCACCAGCAAAAAATTAAGAAAATATTAAATAATTTCCTTGTATTTTCTTGAAGCTCGCTGAGTTTCCTTACAATAGATGTGTTGGAAGAGGTTATGGTTTCCCGAAAACTCCTTTTTTTTAAATTTCAATGTGGATCATATTGAAAATGGCATACATTCAGACTGTTCTTGGTGTCTTCTTCCCCCCACTACCAACAATGAGTGTTCAGGTTAGCCAGGCTACATTCATACTTTTACACATATTCAGATGTGATGCTTGTTGGTGTGTGATATCATTTGGTATAGAAGGATAAAACATTTATTCCACTCTTTGGGATCTGGCATTATTTGATCCTGTCTTCCCAGAAAGCCTAATGGAGTTACTTATTTTCTCTGGAACTATGGTCATTTCCACTGTGTCAGCACTAGATGAAGAATTCAGCCCACATTGTCATAAGCCCATTGTTGGCATATCGTAACTATTCCTAGATAGTAATCCAAGCCCAGGTTCAGCCCAAATCTGCAGTGCATATGCTGTTCACTATAAATTGAAGGACTGCCTATTACACATTCCCTGTCTCTCCAAACCTCTCCTTGAGACTCATATGGGTTTCTGTACCATGTCCACATCCCTTGGTTTGTGGTTGGAGACTGCAGGATCCTCCTGGGCAGAATAACTGAGTAGAGATCAGCCTCAGGCAATTCTGTCCTATCTGTGGCTATCAACTCTGAAAACCTGTGTCATTCTGATCTTACAGCCACCAAGACCAACAGAGCAGTAAAAGACCTATACTGCTATGTGCCACCTACTACTGGGGTGAACGTAGGACCCAAAACTACGTCAAGGAGTCACCGGTGATGTTACATAGAACAGAAGTCTGATTGACAATAGCCCCTGTCTCCCTCCTAGCACTGGAGGTTTTTTCCTGGAGATTTTTCTGTATTCAAGGATATGAGGTATTAGGGTCTTCCCATGTTAGGTTTCAACAATTTAGCATTATTTACAGGACAAAATTCTAAGCTTATTACCCTTTTCTAACAAAAAAGAGAGAGATGAGGTTTTGCTTACTTCTATGCTGCCTAGGGTTTGATTTTTTAAAATTATTTCTCATTGTCATGTACGTTTATGCTCACTTGGGTTACACCAAAACTTCACAGCAGTAGGAACCTTCACGGACTCAAAGGTGCATGAGGCTCTGGGCTGCAGCCAGCCCATTCTACCAATGCACAGGTTACAGCCTGGCATTGGACAGGTCTAGACCGCCATCTGTGAGCATTGGTCTGGTAATAGCTGGGCTGCTTGAGATTGCAGGAGGATAGCAGAGACAGTCCCTCAGCTACTGAGCATAAATCTCACAACCACAGGGACCTGCAGTCTCAGGAAGGTGAGGGTGAGCTCCCGGCCCCTCTAAGACACAGGGAGGAGTTTGAAATAGGGGTGAGGCCAGTAACTTTTTACTTCTTGATTTCTTCAATGTCCCTTTTTACTATAAGAGAACTAGGCACTATGGTTTCTCACTAAAATTTCTTAGTTCTGCTTTTTTATAAAATTTTATTTTTATTTTAAATTGGTTTATTGTAGTCATATATCCTAATGGGGTACAAGATAGTAGAGACATAATCACACATCACTCATTTAGCCCTTCCCCAATTTCCACCCCATTCTCTCCCGATTCTTTCTTCTCATGTCTTAGTGATTAACTTTGATATGTTTATGAATGTAAGTCATGTACAGTATGGAATTTCCCTATTTTCCTCTCATCCCCCTCATTTCACATATTTGTTCATCTATGCTTTCTCTTTAGCTTTTACAAAGGGATTTTTGTGAGTGAACAACTGTTCAAACTCGGCTGTCTGTGGAGAGACAATCACTGAAATCATCTTACTCAGCTTCCACCTTGCTCCACCTCAATAGCTGTTTTTAATTTCTCAGGAAACTCCATACTGTTTTCATAATGACTCTACTAATTTACATTCCCACCAACAGTGTGCAAAGCTTCCTTTTTCTCCACATCTATGCCAACACTCTTCTTTTATATTCTTGATCATAGTCATTATAACAGGTGTGAGGTGATAACTCAGTGTAATTTTAATTTACATTTCTGTGATGATTAATGATGTTGAGTTTTATTCTCGTATGCCTGTTGACCACTTTATGTCATTTAAGAAATATCTACTTAAGTTGTCTGCTCATTTCTTTATCATGTTATTTCTTATATATTTTGAACATCAGCTCCATATGTGTATGATTTCAACTCTTCCCTCCTATCTCCTTTAGTTAGGTTGCCTTAATTGCTCATCTGTCCTTTCTCCTCTGTCTGGAGTTCCTCCTATGACCCGTTTTCTCCATAACTTCCACATGTTAGGGAGAACATCCGATTTCTTACTTTTTTTGACTGACTAATCTCACTTAACATAATGTTCTCTAGTTCCATCCATTTCCCTGTAAATGATGTAATTTGTTCTTCTTTATGGCCAAGTAAAATTCCACTGTGTACATATCCCATAGTCTTGTAATCCATTCATCTGTTGTTGGACATCTTGTTAACAATATCTTTAACATAGATGTTCTAATCCATAAACATGGAATAACTTTCTATTTTTATCTTCTCCAGTGTTTTTAATCAGGGTTTTATAGTTTGTCATGCACTGATTCTAACCTTTTTTTTTGCAGTTATTGTAAATTGAAAAACTCAAAACAGTAGAAGTTATATATGACAAGCCTATAAGTAACATAATTAACATTGAAATGTTAAAACCCTTTTCTCTAAAATCAGGATTAAGAAAAGAATGCCCACTCTCTTCTTTTTTTTTTTTTTGGTGGTGGTACTGGGGTTCCTAAAAACCCTTCTACCTCCGGGCTACACTCCCACAAACCTATTTTTTATATTTTTATTTGGAAACAGGGTAACTTAAGCCAGCGAGGCTGGCTTCAAACCTGCGCAATCCTGTCTCCACCTCCCAAGCACAGGGATTACAAGCATGCGCCACCACGCCCTGCATCCCACTCTTACAACTTCTATACAATATAGTTCTACACATCTAAAGCAATTAGACAATATGTAAAATTCATCTAAACTGGAAAAGAAGTTAACTCATCTGTTTCAAGTTAATGTGATCTTTTATGTAGAAAATCCTAAACCCTAAACAAAAAAAACTAATATTAACAAATTAATTCATTAAAATTATAGGATATAACCCCAACACACAAAAATCAGCAGGGTTTCCATACATACTAATTGTGAGCACTCTTTACTATTAAATAAGAGTTTCATACCATTCATGCAAGAATGGTTGCTATTGCTCTTAGAGATCTGTTTTGCAGTTAACTTGGTGCTGCTTATGCTAAATTTTTCTTTCTCTTTTCCATCAGTTTACTAAAGATTTGAGTAAGCTTCAAAGTCATGGTCTCAGAGATTATAAAGCACAAACATACAAATATACATACACAATGAAAAAAAGCATTTTTAAACAATGAGGTAGAGTTCATAAATTTTGATAAATAGTTTAATTACTAAATTATTTAATCATACGAATATCATGTTCATTTCTAATGCACTTTTTATTTTAAAAGAGACATTAGTCAGAAGATAAATTTCAAACATAGGTCTATTAAGCTGGTTTGAAAACTTAGAAGTCTACCAGTAAATTCTCTCAGCTTTTTCCCAAAAGCAAGGGTATTAAAAGATATATGTGACTATTTTCTTAAAATCTAACCATTGCCAAACTATGGAACCAGCCAAGATGTCAATCAACAGATGAATGGATTACAAAACTATGAGATATGTACACAATGTAACTGTACTCAGCCATAAAGAAAAACACAATTATGACATTTACAGGAAAATGGATTGAACTGGAGGACATTATGCTAAGTGAGATTAGCCAATCACAAAAATATGAAATCAGATGGTTTTCATAATATGTGAAAGCTAGGGGGAAATGGGTAACATGAGGAGCTCTAATTGAAGAGGGAGATTCTACATATGAGCAAATAAGGTGACCTAACTGAGGGCATAGGAGGGGGGGGCTCTCTAAAGCACATGATGTACTTAAAAAGCATATCAAAGCCAATAATGGGAAGGAGGGAGGTGGAGAGAATGGGGTGAGAATTGGGTAAAGGCTAATTGGGTTATTTGTGCATGCATGTCTCTACCATCTTTAATTCCATTAAGATATATGACTACAATAAAAAATGTAAATCTCAGATGAGCATTTTTTATAAGAATAAGTATTCAAACAAGAAACAAGCATTGTTGCTTCCTGGTCAACTTTCAGTTAAGACCTACGTAAAAGCTTTGTATAAATGGGGAATCAGAAGATTTGAGAGTCCAGTGTTACCATTGTGACCCTAGTAAACTAGGCTTTTATTTGTTTTCTTTTAAGAAAATTAATTGTGATCAAAAGATGCACATACATCTATCAGAGTTTTGCATAAATATTTTTCTCTTTATTCAATTATATGTCTACTCATATTTGTGACCATACTCATTCTTAACAACCAGTGATATACATGGAATACAGAACCCCTCAGCTTACGGAGTAAGTATGGGTAGAAATCTGAGACTAAGAAAAGGTCTTGGGATCAATTAAAGATAAAAATATATTATGAAATTTGATAAATATCATGTTTTATGACATCACCATATGCCTGTTGGCACTAGTCTCCATGTTAATAAAAATATTCATGATGTTGTTTTAATTGGGAGAGTTAAGTTGACCTTTTGCCCATTATATTGGTTTTCTATTACTATTATTATTACAAGATACAATCGATTTATCAGCTTAAAATACCAATTTATGAAGTCACAGCTCCATAAGTCTGGAGTTCAGCAGAACATATCTGGATTCTCTGCTCAGGGTTTTATAAGTCTGAAATAAAGCTATTAGCTAGAGCCCCAGAATACCAAATTCACTTGTTCTTTTTAAGAAAAAAATACTCTGAGTCAGGCATGATGGCACATGCTTATGATCCCAGTCCTTGGGAGGCTGAGACAGGAGGATCTAGGTTCGTGGCCAGCTTCAGCTCCTTAATGAAGCTTTCTGCAACTTAGTGAGACTCTGGTTCAAAAATACAGAGTAGCCGGGCGTAGTGGCGCACGCTTGTAATCCCCGCGCTTGGGAGGCGGAGACAGGAGGATCGCGCAGGTTCGAAGCCAGCCGCGCGGGCTGGCTTGGGAGACCCTGTTTCTAAATTTAAAAAATGTAAAAATAGGTCTGGGAGTGTGGCCCAGAGGTAGAAGGGCTTCCAAGAACCCCAGTACCACCAAAAAAAAAAAAAAATACAGAGTAAAACATTGGTCTTGGGGTGCAGCTTGGAGTTATAATGCTTTTGGGTTCAATCCCCAACACCACACACACACACACACACACACACACACACACACACACACACACATACTTTGTACTCCCTTTGGCACTTCCATGACCTTAGTTTTTCAATAATCTCCAATCATACCCAAGACTACTACCAGCCCTCTGGATTCTTCTAGCATCCCCCCCAGGGGTCTGTTATCTCAGACTTTGGGAATCTATAGCTGAGCCCTCACCTGGAGGCAGTAAGGCAAAATCTACTCTTAGTGGATTGATTTAGTCTACATGGAGAATTCAGTCTTTCCAGTAACCCCAGTTACTGTTTCCTTGTTGTGTGTCAGCAGGAGGCTGCTCCCTGCTCATAAAGACTGTCCCATGCCCTTCCACATGGCTTCTTTATCAGAAGCCTGTCAGCACATCAAGTCCTTCTTTAGCTGTGAGCCTCTCACTTCATCTCTGTGACCAACCAGAGTAAGCTCTATGCTTTTAAAACACCTGGATGATTAAGTCAGGTCCAGCCAGCTCTGACCTAAAATTGCCCTATTTTTTATTATTATTTTTTTTATTGTTGGTGGTACTGGGGTTCCTGGAAACCCTTCTACTTCAAGGCTACCCTCCCAGACCTATTTTATATTTTTATTTGGAAACAGGGTCTCTTCAGCCAGCACGTCTGGCTTTGAACCTGCAATCCTCCTGTCTCCGCCTCCCAAGCGCGGGGATGACAAGCGTGCGCCACCACGCCCGGCCTATAAAATTGCCTTATTTTAAGATGAACTGATATGCTACTTTAAATGATCGGCAATATTACTTCATAGCAATATCGAAATTAATATTTGATTGACTACCTGAAAGAATATGTCTATATAATATTTTCCAGGAATTTGGGGGTTGCCTTAGAATTCTGCCCACCATATACCTATGGAAGTGGTTCCATATGCACATACAAGTTTATATCCTGAGAGACTGTCCTTTTTCTATCAAAAGAGGAACCCTATAATGTGCCCAAATTCAATTGCTGTAGTGAAAACCTGCAATGAAGGCTGGATCCTACAGTTGAGCCTCCATAGTCCTAGTTGGTCCTAGTTGTTTTTTTTTTTTTTTTTTTTTTTTTTTTTTTTTTTTTTTTTGTGTGTGTGTGTGTGTGTGGTACTGGGGATGGAACTCAGGTGCATTCTACCTCCGAGAGGCACCCCAGTCCTATTTTTTACTCTTTATTTTGAAACAGGGTCTCACTGAGTTGCAAAGAGCCTCCCTAACTAGTTGAGGCTGTCCTTGAACCTATATCCTCCTGTCTCAGCCTTCCAAATGCTAGGATTACAAGCTTGCACCACCATGCCCAGCTCCATGGTCATGGTCCTAGTTCTGAAAGTCAGCAAAATGATTGTTAATGCCAGTGGCTGGCTCATTCTTACTTTTCAACAAATATAGTCCCTGATGCCCTAAATGAGGTGTTTAAGTCTTTAATAGCAGGGTAAATATACTCTTTGATGGCATGCAGAGAAACTTGAATTGCTGATTTTTTAAATGTGTACATATTCGTTACTTTAAAAATGTCTATTCTTAGAACTAGAAAATAATTTTTATTTTTTACTCTAAGATACTAGAGAGTGAATCCAGAGGCATTTTACCTGCAAGGTTAATCTCCAGCCTTTCTTATTATTTATTTTTATGTCTTGAAGCAGGTTCTTGCTAGGTAGCTGAAGTTGGTCTTGAACCTGTGATCCTCCTGTCTTAGCCTTCCAAGTACTGGGATTACAAATATGCACCACTATGCCCAGCAGAACCACCCAGTAGTATTTTATAATACACAAAAATCTTTAAAAGACAACTAAGACTCCTCAACTCCTGGACCTGAGTAGTTTATACCAGAATTATATATAAGAAGCAAACATAAGGCATATTTTTTAAAAATCACATGGAAATTCAAGGGCCTGATGCCTGATATTTACATGTATTAACATTTAGTAATATCCCACCGCTTTGTAATTAGAGTCGACTCCCAAGAGGTACAGCATAATTGCTCATTTTGTACATGTGGCACTTTTGGATCAAGAAGTGATTAAAATATTTATATTGCACAGCTTGCTCAATGCACTTATATTATCAGGTTAATTTACTTTGATTCTCTGTGCCTCAGTACTTTTACTTTATTTTCTCTAAAATGGCACTTGAAAGAAAACCTTTCATTGTAGGCTTAACATCCAGTTGTATTTCTAAAATAAATATAATGATGATAGATTAATATTGAGGTTATTTTACATTGATATAAATATATTCTTATGGTTATATTTGACATTTTTTGCAGTCCCTTAAGTATAGAACACAAAAGAGACTAATATTAAAATGACTTGGAGTAGGGCTTTTGTAAGTGATAAATTTTGAATTAGTAATTTATTAGTGATATATAATTTCAAGTTTTTTGTCTATATAAGGAAATTTATTTCCTAGGTTTAAAAGATTTCTAATTATGATTAAAATGTTAAGGAACAGTATGATAGCTACATGTATCGGCTCACGTTTTATTCATATATTGTAAACCTTGTTCCATTTCTTTTTATGTAAATATCTATGTGTATTTGTCTTATACTTTTCTAGCTTTACTATATTTTCCCTTGGAGGTGTAAGTCCTTGATGTTGTGTTTTGGGAAATATATTACTTATTAGATCTCTGAACAGTTTAATAAAAGTAGCCCCTGAAATCACACACAGCAAAAAGCTATATTTGGAAATTGGTTTTCAAAGACCTCCATTGCAAATTATCTGTGTTATGAGGTCAAAAGCTAGTTAGGAAAATAATTATCCAGCCTTGAGAATGCACAGCTCTGGCACCAGCCATAGCTAAGAAAATTAGCTTTGGGCACTTCTGACTTAAGCTAAAATAAAGATGAAGTGTGTATGAGAGGTTTAATTAAGTGGCCAAGATACAAATCCCCTCTTAGTAATTTGTAGGAAACTATGCTACCGAAAATCAAATCTGCCCATAATGAATTTTAATGTCATTTTTGAAGTAGGCTCAGGAAATTCTGGCTTCAGCCTGAGGGCCAGGGGAGGCAGTGAGCTCCTATCTTGAAGTCCCGCTACCCTCAGGACAGGGACTGAAGATGGAGGAACTGTCAGAACTTGGTGCCCCATTACTGTTAAACACTTATTGCCCGCAGTGTCTGTCAGCATGAAAGGAAAGGAAACAGAAGCTTGTCCAGTTAGACCCTAATATCCAGATGACATTGTTGTAGTCCCTTAAGCCAAAAAAAAAAGAAAGAAAGAAAAATAAAACAAGAATTAAGCAGGAAAAGAGACATGCCAAAATATGAATGTATAAGATCTGTACAGCCAATAAAAGACCTCTGCATCCACACTATTGATTTTACCTGAAGGCAAAATGTTCCTTTCTGTAGCAAACTAACCAACAGAATAATTTCTAAACAAAGAGAAAGGCAGGGGGAAGCCTGTAAAAGAGATTAAATCATCTGGAAAGAACCAGGTAGATGGAGAAGGGATCCAGTTGGTAATCTTTGAAAATCAACAAGAAATATATCATTTTAGTGAGGTGTCTGAATTTGCCCTCCTTTGAATATGAAGTTTCTCCTAAAAGATGAAGTCACAAAACAAAGGAAGGCAAATTAATTAAAAATCCCAACATATTCTGGGAAGTTCAGGACTACAGAGGGGCCGTTGTGAGACAAGCTTTAGGATTTCTCTGAATCCCAAAAGCTTCTTCAGAATTGGACAGGTGAATGTACCAGGGAACCTACACCTATCTCTGAGAACTTCTAGAAGAAATCAGTGCTTCAAGGACATTTTTGCCTTAGATGGGTTTTGACCCAGGCATGGGTCATACACACTTGCACTAGTTCTCAAAGATAACAGGAGTTGGTGCAAGTGAGTCCTGTCCTGCCCCCATGGCACAGAATCCCCCTGGTTTCACTGCTTACAGGACTTGCTAAGTGTCAGCTCTGAGAGCCAGCCCAATCATGACCATCAGCAGCCAGCTATTTCTGTCTGTCTGCCTTTTGTCCTGGCATCACCATGTGTCTGACCACTTCCAGCCATCACCAGAAGTTTGTAGATATGAAAAGTTTACAGTAAGATCCTGGTAACCAGGCTATCTCAAAAGAAGTTTCTGATCTTTGCCATGTGCTGACTTCTGCAGTCTAAATACTCCCACCATGTCTGTGGGTCTGACAAATATCCACATGACAGGAAACAGAAGCTGAGACATTGAGTTGGGATGAGAGGTGCCCAGCTGTTGCTGTGTAGCCCTAGAAAGAGAGCTGTAGCATTTTCCAAATGCAATGGTAAAGCCCAGTGAAAGGAGATCCCAAATTAACAATGAAGAGCAGAGCACCATGCCAGCCTTGCAGGGACCCTACCCGGCCTGCTTTCCTTCTGCAAGTGATGAGTTTGGAGCTCTTAGTAGCTTATGTGAGGGCTGGGGGTGTAGCTCAGTGGTAGACAGCTAGCTGAGCATAGTTGAGGTCCTGAGTTCAATAGTTTATTTGATAAACACGTCCTCAATCAGATTTTTAGTGTCATTGGAAGTATGATGCTGTTTGTCTTTGGAGATTTACAGACATACAGATGCTAAGCATCCCCTTTCTTACCCTCTCTTCATATCCTTTCACAGACACATGTCCAGAAAAGCCTTCTTTTTCTCAAGAGAGCAGCCTATAGGAAGGCAAAGTTAACCAACCTCAATACATGCTGTGAGACATTGCATTACACATCCACCTGATTCACGTATTCAGCAAGTATGCATTCTGTAAGCAGACTCAACCCCAGAAAACAGAAATAAAAGGATATATGTATTAACATAAGACTGGGAAGCAGAGTGCCAGGTTCAGAAGAACACAGGCAGATCATGAGGAAGGTGAGCTTAGAACCCTCAGGCACATGGAGAAGCTTCCATCATGTCTGGAATTTCTCTTATCTTAGGGAATCTTCAGTTCTTCTCCTAAGTCCTTTAAATGGATTGAACCAAACTCATTTAAATGACTTAGGATAACCTCCCTTCCTTACAGTCAACTTAACCTCCATTTCTTAGAGTCAAATGGTTTTGGACTTAATCCCCTCTGCAAAAAATGTCTCCACAGGTTTCATTGATTGACTGGAGATTGTAGCCTCACCAAATTTACCCATTGAACTGTCTATCATGGCACAGGGAGAACTTACAGTAGGAAGAAAGAGCTAAGTAGATGGGAGTAATATGGCAAGGATACACAAGAGAATAGTGTTACAGAGGTAGTCAAGTGGTCCCTAAGTCATAATATTTTAGAGGAACCAATATGTCCCCATTGGTCTGAAACAGTAAATGCAATTATGTTATCACTTGATTTTGATATCACAAAATGATTTGGGGCATAGCATTTTATAAATTCTAATAAACCTTGGTAAAAATAACCTTTTCAAGGAACTATATGGTGATTTTTTTTAAAGAAACTAAGCCCTTAAAGTATCTGTGGTCTCTCACAGAATAATTTCATTTTTTTAATATAAGGAATGAGAGAAACTTTTTGTTCTCCCTGGTGGATTAAAATATAAAATATATTTTATTCAAAAAGCCACTGATGGTTGTTAAGCCCCAAGGGATTATCCTTGAATCCAAAGATCACACAAAAAAATTTGAACCACCAAAAGCAAGAATCACAAAATAACCCAAAATATTTTCGATGAGTTGAGATGATAAAGGTTTCTACTTGTAATGAGATGCTAGTGAAACAACTCTTTAAATTTCTCCTGGGGTATGTGCTTGCCAAAGACAGACATAATATTTTCTCATTATTAGCTCCTCAACAGAAAGGAAACTGGGTATCATGTTCTTTTCCATCTCACTAAGGAAAGGACATTTGAACCAGTAATTTAGAGCACCAAAACGAAGGGAAGATAGCTACAGAACTCCCAGTGATGCATAATTATTTCTCCGAAGAAGACAGGCTGTGAATTCTTGTGTTGATTCTGCTTCGAGAGGCACTCTCCTGAGGAATCTGATCTAGGAAGAGGGGAAATCACTGGAACGGCTCCATGTCAACCAGACACCTCTTTTCTTTATTGTGTCTAATGATGCTCTGAGGATAGTTTAGGACCACCAAAAGTGATCACAAGTGACCCAGGGCGCATATGCAGACATTCATCACCTTACTTTGTTTACATGTGTGGTGATCTCTCTATATTTTATTTCCATATAGAAATATAGATAGTTAAAAAGATACCAAAACATTTTAATTATAAAACACTTGGTCTCCAGGAACATTCCACATTCGTCTTAAAGCACAATGTAAATGCTCATTCATGTTCTATACCCCTGAAAAAAATTGGGAGAGCTACAAGAGGGGTTGTCTACAGTGATGGCAGAAGAGGATCTGTGGGGACACATTAGAAAACAGTAATATCTTCACTTAATTGCAAATATTTGAACAACTTTAGTGGGGAGCTTAGGGTCAGTAACTTGAAAAGCTCTCTGGTTGATTGCAATGTGTGGTCAAGATGGAGGCGTAGACACCACTTAGTGTTCTTGATAGAACCCACACTCTTAGTCCAGTCCTTTATTTCTGTCTAGTCCAGTGCATGAAGCTTCTTCCCACTTCTCACATTCAACCACACTCCTTCCTATCCTGGGTTAAGTGAGAAAATAACATTTTCCCATTGACAGCTCTCTGAACTAGACTCTCCTCAGTTTAGGTCAAATGTTCTTTCTAGGGGCCAAGCATGTTGGTGCATGCTTGTAATCCCTGTGCTTAGGAGGCTGAGACAGGAGGATTGCACAGGTTCAAAGCCAGCCTCAGATACTTAGTGAGGCTCTCAGCAACTTAGTGAGACCCTGTTTCCAAATAAAATATAAAATAGGTCTGGGAGTATAGCCTGGAGGTAGAAAGCTCCTAGGTTCCACCCCCAGTACCACCAAAAAAAAAAAAAAAGTTCGTTCTACTAGGAAGTCCTCATTCAACCCCAACACCTTTAGTACCTTACACAATTCACTACTGCCTATTTATTTGTGTGATTTAAAAGGTATGCATTCTCCTGTCACATTTTAATTTTTACAAGGGCAGTAGACATATTCCATTTCCCTCATCTTCCCCTCAATACCTGTTCATAGGGCCAGACCACAAATAGATGTGTTCAATGGATGAATATTCTTTGTAACATGTGTGCCAAGGCATAGAAAGTGCCTGGCAATTGTAGAGACTCAGGAGGCTTCATCTAGTAAATTTCTTAACACAATGTAGTATAATATGCATTTGTCATGTGTAAATCTCAACAAATATAAGATAGTATAAAGAATTATTCTACAAACCAATGAGTAAATACTCATATTCTGGGCTACTGTCAAAGCAAATAAATATCATTGTTTCATGAAGCTTTTATTTATAATTATATTTGTAAATGACTACTAAAATAATCCCATGGAGACAAATGCAACATTACAGGTTAAATATAAAGCTTTTCTGGTTTGCAGGTACTGTATTATCAGGAAACATTAGTAGAGAAACAGGACGCAGCACAATTAAATGATTCTGTTATCTGAATGTTCTACTTTCTGGTATAAAGGTTAATAAAACTGTCTAGAATATCTGTGACTTAAAGTCAGGACAAGAAGTTGAGGTCCCAACTAGGAAGACTTTATTAAAAAAAAGTGCATGAAATTTAAAAGAGTATTTTGCTTGATCAGTTCTGGGATATTCTCTTTCTTAGTTTTGAGTTGCCTGTACTAATACTGATGCCCCAAGGGGCATAAGAATGTTATTATAGTTATTTGTTTCTATGGGGCCAATACTGTTAGGTTAGTATCATAATTTAAGACCTAAACCAACATCCTTAAACTAAATAGCAGTCTAATGGTGTAAACATTAACATTTAGGGTTTTTTTTTTTAAACCTACAATAGACTGTAAAGATAAAAGAAAAGAGATGCAATAACTGCTTCTTTTCTTGTTTCATTCACAAAAGCCAGATAATCTAGTGGTCCAACTTGTTTCCTCGGAGTGGCATAACAGCTTTTGGATTGCTGAAGTGAGAATGACTTACCAGCTAATGGCTGTTCTTGGCTTTTACTTACCTCCCACTTCAGTTGATTGATTTAAGAAGATAAAGATTGAGTACAGGCAAACTTTGTTTTGCTGTGCTTCATAGATATTATATATTTTTTAAATTTTTTATTAGTGCATTGTAGTCATACATACATCTTAATTTAGTACAAGATGATGGAGGCATATATATTTTACAATTTAAAGCTTTTTGGCAATTCTGCATCAAGCAAGTCTATCAGCACTATTTCCCCAACATATGTATTCATTATGACTCTGAGTCACATTTTGGTAATCCTCGTATTTCAAACTTTTTCATTAATATTAGATCTATTATGATAATCTAACTAGTGATTGTAGATTTTATAATTGTTTCAGGGCACCATACCCATCTAAGACAGCAAAATTAATTAGTAAGAGGAGTATATGTTTAGAGTGCTACACTGACCAGCCATTCTTTGATCTCTCACTCTCTCCTGAAGCTTCCCTAGTCCTGGAAAAATGCTGAAATTAAGTCAATTAAGCCAGTTGATAATCCTATCATTGTCTCAAGAGTTTGAGTAAAATGAAGAATTGTGTCTGTCTGTCTGTCTGTCTGTCTGTCTGTCTGTCTCTCTCTCTCTCTCTCTCTCTCTCTCTCCCTCCCTCCCTCCCTCCCTCTCCCTCTCTCTCTCCCTCCCTCCCTCCCTCCCTCTCTCCTCTCTCCAGAGCCATAAGTAATTAAGCCTAGTGAGGAAGCATACATTTGCTCCAAAGCTAGGCATATCTTGTGTCAAAGAGGTACCAAGCTGTGGGGAAAAAAGAAAACCACTTGAAAAAACAAAAAGTGGTACTGTTGTGGACACACAAATTAAAAGAAAGCAAAACAGCCTTATTGCTATTATCAGAGAAAACCTTAGTTGTCTGAATAGAAGATGAAACAGTAAGAAAACTCTCTTTAACTCTACTTGATTTTATGAGGGTTGAGAGAGGATATGAAGCTACAGAGGGAAGGTCTGAAGCTTTTGGAGACTTCTCCATGAGGTGTGTCTCTGTCTTCATTCTCACTACTGTAGTCCAGTAAACTGGACCACACAGCTTAGAGGAAAGAAGACTTATCTGCTTGTTATTTGGAGATCTCAGAGTTTGGTCCACGTGAGTCCAGTGTGTGAAGCTGGAGCTCAAGCCATGGTCATAGGAAGCAGAGAACACGTGGACCGTGCTCCTCACACCACAGAGTCCAGAAGCAAGAAAGCACAAGCGAGAGGCAACAACATATGTCCCCAATGCCATATTCCCAGGGACCCACCTTCTACCGCTATATTCTATGTATCTGGGCCAGCACCCAGATAAATCTAGGGTAATGGATTATGACTGATGATGAAATTACAGTCCTCATGACTAAACTCTATCAATCCTGAGATTAATACATTATCCTTTCATGGGGTACTCCATACCTAATCATGAGGTTTAAGAAAGAAATTAACATTCAAGGGCAAGGTGAAGCCACAAGTGTTGATGTAGACACTTCAGAATTATCCAGAAGGTCTGGTTAGGATAGGTGATGAAGATGTATATTCTAAACAGATTTTTTATAACAACTAAACAGTACTGTAGTGGAAGAAGAACATCTAGGGCTTTCATAGCTGAGTAAAGAAGTCAATTCCTGGCTTCAATACCTCCAAGGACAGGGTAACTTTCATTAAATGCTAATACACCTGGTGATTTTAAGAAGAAGCCACTTCTCATTTACTATCCAAAAGTCCTAAGGTCTTTATGAATTATACTAAAATACTCTGCCCAATATCTATTAATGGAACAGTAAAGTTCAGAGGAAAGACAGCACATCTGTTCACGACATGGTTTACTGGATATTTTATGCCCACTGTTGAGATCAACTGCTTGGGAAAAAAAGGCTTTTCAAATTATTACCAAAATCAAATATAAAAAGAATGATAAGACATAAAACTTATCTTTGGCAATAGACACATCCTAGAAGAGGTGTTGGGTGAGAGATTCGTGCCAACATGTTGAGACACATGAGTGAAGTGTTTCAGATTTGGGATGCTTGTATGCTTGTGGGTAGGAAAGGGCAGCATCTGCTGCCACAACACAATGACATAAGAGCTGGTGGTGATGAACTAATGGGTTTTAAGTTAACCTTGTTATACAATTTAAGGTCCATTTTGTTTTGCACCCTTCATGACAGAGATCAAGGCTAGTAGTTAACATAAATTTTATACTAATAAATACACAATAAAAATGAATAGTGAAAAACAACCTGCTAGACTGAACAATTAGACCAAATTTTCTTAAATATAAGAATGATCTAATAAATCTAAAATCAGAACAATCCATTATTTTCTTCACTTACACACATGAGCAGGTTAAAAATCCAAAACAATTTCTAAAAAACCTATTTAAAGCTAACCAACACAAGCTAGATTCTATGGTGATCAAATTCCCCATTTTTTTGATGTAGGATTTTTTATTTGTTTTGCAATGTTTTATTGGTGCATTGTAGTCATATATTTTGATGGGATAAAAGATGGAGAGACACATGCACTCAGCCAATTAGCCATGACCCCATCCCCACCCCATTCCCTTCCCCTCCCTCCTTCCAATGCTTGGTTAAGTGATTGACATGTTTAAGTACATCATGTGCTTTAGAGAGTTTCCCACTTCCCCCCCATCTCCTCAGTTATGTTGCCTTATTGCTGCTCGAGAAACTCTAAATGAAGAAGCAAACATGGCTTTTAATTTCAGCTTCAACACACTAAAATTTGTAGGTACAAGAAAATTATTTAAAAATTTTTAAGCATCGTAAGTATTGCCTCAAAGATAATAATTATACCTCCTACTTTATAGATGTTCTAGAAATTTAATTTTTAATTTAAATAGTATCTGACCTTAGCAACTGCAAAATAAATGAGATGTATTTATTGTTTATTAGTGCATTGCTTAATTATATTTTAAAATATGAATTATGATAGAGACAATGAGAATTAGAGGTAGAAATGGGAACTCTAATACATTGTTGGTGAGATTGCAAATCAGTGCAATCACTTTAGTAAACAGTATGGAGGATCCTCAGAAGAATGAGAACAAACCTACCATATAATCTAGAAATACCACTTCTGGGTATCTATCCAAAAGAATGGAAACCAAACTACCAAACCAATGCCTGCATATCTATGTTAATATCCACACAATTCACAATTGCCAACCTCTGGAACCAGTCAAGATAGCCATCCAGCCAAGAATCCAGATAAATGGGTTACAAAACTATGGGATATGTAAAAAAGAACAAAATTATGTTATTTTAGGGTGATGGATGGAATCAGAGAACATTATGCTAAAGGAGATTAGTCAGTCACGAAAAGTGAAAAAAAAAAAAATTGGATGTTCTCCCTTCTATGAAGAAGCCAGGGAGAAGAAGGGTTATAAGAGGAAATCAAGATGAAGAAGAAGAAATCATATATGAGCAAATAAGGCAACTTGAGGGGTGTGGGAGGGAGAAGAGGGAAATTCCCTAATGTATATGATATGCAATCACAAACATCAAAATCAATCACTAAACCAAACATGAGAAGGAGGGAGGACTGAGGGAATGCGGCAGGAATTGAGGAAGGGCTGTATGAATGATGTGTGCATGTATGCCTCTAGCATCTTGTACTCCATTAAGATATATGACTATAATGCACCAATAAAAATTTTTAAAAATTTAAAAAGAAAAAAATATATTTTCTGGTGAAACTGCTTCTCAATATAAAAGAAAATTTTAGGTTATGATTCAACATATTCATAAAGAAACCTTAAGATTTACTTTTATAGAATATGCCGATCATGGATATTAACATTTTGTACTAATACGTATCTAATGTACTAGTGTAGTGCCTGACACATCACAATATTGATTTATCAATGTATCAAAATTTGTGAAAACGTTATTAATAAGTGCCGATTTGATGATCATGATGCTGAGCATGTTGACAGTGAAGGTGAGAGACGTAGGTGAGGAGGAAGAGGCAGGAACAGGCATCAGAGGATATATTTCTCAGTTACAATTGTACACATTTTGGTCTACAAGTTAATAAGGACATGCAGTGATGACAGCCATTGTGGATAAAGAACCCAGCACAAACTGACAAAAAGCCTTTCAGTCCTCAGAGACAATTTTCAAGGATAAAAATATGTGTGTGAACGTCTTTCCAACAGATTAAAATTTTAATTATCAATTAAAGATTTAACACAGATCTTTCCAGTGTTAGAGACCCTTTTGACATTTTCTTTATACTGAGACTTGGGAGAAATATCCCTGAATTCCCACTGAGAGCTTTAGTTAGATACAATCTTTGCTCTAGAACTGATATTAATTTAAAAACTCACATAAATATTATACAAACATTAAAGAAATTATCATCCTTTCTCTAGGAAAAAATAAATGTGCCTTCTGAGTTCTGGTAAAAATTAGAATGTCTACCCCATGGTGCAGAATTTTATAATGCTACCAACTCACCACAATTTAAATAGGAAGCAAGATGAATGCATTAAAACCCCAAACGCACATGCTCAAAGCATCCTGTTGACTTTAATTTGGAATATAAGAATGTAACTAATGTTTAGTATAGCGTACCCAAGAGTCCCATGTTGCTCGGTCTGAACCAGGCTTCTGTCTGTTTTCCATGTCACTTTGTTTTAAAATCTCTAAATGTATTACACATATAAGAGGATAATCAGCTCAAATCAAACCATACTGGGACTATCATTTGAAAAAATATGAATTCTAAAATAATCTACCTCAAATCTTAGACAAGATAAAAATTGGAGAGTCCGCCAAATAGGAATAAGACTAAATCAATTTTATTAAGACCAATGTAGTTTATACATCTGTTTAACATGCCATGTTCAATAGGAAAGAAAATACAAAAGAACTTGAGAGAAAGGAACAAATGTGTACCTGTGATACTACCAAAAAGTGGGAAACACATAACTCCTAAGTTACATTTCCACAATTCTGATTCCCAGAGCATCAAAGGACCATCAATGATCACACTGCTTCAGGTTAGCATATATGAAGTCTAATCTGAATAATTCTCCATCCTTGAATGAGAATCTCCAGAGTTTATGGAATTCTGGAAACAAATGAGTTTGGAGAGTTAACCTAATTAAAGTTATTTTGGAACTAAATGGCAGTAAAATATAGTAAAATCATTTCTTTTATTTTCAGTTCCTCTTTTTAATAAATAAACAATTTTCTTTTTTTTTTAAATTTTATTTTATTGGTGCACTGTATTCATACATCATAGTGGGATACAAACTTTTGTAGACATACATGCACACATCGCCCAGTCAGCCCCCACCCGATCCCCACCCCATTCTCTCCCCATCCCTCCTTCCCATGCTTGGCTTAGTGGTTGACATCTAGTATTATAGCAATTTATCCAAAATAAAAAATGATAATCTCACATAACAGTTTCATTTGTCTGATACCAAGTGTTTGATGATTTAAAGATAGCATTTCAATATTTCTTTTTGCTTTCTTTCTTACTAGAGCATATTTTTTTCTGTTTTTTTAGGTGAAACTATCATATATTTATATATTTATTTTTCAGAAAAAAACTATCCTAATATGGAATATGAATTCTAGATACCCAAAACGATCTTGAAAAAGAACAAAGCTAGCAGATATATATTTTCTGATTTCAAACCATATAAAGCTACAATAATTGAAACAGTGTAGTACTGTTCTAAAGGCAGATATATAGACCATTGGAGTTAAATACAAGCCTAGAGCTAAATTCTTCCCTATATTGTCAAGTTATTTTAAACAATTTTCAAAATTAAATTTTCACACTACTTTCATATTGCTTTATCATTTTCATAAATTAGGGCCGGGGGTGTAGCTCCGAGGTACAGTGCCTCTGGTTTACATCCTCAGTACCACGGAAAATAAATAAATTAAAGTGTCATTTTTCTTAAACTATGAAAAACTTTCATTTTAGGTGTTGAGTGTAAGAGATAGAGATTGAGGGGGGGGGGGAATGAATGAATATATGTGGAAGAAAACAAAAAAGATAAAAGGGAAGAGGAGAACAAAGTCAATCCTGAAAGGAGGAAGGGATAAAGAAACAATGGTTATCTTGAAACGCTTGTCTTTTTTGTAACAGTGGTAAAATACTGTGTTTCTTCACAGATTTGTTGTGAGAATTTTCTATTTGAGCACTAGGGACTTCTGACCTCAGGTAGTATAAAACTTGCTCTTCCCGGTCCTGTCTACCAATCATAAGAATAAATCCTGAAATGATGTACAAGCAACCATAAGAGAACTAAAGAAGTTAGAAGGAAGAGGGCAAACCTGTTAGGAGTTCTCAGGACTAGAGGAAGAACAGAGCACCGCATAGCAGCAGGGCACCTTGGAATGCTCCACCCAAGAGAGGAAAAGGACCCAGGCCACAGATGCCTAAACCAAACAAAAAGAAGCCTAGGTATAAGATGTCTTTTATGGAACTGAATGTAAATTTAGCCTACAACACCAAGCAAAACACCACTGGCAAGAGAGATGCAATGCCACTCCCCTCCAAATCCAAGAGACACAAGAGGCCAGGTTCTCCAGCAAAGGAGATCCTGAAATAACAAGTAGCTGCCCAGGAAGCATGTCTCAAACCCATAGGCAGAGGAGGCCTCCAACAAAAACCACCTGGGTGTAAAAGATGCTATGTCTTTGTGCCAGAGACTTTCACTTAGAGGCAATAGACTATGGACTGGGAAAATTTTCTTTAAGCACTCTTCCACCACCACCAGCGGGGAGCAACATGGTAGGCTTCCTACAACAGGGATCTCCAAGATGACAAGAGCTGAGCAAAATAGCAGGAGAGTCTGAAATGAACTGGCATTAGAACGACAGCTAAAGAAGCAGGTCAGGACCTATGTCCTAAATCCAAACAGTGTGTTTCTACTAAACATTTAAAAACATTAAATAGATAAGATCCAGAGTACCCTATTATAAAGGACAAAATGTACCCAGGATAAAACTGAAAATCATCCGCTATATTAAGTGCTCAGGAGATCACAAATTGAATGAGAAATAAGAGACTAATGTGATGAACAACTTGAATCAGATGTTGGAATTAACTAATGAGTACTATAAAGCAACAATCCTAAACACAATTCAGCATTAATGACCACTGTATTTTTTAATAAATGACTATTATTACAAAGATGGAAAGATAGAACAGAGTAAAGCACTACACCATAAGGGTGACATCGTGGAAAGACTTGAAGTCACCAAATGACTCTGATACAGAGCATTTTTGTAGATACATCCTTCATCCTGCTCTACCGAGTAATTTTACACTTTTTTTTAACACATTAAAGAAAGAAAGGAAACCTCAGAAAAATACTGGAGTTATAAAATAAGCTGAAATTGTAGAATGGGAAAGTACAATAACAAAAATTAAAATAAAGCTAACTGGATAGACTCAATAATGGGATGAAAAAAACAAAGAACATAATCAGCAAATTTGAGTACAGATCAATAAAGTTCACCCAATCCAAACAATGGACTTAATAGAGTATGAAAAGTTACAGTCAGAAAAAACCCTAACTAAAGGCCCAACATTCATATCATTAGAGTCTCAGAATGAGTGGCCTTAAAGAGTATTCAAAGGAAGAGTGACTGGAAATTCCTCCAATTTTGCTAAAGCCATAAACCCACAGAGTCAATAAGCTAATCAGACTCTCTTTAGATAAACCCAAAGAAATCCATGCCAAAACACATCATAATATAATTTCTAAAGACAACACACAGAAAATGAACAGAGAAGTGTACATTTACTCTATGGGGCACCAATTGTATTGGCGGCAGAAATCACCTGAAACCATGGGCCAGAGGAAGTGGCACAATAATTTCCAAGTGCTAGAAGAGTTACTAACCGTGAATTCTCTACCCACTGAACGTAACAGAAGGGAGTGATGGAAAATAGGGACATTTGTATATAAAAGAAACTAGAAAAAGGAAAAAATTACTAGCCGATCTACCCTTAAAGAATAGCGAGAGGACATTCTTCAAAAAGAAAGGATAGGATAAAAGGACACTTGTATTTGTAGGAAGCAGGTAAAGACAACAGAAAATGTGAGTAAGCCCAGACTTCTTGTGAATTATCTAAGTGAGCTGTGGTATTTCAAAAAGATTGTAACTCCATCTGAAGATGATATTTAAAAGTGGGGATGGTCAAGGTAGCTAGAGGGAAAGGTTTATTTAATTTGAACTTGTGAGCCCTTGACACCAGCTGTGTATGCCATACAACATATGTGTTCATTGTAATATACAAATTAATCACTAAAAAGTACCACCGACAGGCATGAAAATTAGTCATACTCTTGGTTTTCAAGATCTTCATGATATCCTTCAATCCTATTTATATCCTTGACATCTATGATTTCTTTGTGTGGTCCAAATAAAGCCCCCCTCCTTTCTTGTTTATTTAATCGGTGCATTTTAATCATACATCTCAATGGAATACAAGATGGTAGAGGCATACATGCACATATCACTCACTTAGCCCTTTGCCAGTTCCCACCCCATTCCCTCTCCCACCCCTCCCCATGGTTGGCTTAGTGACTGACTTTGATATGTTTGTGAAGGTACATCATGTGCATTAGGGAGTTTCCCTCTTCTCCCACCCCATTACCCTCAGTTAAATCACCTTATTTGCTCATCTAAGGTTACTGTCCCCTCAATGGTTGAAGAGAAATGAGTATACGTAATTTGTCCCATTCACATGAATGACAATGTTTATTATAAATTTTTATGTGTTTTTCATCTATGTTCTCTCTTTCAACTAGTTTGAAAGCAAAAAATTATTATAGTTTGTCATCTTCATAAATATTTATCATGGTGTCAAGCATGTATATAATCTATGTTCAATAATAGATGTTTCAAAGTAATTAATGTAATTAATGTTTCGAAATAATTTGTTCACCAAATAATAAGTAAACACTAGTGTTTAAATGAAGTTCAAATATCAAATTAAATATTATCAAATTCTATGGCTGAAGTCAGAGATTTATGTATAAGAACACTTTGAACATAAAAAGTAAACAATGCAAAATGTATAAGTACTTAATAGTGAGATAGGAATTTACAGAGATACCAAACCATGACCCAGCTACTCTTAACTATGACAACATCAAACTGAGCAGACGCTGGGTATAAGATTCAGCCTTACTATATGTTCTGCCATCAAAGACTCAAAAGAGATTGAAATTTTAAATAATAAGAATAAAAAAACTGGAAGGGACAAGTAGAAATTGTAAAGTGACCATCTTTTCTACAACCAAGACTAGCAGAAACACAATTGTGTTTAAAATGCTTCATATAAAATAATTAGAAGGACCAGGCCACATTTCACAATTGAAAAGGTAAGTTCTGGGGAACCAACCTAAAGCATGGTGACAAAAGCTCCTAATCCTCTATTGTACACTTAAATTTGCCAAGACAGTAAATCCTGAAGTCTCACCACACACACACACTTACAAAGGACAACCATGTACGGTGACAGAGAAATTAATTAACCATTGATGATAATCATTTATTTTGTAATGAATACATATATCAAATTATCAGGTTGTACACTTTCAATATATTGAATTTTTGTCAATTATACCTCAACAAAATAATATAACAAAATAATTTTATTTAACTATAATTATATATTATTTTCTGCCCTAAACTTCACACTAGTATTAATTTTATATATTATTTTTATCCAGAAAAGAATTTTCCTCCACCATACAAAGTATATTTATTAATAATGAAATATAAGTAATATAGAGGAAAACATGATTTTAACCAAGTACCTATCAAATTAAAAAAGGGGGCTGGGAATCTTAGTACATGCTGTAATACAAGTACTTGGGAGACTTAGGCAGGAGAATCAAAAGTTCAAGGCCAGCCTCTGCAATTTAGTGAGATCCTTGTTTCAAAATAAATAATAAAATTGGGCTAGGTATGTAGCTCAGGGTTAGAATGCCCTTGGGTTCAATTCCCAGAGCCATATACACAAATAAAAATGAGAAATACATTGTTTAAGAAAAGATGAGCATATAGAAACATTAATCAAAAAGAGTAATGTTTCATATATAAAATAGACAAACAAGTAAAATATTTGCTGAGGACCAAAGGAATCATCAGAACTAATGCTGAATTCTTCAGAAGTCAGAGTGTATATGGATTTCCGCTTTACTTCTATTGAGTGACTAAGTCAGACCTGCACTTATCAAAGATGCAACTCACAGAGCCCATTTTTCCCATTGCAGGATATGTTCGAGAGGTATTCAGATCAAAGCAAAGAGAGATAACTTCAGCACAGAAACATCTACATAGCTGGCTTTGGAAAAATAGATAAATGATACTTGTGAGTTATATTTTGTATCACATTTTCAGTTAAAATTAAGAACAAATAATATAATGTTCTCTGAGAATAGCAATTAGGAAGTTGGATTTAAGACTTTTTTGTTGTACTGAGATTGAACCGTGGTATATTTCACCTCCAAGCTACATCCCCAGCCAAATTTTATTTTTAATTTTGAAACAGGATCTTGTTAAATGGTGATGGTCTCACTAAATTACTGGCTGAAGCTGGCCTTGAGCCTGAGATCCTCCCAGCTCCCTAAGTACTAGGATACATGTACCACTGGAACCTGTGTATCATGAGTTTAATATCTTTACCCAAAACATTCTTTATAACTGTCATGAACTGTAATCTCCAAAGCATGCAAAAAGAACCAATATTCTAAAATGTAAACACAAGTGGCAGGGAAAGAAAATTAAAAGTGTTCCTGACCTGATCTGTGGATATTTGAATTGAAGTTATCCTTCAATTCAAATCAGAATATAACCGAGCTACACCACTCCTTAGTGTCCTTTCAAACAGAATTAGAGAAAGAATACTATAGTGGTGCACAAATATCCATGTTTATATTAGTACAATTAACAATAGCCAACTATGGAACCTACCTGGGAGTTTGTCAATAGTCAAATGAGTGAAGGAGATGTGATGTATGTATGTATGATGAGCTTTTACTCAGCCATAAAGTAGAACAAATGTTTTTCTTAATTTGAAGAAGAATAGATGATAATAATATGCTAAGTGAGATCAGTCAGTCTAACAAAGTCAGGGGTCATATGTTTTTTTCCTCTCGGATGAGAAAGCAAAAGAAAACAAAGGAAAGAAAACTAACTTCAAATAAACGAAGAGATAAATAAGTAGAATAGTGGAAGTGTTTGATAGTGGCCAGGAGAAAAGAAAGGCTGATAAAAGAGAGTTCAAATAATGCCATATCCACAGATGAAGGTGTCACTTCCTATCTCACTAATGTGTGTGTGGGTGGAGAGGCGGGTGGGGATCTGGAGGGAAACACACCAAGTGTTCTGTGAATGTATGTTTGAATCACCTTCGATACCACTAGGGTATATAATTACAATGCACCAATAAAAATATACCTAAAAAGCCATCCGGATGATTTTTTAAAGGTTAGCCTTTAAATAATTGCAGAGAGGAAATGATTAGTGTGAGTTTTAGATAGCACTTTGCTTTTCAGCATGCTTGTTACACTCTAACATAGGCCATAACTGACTCCGTTTGTTCAGGGTAGATGCTAAAAAGGTCTGAGATGGATGAATGTTAGCTCTTCCCCTACCTACCACGTTATAAGGAATATCACACACACAATTCTTCTAAACAGATATGTATTTAGTAAATACTTATTAGTTGTTCAGCACAGAACGAAGTCTTATAGCCTACTCAATAAACTGGATACTGTTCTAGGTTCCTATCTTTTTAACTGCTCCAATGATCAACTTATATTAGTTATTCATTTAGGCCAGCTACCCATTCAAGAGAAAATATCCTCTTCCCTAAAAGGCTAACATGTAGCAGAGACTCCAAGATCTCTTTGATGGCTACTAGGTCACTCAGGAAGTCAGACTAGACCATCATTCCTATCAGTAGAGGATAGAAGTCTTAGTCTTAAATCATGAATAGGTGAAATGTCTTAGCTAATCTATTTATTTAGAATTAATGTAATTTTATTAGGCCATTCCTGAAATTCATGCTGCTGAATAATCAGTCATCATTTCCAACAGCAGAAGTCTAGTTTTGATATTTGACATGCTAATTAGAAAAGTGCCCTGGCTTATGGACATACAAGAAATTAAACCGCTCAGCGTGGCTACTTGTGACTTGCATGCTGTCTGATCACAATCACCTAAATCTAAGCACCCTAATTTTCTGATTAGAACCTAAAAAAAAAAAACTTTATACTGTGTTTGCTAAAGAACTAAGTAAACTACTAATTATCCTAACAGTTTTTTTTGCTGTTCTAAAAGTAATTCATGCAAGTCTTAGAAAAATATCAAAATACAAAAAATAGAATAAAAATGTTAATATATACTCAGTTATAAATCTTTCCCCTGATGCAATCAAGATTATTTGGATATTTTGGCCTCCAATCACTACATACATACTCATATATTTTGGCATATACAAATGTGCTCAAACACACATCCAACTACAAACATAAGCACTAAGTGACCACAGTTTTCACCACTGTATGTATGTAAATAGCATTGCATTAATATGCAAAATAGAATTTTACTATATTATGAGCACCATCTGTACTTGCAGGGCCTTGAGCCCCTTTTGATGATTCTTCTTTAAACATATTATCTCTGTAGTTCCTAGGGGTTTGTCACGTGAGATGCAATTCATTACTCTGTTCTTGCTATTTTTTTTATCATTTAACGTAGACTATTAACCTTACTTTTGAATATTAATCTTGAACTCCACAAATAATTTCACACCACAGACCTACCATGGACAATACCACAGTCTTAAAATATATTCATTCATTCATTTAGTCAGTAAGTACGTATCTGACGCCTACTCTAATACATCTATGATTCCAAGTGCTGGGGTTGCAGGAAAAAAAGAAAAAGACAACCTACATTTCATAGATCACGCTTTCTGTTGATAAAAAGGTATGGAACTTGACAAATAAGCAACCAAGTAAACTGGCCACTGTGGTGTACACCTGTAATGGCAGTACTTGGAAGGTTGAGACAAGAGGATTGAAAGTTGGAGACTAGCCTCACCAAACGAGGGAGATTCTCAGTAGCCCAAAAAAGACCCTGCCTTAGAATAAAATGTGCTCAGGATGTAGCTTGGAGTTAGAATGCCCATGGATTCAATGCCCAGTATCAAACAAATAAATGAAGAAACCATATGATGTCTGTCACTAAGTGACACATAAGACAGAGAAAAAATGGAGAAGCCATTGGAAGGTGTTCATATTTTAATCAGAGAAGTAGACCTGTCTGGTTTTGCCTTGAAGAGGATCTTGTACAAGATGGTAGAGGTAATACCCCAATTACACCCATTCCTTCTTTCTCACTCCTCCTCATGTTTATCGTACTGACTGCCTTTGCTAGGCTTATGAATGTACATCATGTACATTAGGGAATTTCTCTCTTTCCTCCGCCCATGCCCCTAATTAAGGAGAATTGCCAATAGATTTAATGAATGACTTGCAAGAAAAGATGGAGTATGGGTGGCTCCATCACTTTGTTGGGATCTGAAGGTGGAAGTTACCATTCACAGAAACAGTGAGATTGTCGGGGAGGGAGGAGTACAGGTATTGGTCCATTGGCCGACCATGGGGATCCTCAATGCATAAAGAGAGATGGGAATAACTTGGCAAAGAAAGCTGAGAAGGGGCTTCCAAAGAAAAATTTGTAAAACTGACTTATCCCTGCCCAGGCCTTCTTTTGGGTTCCTTCAGAGGACACCTATGATCAGCTTTTAATGTGTTATGCAACTTTTCTAAAAGATGAATAAAAATAGAGTTCCTATTTGAAACAAGGGATGAACTAGGAATGATGGGTCCTTACCCAAAGGATGCTCATGTTGCCCAGCATGTAGTCGACTGCAGGGGTTACTGCCAAGGTTACTACAGCTCCTACACTACTGTCTAGAGGAAAAGGCTCTTTATTCCTGTAAGGATAAACCTAGAGTGTGTCCACACTCCCTGAAAATAAGACCAAGGAGAAGGTGAAAAAAGAGAAATTAACCACAGTGCCACAGCAATCCAAGGCTCCATTTCCTACACCCCTTTTCGAAAAATTTAGGATATGTTTTATAGCATAGTGATTAGTAGAGGGAGTTTATTCTTCCTTTTTCCCTTCCTTTCATAGGACTTTTTTTAAGAGTACTTACTTAGAACACAAAGATGGTATTAATGATAAGCCTAGGGTAGAAGGGCCATCTTCTTCCCAATTCTAAATTAGGAAGTCAAAGCAGGCAGCATGGCTTTGAGTGTGGGCAGTGTTATGTGCCCTCCCTATGCGGTACCTGATGTGAACACATGTCCCCTCCCCTGTCCAGTATGGATCCATCCTCCTCCAGATATCCTTTCAGCCTTATATGGACACAACACAATGATTTAACTTCTGTCTGTCGTGGCCTTGCCTGCTAACCTCTTGTTGGACAGATGGTTCTCGATCTTGATCTCTATCTTTCCCTCATGCACGCACACGCACACACATACACACACTCACATACTCGCTCGCTCACAGGAAAGAGCCAACCCTTAGCCCTCAGTTCATACTTAGGAAAGACACTTTTCTCCCCAGAAAAATGTAGTTTTCAGAGGTACAGTTGTGGATCTTTGAGGGGATCACTGTATTGAGATCCTTATTAAAATTCATCTTTACAGGTTTAACCCTCTTAATATTTACTGTATGCATAGAGGAATATTTACTGTATGCTTTATATTTATTTTTATGGGGATAAACATATAAAGAAGACAAACTGGTACTGCTATTATTCTCAGTAAGTCGAGTTTTTTGTTACACAATTTTTTAAAGAAGAAAAAATTGTCTTATTGAAATAAAGGCACATATAACTTAGCAAGTTGCTATGAGCAATCAGTTCCAAACTCTTGCCAGCTTACTGGCAAGTAAGTTTTACTTACTTCTAAAGCACACCCATTGAATCATTAACTTATTCCAGGCACTCTTCTAGGCTCTAGCAATGATGCAGCGAACAAAACAGACAGAAATCCTTTCCCCTGTCTGAATGGCATCTCATGGGAGAGGAGAAAGTACCTCGGAATCTATCTCCAAGGAGTTGTTGGTTGAATGGAACTCTGAGTAGGCACTCATTGTTGTCTAAAAATAGATGAAGAGGGGTGATTAGTGTTTTCTCGTCCTGGCCCTCACAGAGCTGAGGAGGAAGTCAACAGTGACCCTGTCTCCTTTCTACCTATGAGGAAACAGATGCTCCAGGAGCCCATCATTAGACCCAGAACCTGAAAGCTGCTACTCTAAACACGGGTCCACATTCATGAGACCCCATTTTGGTAGCCCAGCCACTGAGCCTCAGAGGGCAGAAAGAAAAGCAATATCTACCTAAGGGTGTTCTGCTGTGAGAGAGAGGGGAAAGAAAGCTGAGACGCCGACAGAATTCTAAAGGTAGAGATCCTACCAAAAGACACAGATTGACACACAGAGACCCCCCCCCAAGGGGTGCTACAGGCCTGGGTGCAGGGTTAGAATAACTCTCCTGTCACCAGGCAAGGGCTACACTGCAACAGGGAGGTCTGGCTGCCTCTGCTCCCCACAAAACTCCAGCCAAGAAAATAACTGAGGAAGACTCAGTTCAAATATCAAAAGATCAGAATGGAAAACTAAAATCAAGGGAAAACAGTGAGCTGTCCAAATGGGGTACATCAGAAGGGATGAGGATGTTCTGTCTGGGAGTTAATATAAATGCTAAATGAGGCTTTCTGAAATGAATATGTGTATATATATCATATATAAAACAGATAAGGTTTCACTTTCTTACTATATTTTGGAATTAAAAGAAGTACAACATCAAATCAAAAAGTTAGGTTTGGGGCGGCATAGAAAGGGAACAAATAAAAGCTTTTAAAAGGTTTCGTGAGGCAGGACAGGAGTGAGGCCATGGTCTTGTTAGAAAATCATTGCTTTCTATGCTGAGGGGAAAAAGTAAAATTGCTGCCTTGTAAAGAGTTGTTTTC